>NC_086173.1:146946696-147246696 GCF_023053635.1 Elgaria multicarinata webbii
CCATAGTGAGGCTGTGGCATGTGCAGCCGCCTTTTTAAATATTCAATCCCTGCTCGGGGGTTGCCCTGCTGAACCCAGCAAGCATGTATTATGCAAGGATTAAATAACTCTCACATAGTCCATGGTCTGTTTTAGGGTTATGCAAGGGCTATTTAACCCTTGCATAAACGATGTTTGCCGTGTTTGAACGACAAGACATCCCCTGAGTGGGGGTTGAATATGCAACTTAGCACCCATGGGCTAAATAACCTGCCTTGAGCTGTGGTATGTCATCCAAGCCCAGTCTTAATCCTGCTTAGAGTAAACCCATTGAGATCAATGGGACACTTTAGTCAGGACTAAGTCCCACTGATTTCAGTGAGTTTACTCTAAGTGTGATTAAGTTTGGATCCAACCCGGTATATTAACTAAACCATTAAAACAGCAGCACGAGAGAGACGTGAAGCAAGTGGGTGCCACAGCAGGAGGTTAAAATAGATTAAAGACACGATATGGCACAATAAAAAGACTTGACGCTTCCCTAAAACTCCAGAGAGAGGGGAGCCAACGCTATATGAAAGCATGGGATACTGCATTGCTGAGTGTCAATACTCTGCACAGACAAATGGTTGCATTTGTATGAACAAAGGCGGACATGGCTGCACACGTCTTGTAAAGGTTGTTCTGGAGGCTATTGTGTGTTGAAATGTGCTCTCTGCACAGTCTATTTCCCAGGTATAAGATAATAATCATTTAAAGCATGTGCAGATGCATTCTAGAGGAATGTGGCAGCCCTTAGAGACAAGAACTGGGTGTGAGAACTAAGTGGTCCTTGCTCTGATAATGTTTTCACAGGAAAAACTAAAAAGAAGGGGGTATGTACTGTTCTTGAGAGAGCAATCGTACTCTTACTCCCTTCTTACTTGAGCTCCACTTCTGTATATAGTTAGGGCTTCATTGTGTGGCCTCGTTGAGAATTGTTGTATAGTGTTCTGTACACTAGAAAATGTGTATAGAACCAGTCCAGGTCCGGGCCCGATTCAAAGTGCTGGTATTGCCATTTAAAGCCCTAAACGGTTTGGGGCCAGGTTATCTGAAGGAACGCCTCCTCCCATATGTACCTGCCCGGACCTTAAGATCATCTACAGGGGCCCTTCTCCGTGAGCCCCTGCCAAAGGAAGTGAGGCAGGTGGCTACTAGGAGGAGGGCTTTCTCTGCTGTGGCACCCCGGCTGTGGAACGAGCTCCCCAGAGAGGTCTGCCTGGCGCCTACACTGTACTGCTTTCGTCGCCAGCTGAAGACCTTTTTATTCTCTCAATATTTTAACACTTAATTTTAACCTAAATTTAAATCTTACTGTTTTAACTCTGTAATTTTAATCTTATATCAATGTTGCTGTGTGGTTTTATCCTGGTTGTGCTTTTTATACTGTATTTTGCAATTGTGCTTTTAACCTGTTGGTTGTTTTATTGTGGTTTTAATTTTTGTGAACCGCCCAGAGAGCTTCGGCTATTGGGCGGTATAAAAATGTAATAAATTAATAAATAAAATCAATAAATAAAATAGAAAAAGTGTATAGTTGCCATAATCCACATGCACTTAAACACAGGTTGTGAGGGCACTGGGTTATGTTATCCGTGTACATTCCTTTATAGTAAGTCCGTGTGAGTTCACGATCACCTCATACTTCATAAAAGAACACACACACAAAGTGTACTAGCACTCTCTGAGCATTTCGATTGCTTTACTCGATAAGTGCAATATATAGGTGGGTTTTTCAAGAGGAGGAAGCCAGAGTTGCTCACAACACTGCTTCTGACCTTTCCTTACATGCTTGACTCCTTTTTTGGCCCTCTTGCCCTCCATTCACAGGCCATCACCGCCGGTTTCTTCTATCACACGGCCCGCCTGACCCGCAGCGGTTACAAGAGTGTCAAGCACCAGCAAACGGTGTTTGTCCACCCCAACAGTTCCCTGTTTGAAGAACAACCACGTTGGCTCATCTATCACGAATTGGTCTTCACCACGAAAGAATTCATGAGACAGGTACATCTTGGGGCCAACTGCATAAAATAACACGGCCCTTCCTGGGATTTCCGGGGAGAATTTCCCCCATTTGGGGTGACTGGCAGTGCTCGCAGGTGTTTTGGGATAAAGCTTGCCACAGGGAAGACAGCAGTGTTCAGTGGGTAGCATTTGGGAATTCAGCCTTGGCTGCTGAGGTAGGGGAGGAGGAGCTTAATGATGCGGGCGGCAGTGAGTTCAAATATTCCGTTGGGCTGTCCTCTCCGTGAAGAGTTAGATCTCATTTATAAAGCATCTGTATTGCATGCAGTTGGTCCCAGATTCATTCTCTGATATCTCTACATAAAAGAGATCCCTGATGGCAGTCTTGGGAAAGAGTTGCTGCTGGTCATCAGGTACTTCTAAGTTAGATAGATCTTGCGCAGTATAAGGCAGCTTCACATGCACAGAAACCATTTTGTATGTGATTCTGCTCACGCTCTTGAAGACGACGTGTGGGCCTAATGATTTGCTCCTAAACCCATGCAGACAACTCCAATCAACACAGCCCTAGCTTTGCTGTCGTGTCCTCCCCTTAACCTAAAAGGCCGAAGGTAGAGGCACTGTCTCCATTGAGGAGGTGGTGCTGATGAGCATGCAGGTTGCTAAAGAGGACTTAATAATGGCCTTCTGTGTAGTTAGATGTTCGGATCTCCTTTTAAGCCATTTCAGTGACCCATTAACAGTGGATGCTGAACGTCCCCCTTTTTTTTTTTACCTAAACAAGGAATAGTGTCTGTGGTGGGAACCAGAAAGAAATGAGGATGAAATCTGGCTGCAATGTAGAATCTTTTCTGTTTCCTGCAGATTATAGAAATCGACAGCACGTGGCTGCTGGAGGTGGCTCCACACTACTACAAGGCCAAGGAGCTGGAAGATGCCTCTGCCAAGAAGCTGCCCAAAAAAGTGGGAAAGACACGGGAGGAGCTGGGATAAAAGCAGGCGCTTACACCCTCCTTCCCATCAACACTGTGCTACGTGGCACCTTTGCCCCGGGACACTTTTTTGTACATCTGTATATGAGATAAGACATGAGATAAAACATTTTTTTATAAACACTCCTGGATCATCTGCTTCCCTTTTCTTCCTAGACAAGCCTGCCTAGCTGTTACAAAAGGCTTGTTTTTTTAAAAAAGTCTCTGGATCTCACATGGCCTTCTTGGATTCTACTGTAGCCAGGCCTAAAAATAAATCTTTCCACAATGTAGTACCATCTCACAGGGAACTTGTTCTTGTAAAATCTGTTGTGTTTGACCTAGTGCAAGCTCTACAGGGTTGACATTGCTGTGTTATTTTTACAGTTCTTGTGTTGTTTTTACCCAGTTGCCTAGTAGACATGTCTCCTGAGACAGGCTGATGCAAAAATGCCTGTTGCACATAATACATTCTGAATCAGTAGCTAGTTAATGCAATCTTCTCAGTGTGCTGGAAGCATCTACTCTCCTTTAAGAAAAAGACACTACCATACCTTTGACAGAGAAGGAGCATCATTCAAGGACCAAGTTTTGCCCTTCAGTAGTCTCTTCTTTCCCCAGCTTTAAATGCATGAGAGATGTATCTCAAGAAGCAAACCCTCATGCAGCAGTAACATGAGCCTTAAGTAAGCTAAGGTGTGTTACTATACCATAGATTTATATGAAAAATAGTTTTCTAACTTCATATAGGAATTGTTATAAGAGCCTAGAAAACAAAACATTGATCTGGTTTGCACATAACGCTAACCCCATGATTACCCCATGGTTTGTTGCCCTAGCCAGGATTTGTCTGGCAGACGATCAAATTAAACTGGTTTGTTTTCTCAAGCCCTGGGTTGTTCACCTCCTCCCTCGCCCGCTTCTTCCCTGTATCCTAAATGTATTTGAGGTACTGTAGTACTAGCTTGTAGAGCAGCTGTTCTTTACTAGTCTTGCCTGCTGAAACAAGCCATGTTTCTGGGTTCACACGCAGAATTTGCAACCCAACACCAAACCATGGGTTCTTTGTCCAGATTGTGGTTAACAAACCACGGCTTGTTAGTGTGGAAGCATTCACACGTCATGACGGCCCAGAATTCAACCCATGTGTTAACCTATAGGCTAGCATTATATGCAAATAAGGTCACGAAGTCAATCCTAGGTCTAAATTAGCACTACAGCAAGTTTCCATGGGATTCACTTTTCAATGCAAAAGTTGCTGTAAAGCTTTTGCCAGGACAGGCCATCCTTTATGCAAAGTGCAAAGTCTTGCAAACCATCTAGCCTGATCCCTGCCCTTCCCTTGCAAAGAGGGGATAGGATGCCTATGTGGAGCATTATCCTTAAAGCCCCCCCCTAGGACAATTCACAGTACAGTCCCCATCTCTTCCTCTCTGTTCCTTGATTGCCTTGCTGAAAGAGACCAGAGTGCCAAAACAAGAGTTGCCTTTTCATGAAGGGTGAAAAAGGTCGGATGAATCAGGAGCCACCTAGCTTAGCTGAAAGTTAACTAAGAGCAGCCAGACTTTTTCAACATAAACCTTTTTATTATATACAGTTTAAATTACAACCATCTTTACAGTGCTTGCTGGTGCCATTCACAGCAGCAACATGAGGCAAGGCCCACACTATTTATACAAGAGGCAACATGGATATACAATGAGCCACTAGTGGCATCCTCCTTGCCACACTCAGGTGCGGTAGACGAGCTGAGAGAGAGATACTAGCAAGAGGGCAGCTGGGCTTCAGCTATCCCTACAGCTGACTGGTGTCCCCTGCTGCTTGTCAGCCAGAGCCAATAAGAACAGCAGCAGTGATGGCCTCTCGTCCGACAACCCCAGGCCCAACAAGGATGCTACAGCGAACTTTTTCAGCTTGTTCAGGGGAGGCTGGGATGGCATGAGCTGAAAGGGAAGAAAATGGCAGGTTAGCCTGGCAATTGGCGTAACAGCACTTTCCTCCTTGTTAAGACCCAAGTGATGCTTGGGCAGGATTGTACCACCACCTCCCGCTGAATTAGTATTCATGCACTGGAACTCACCTTGCTGACCCTGTGACAGTTAATTAACCCTTGTGAATTTAGGAAGAAAGTGGAATAGGCATCATAGGTTCTGAAAGAGAGATTTTTAAAAAGTCAGGCAAAAGACACATTTAGGTGACTTCTTTCAACGATACAGTAATAAACAAATGGGTGCCTACTGGATGTCTTCTCTTAGGGCATCCTAAAAACTTGGGTCATTTTGACAGCACTAAAACCACACCCTAAGAAGCAGAATACACTGTTCTAATTGTTAGAATTAGAGGCCTTCAAGAGGCAGCTGGACAACCATCTGTCAGGGATGCTTTAAGGTGGATTCCTGCATTGAGCAGGGGGTTGGACTCTATGACCTCATAGGCCCCTTCCAACTCTACTATTCTATGATGCTATCTCACCTGTAAAGCTCGCTCTTATCCTTCTTGTAGAAGCGGAGCAGGAGGACATGGAAGGGCACCCCTGTAATCCGCCACCGGGCTTGGACGCTCCAGTTCTCCGGGTGCTGGGTTAGATTCAGCACTTCCATGCGCAGAATGGCAAAGTAGTTCCAGGCCACAAAGCGGCAGAAGGCCAGTGCCAGCTGGTACATGGAGAGGCCACTGGTGAGGGAGGCAGGAAGGTGAAGAGAGAACAAGGCTCCGATTAGGGTGGGAAACTCTGGTACACATATCACAACACACGCTATCAAGTGATAATATCACCAAGCGTTTCCATACATAGACCTATTCCCTGCACCGGGGTGGGGGGTGGGGAGAACATGTGGCCCTCCAGATGTTGTGGGATTCCAACTCTAATTGGCCTTGACCATTGGGCAATGGGAGGTGGAGTCCGACAATGTCTGGAGGGCCACATGTTCCCCAGTCCTGTCCTATACTCATTTCCCCTCTTCCTAATCTTCCCTCCAGATGGGGAATAACACAGTTCTCCCATCCCAACCAAGGCAGACATCAATGGATACTGTTGTTTTATACTGTTTTTTTATATATTTGTGATGGTTTTAAATTTTGTATACTTTTTTAATGTTCAGTTTTTAACTTTTGTAAACCGCCCAGAGAGCTTTGGCTATTGGGTGGTATATAAATTTAATTAATAAATAGAATGGCACATCCTGAACTTCCATCTTTTCCCTCCCCTTCAAAACTTTGGGACCTATCGACAGCATTTCTTCCCTTTGAGTCAAAACTGGTACAGTTAAAGCAATACCACGATCATCTGGAAAGGTGATGCGAACGTTTCCCATCCTTTCCCCCCACCCCTCTCTAAAGTCAGCAAGTGTTCATAAACATGTGGGAAACAGGTACGCGATCATATATGACAGAGACACACACAGACACTGCCTATAATAAACAAAGTAGACATTGAAGGCAACTAAAGGTCTTGTCAGGATAACCAATAATATAAACTAACAATAGCAATAGTTTGCAACATCTCAGTAATCGGCAATAAGATCAGCCACTAAGTCAGCACAGACACAGGGCTGAGGGTCCAAACCATTCCCAATTCCTCTTGCAACATTTTCCCAGCCAGCCGAGGCAAGACTGGATTAATACACTACAAGTTCCCTATACTAGACAGGAGATAGAGGCACAAGGTTTAGAGGCATGTTTAGCCTGGAGAAGAGAAGATTGAGGGGAGACATGATAGCACTCCTCAAATACTTAAAAGGTTGTCACACAGAGGAGGGCCAGGATCTCTTCTCGATCCTCCCAGAGTGCAGGACACGGAATAACAGGCTCAAGTGACAGGAAGCTAGATTCCGGCTGGACATCAGGAAAAACTTCCTGACTGTTAGAGCAGTACGACAATGGAATCAGTTACCTAGGGAGGTTGTGGGCTCTCCCACACTAGAGGCCTTCAAGAGGCAGCTGGACAAGCATCTGTCGGGGATGCTTTAGGGTGGATTCCTGCATTGAGCAGGGGGTTGGACTCGATGGCCTTGTAGGCCCCTTCCAACTCTGCTATTCTATGATTCTATAAGGTCCTTAGCTAATTGGATAGACCCATGAAAATTCCCCTTTTGAGTTTTTCAGCACCTCAGGCTCGACTCCAGGTGGCCCATCTGCTGAGGAGAGTTTACTGCCCTTGAACAATATCGTGCCATTTGCCAACCTTCGTGTTTTATATGACAGGGCAGGGTAGTTAAAAGGTCAGAAGATTCCCCGCCCCCCAAAGAAGGTGAGGGGATCGATAGAAAACAGTGGGAAGCTTGGAGTTTGGGATGGGGGGGGGGTGTCATGGATCTTCTGCCTGCAATGAGTGCTGCTTTGCAAACATGTGGATAACATCCACAGACGATGACAATGCTCTTTAGCCAGTGACACATGCTATGCTATGCAGCATTGGCTGCTTTCTGGGATATCCAGACACAGCAGTAAGTTGCAGTTACTGTTGGCATTTTCCCCACAGGCAGAAGCAGAACATCTTTGGCTTTGCAGCAATTAAATCTTTTAAGAGACTATTTTCTTGCATACCCTTTAGGCACCCCACAAAACATTTCCCCTTCATCAGGAAGTGGCCTTCTCTAACCTGGTGCCCTACAGATTTTTGTGGGGACTACAACTCCCTTCAGCCCCCAACTGACATGGTTGGTGGTCAGGCCTGATGTCAGCTAGTCCAACATATCTGGAGCGCACCAGGTCAGGGAAAGCTGAAGGAGGCAATCCAGCCGGCAGGTGCCCCCCCATCCTCTCCTGTCCATAGGACTGACCGTGTTCTCAAATGCAGAATCTCATTGATGAACTCGACATCCTGAGAATACATTCCAAAGTTGTGCACCTTCAAAAAGAAGTTTGGTAACTGGAGGAACAGAAGAAAGGACAGTGAACAGTGAGGAATTCTCAGCCCAATTACAAGACTCCCACTACTACATTGATAAAACTTCCCTTGGTGAGCTCTTGGGCCTACATTTTACCCAACAAAACTGAAACAAATCTTCAGTAAATTCTAATGCAAAATGTGCAAATTTAACTTTTAATATCTGCTATTTTGACTCCAGTTTTAGATATATGGGTAAGCGCTGGTACTGACATTTCTGTAAGTCCCAAGAGACTCACGCATCTCATGGGAAGTGTTCTGCACATGGATAGGATTTTGCTAAGGGCTGGTTGCAGCTCCTGAGTCCCCACACTCCCAGGAGGGGCTTTTCAGAAGGCTGTTGTGGGGAAGGGGGAAGTCCAGATGTGCGGTCCCCAGCCTCTTAGTGGTTTGGGTGTTCCTAGCCTCAGGCTTTAACGCACCCACAAAAGACAGGCTTTCAAGACTGAAATAATTCTCCATAATGTCAAATGCTAAACTATCTTGCTGGCTTTCAAATTTTATTGCACCTTATTATTAGAATATCCTAGCTTTAAGGGTTCTACTCCTTCACTGAGTGACTTTGGGCCAGTCACTGACTCTCAGCTTAACCTACTTCACAGAGTTCTTGTGAGTATAAAATGGAGATGAGGAGAACCATGTAAACTGCATTGGGTTCCTTGCAAGAGGAAAAAAGGCAGGGTATAAACATAAACATCATCATCATCATGATGTAAAATCTAGTCCAGTCATTTATCCTGACTGGCAGGAGATGTGTGGGACCATGTAATCCAGTATGTGTGTTACTTCTTGACCTGTTCTACAGCAGGGGTGCAGAACCTCAGGCCTGAGGGTCCAAATCCCCTCTGCAGAGAGTAAGAAACCACACATAGGCACATAACGCTCCTGAGAACAAGAGGCTCTTTGCTTCAGAACAAGCTGAAAGGACAGAACCCAGCCTGCCGTGCCACTCCTAACCCATACCGAGTTCAGAATAAACTAGTATGTGTCCAGGAAGTCTTGCAGCTCCAGCTTTCTAGAAAGAAAAGCACTAAGTCCCAGAATAACACAAGACACATATATGTACCTCGTCCTGCAATTTCTGATGTATGGTGGCGAGGTGCTCCTCCATGCTAGGGTCGTTGCTGCCTGGAGAACGGACTGGGGAGGGGACTCCAGCAGTGGCCCGGAAGGATGCCAGCGGGCCCAGCGCTACCTCAGGAGCCTGGTAAGGTGATCGGTACTGCCAGCCATGAAAGAGGCTGTGCAGAGAGTCCAAAGAGGCACCGTCCAGCCCTTCGCTCTCCCGCACTACAATGTCATCCTCTTGCCTCCCATTCACCAGGGTAATGGCATCCTCCATGCCTTCTGGTGGGGAGAGCGCAGCAGGACGGGGAAGAGCCCTGGTCTCTAGAGTGGGCATCAGCGGGCGAAGCCTGGCTTTCGGTCTGGTACGGTTGATAGTGGCAAAGTTGCTCCCAGCAGGGGTGGACAGAGCTGGGAGGGCGGTGGGAGCTTCCAATGGCATCTTGGTGAACAGGGAGTGGAATGTCGGGCCTATGGAAGCAGGAGGAACAAGCCCTGGAGGCAGTTTATCCCAAGAGGCATCCAGGTCCTAGAATGAAAGGAGAAGACATTTGAAGCCAATGAAATCTAGATTTTTAGAGAAATTTATTATATCCTGCTTTTCTGCCCTTAGGGTTCTCAAAGCAGCTCACAAGAAGTTGATAAATTACATAACATTGTATTAACCAGTAAGTAATAATATATGCAGCAAAGATGTGAAGTGCACATAGCCCTGACAATAGCAGTCCTGTAAATTTAGAGTCCCAATAATGGGAAAAAGGCGGGATATAAATAATAATAATAATAATAATAATAATGTGTGGCTTGCTATAAAGTAGGAGTTGGGAATGCGGCACCTGCGGACACACTGGTACCAAAGTCACAAATGCGCCCAGAGGCCCCAAAAGATTGTCTACCCCTGCTATAAACCAAGAAGAACAGAACATATAAATTGGTCTGTCATCTCTATGACCTTGACGGAAAAAAATACCCTGAACAATCATTCTGGGGGCAAGAAAGCCCTTGATGCAAGGCAACCATTCATAGGCAAACGTATTAGGCTGAACAGCCCCTGACCTCCAGTATGCAAAGGGTATGTCTGACAGAGTAAATCTCAACTGAACAGAATCAAAACAAGACGCACACTAAAGGTAGAGAGACTATCGAATGAGGCCAGAGTTCTGGAATAGCTGCTAAGTTTAGAGGCCCATAGTGAATGGCCACCAGAAGACAATACGCAGAAGATGGAAGCCATTCTTAATCTTAGCTCGCTTTGCTAATTTCAATAACCTTGGAGATTAGGGACTAGTGCCCTGGTGAGCAGATCAATTTTGCTGGTGAGGTACTTTAAGAATCAGATGGTAGTCACTGGTATGCCAATACCCCACTTTTCACTTCCAAAGTAGCACATTAGGATGTCCTGTACCCTCAGCCATCACTCTCCCCTTAAGGTCTCAGCCTTTAAAAATGACAACCTTCTGGCTTGATAACCAAGAAATAGCCTTCATAGGACCAGATTTAAGAACATAAGAAGAACCCTGCTGGATCAGACTGAGGGTCTATCTAGGCTAGCACTCTGTTCACACAGTGGCCACCCAGCTGTTGACCAGGGACCCACAAACAGGACCCTCCCACTATGGTCCCCAGCAACTGGTATACACAGGCTTTACTGCCTGGGATACTGAAGGTAGCACGTAACCATCATAAACCGCCCAGAGAGCTTCAGCTATGGGGCAGTATATAAATTAAAAAATCAGGGCTAGTAGCCATTGATAGCCTTCTCCTCCAGGAATTAATTTATCTAATCCCCTTTTAAAGCCAGGGCAAGCAGTTACTAACCTAATGTTTTTAGTTTCAGGGCAAAAGGTAGTCCGCATAGAATTCTAAGGAGAACAAGTTCCATGTGCCATTTCCCATGCCTTTTGGCTTCCGTTCCTGAGGCCAGCTTGGCATTAAGCGAAGAGACAGGTGTTGTATCTATTCCACAGCCCGGCCATATTAGTTAATGCCAATTCTTATATAAGCACAATAGCTTCCTTGTCTTGTGATATACAGCAACTAGCACAGAGCCGGTGCACAAGAGATGTCCACAGCAATATCTGGGGCAGAATTCAGTATCCTGAAAGTATCAGCTTTCTAGTTTTGTTAATGAGTACAGGGTCTTGTGAGTTCTGTTTTTATTATGGCATAAGCTGTCAAGAACTTGAGCACATTATCATGCACTCTAGTCCCCAAAAGCTTGTCCAATAATCATCATCATCTTTAAGATACCGCAAGACTATTTTGCTGTGTGATTGTTAGTTTGTATAGTTCTAGGATGCACTGCTGAACCAGACCATCCTAGAGAACCATCTTGTATTGCACAGTGGCTGACCAGACACCTCTGGGAAAGCCCAGAAGTATCACAGATAACTTTTGTGGGCTCAGCATACACGAAAGATGTGAAGGCCTGGAAAAATATATTTGGCAAATCTTTTTTGGGGAAAAGGTTCTCCTAGGGGGAGGGAGACCTCCAGCCTTGACAACTCTAGTATACACAAAGCCCTGGAATTTTCCAACTGTTCCAATTCCTGCTTCCTTGTTCAGAGCCGGGTCTCCACTTGCATCTCACGTCACCCAGCAACCTCCACCTACCTACCCCGCCTCTAAGGTATCTGCTGCATCTCTATACGACCCAAGAGCCGAAGCTCTCTGCAGGGGTCATTCCCACGACCCCCATGCATGCTCACGTGCTCCCCGGCCGAAGCAGCCCTGCCCCATCGCTGCCATCTCCCTGCAACGGCACCGTGATCCAGAGAGGATCAGGGCCACGTGGCCACACCCCTCGCTTACCCGCGGCCGCACCCGGTGACAGCACCGCGCCGAGTCGCCCTGGGCCAGCCGGAGCCTGCCGCTCCCCTCCCATCTCCAAGGGCACCGGGGCCCCAGGCGCCCGGCCACCGCCCGGCTCCGCCGATACATGACGCGGACACAGGGCGGCGGCGGCGACACTTCTCCTCCAGCCCGCCTCCGAACACACTCGCTCCAGCCGGCTAAGCCACGGCGCCTGACTGCGCAAGCGCGGTGGTGTAGTCTCCTTGACTGAAGGAGGGCGACCTGCGCAGGCGCACGCATTGCCGCTCCCTCGAGCAAGTACGATCTCGGAAAAGTCCTTTTATTATTGCGCCTGCGCGGTGAGAAGATCGGCGACCGCTCCATGCGGTTACGGCCTTAATGGTTCTGCAGCCAGACTTCCGGCTGTCTGCTGCAGAAAATGTAGAATCCTCCATATGCGGGGCAAGAGTGCTGGAAATAGAAACGAACCAGCATGGAGGGTTGTGTTCAAGATGCCAGTCTGCCAGTTAGCTAGGGTGACCATATGAAAAGGAGGACAGGGCTCCTGTATCTTTAACAGTTGCATGTTGTTTATTCGTTCAGTCGTTTCCGACTCTTCGTGACTTCATGGACCAGCCCACGCCAGAGCTTTCTGTCGGCTGTCGCCACCCCCAGCTTCCCCAAGGTCAAGTCTGTCACCTCCAGAATATCATCCATAACAGTTGCATAGAGAAGGGAGTTTCAGCAGGTGCCATTTGTATGCATGCAGCACCTGGTGAAATTCCCTCTTCATCACCAGAGTTAAAGCTGCAGGAGCTATACTAGCATGACCAAATTTAAAAGAGGGCAGGGCACCTGCAGCTTTAACCATTGTGACGAAGAGGGAATTTCACCAGGTTCTCCATATATACAAATGATACCTGCTGAAATTCCCTTTTCAATACATCTGTTAAAGATACAGGAGCCCTGTCTTCCTTTTCATATGGTCACCCTAAGTTAGCCTTGCTCTTTTCCAAGATAGACTGCTTCCACGCCACGTTTTCTGTTTTATCCCCTCCAACAGTCAGCTAACATGCTTGACTGCTGAGCTATTTCCCCCCACTCCCTCAGGATTTCCCTCCTGCCCTCCGTATGCTGTTGGACTACTTCTCGCATTATCATTGACTACGAGCTCCAGGTTTTTGAGGGCCCTTGGGCAAGAAATCCTCAATGGACCCTCTCTCTCAACCAGATTTCTCATGACCATTATCATCCAATGCTTATGGGACTCATAGTCCCACACATCTGGAAGACACCAGGTTGAGTTAGGCTGTTTTCCTCAAAAGTAAGTGCCACTAAGTTCAGTGGATCTTACTCCTAAGTAAGTACATAGAAATGCAGCCCTGTCTTGGGCAAACTATTGATTTCAATGGGATTAGGTGTACTGAACCTCTCCAAGGGATCAGACTGAATCAGATCTCAGTAGTCCCCTCCCCCCATTTCTTTGGCAAATCATAGGATCTGAAATGGGAGTGAAATGTTGCTTTGAATGCTTCCATCTGGTTGACGTTACCAGAATGAAAAGATAAGTGTATTCTTCGTTTATCATTTATAAACAAAAAGAAACAAAATCCTACACTGATTACCAGCAATGTCATTGCTGGCTGTGTCCTTTCCCACACTAATCAACAGTCCACCTGCTTTGTTTTTCTCCCTACCATAAGTCACCAGAGTTCTACCCCAAGGGCCAGAGTGCAGGCTTGGTGGGCAAGATAACTTTCGGGGGAGTGGGCACACAGATTTCAAAGCACTGCAACAAAAGGACACTCTTGTATACTGCTGCCACCCTTGTCTTGCATGTGCAGACTTCTGATAAGAAAGCGAGGGCTGAGTAAAAAAACTCTTTTGTTTTCACTCTCTCCACCGGATTGCTGGTCAGGCCAAGACTTCGTTTTATTCTCCTGCTATGGGCTGGGGCCAGCCAACACATTCAAAGACGATGGAAAGAAAGCTACAAAAAATATGTCGTTGCAGATGCGCCTAAAAACTGTGGTTGCCTGAGCTAATTTAGAGAGCAGGACCAACTTGGAGTGATGCTGGCATGGTCAAGCCTCATCAGCAATCCCCAACACATCATAGGAAATAATCTGCAATCCCTACATCTTAATAGCTTCTGCAAATGGCACTCATACTGTAGGGGGGGGGGGAGGGGAAGGTAACTTTTTGATTTTGGCATTTAAATTCTACATTTAATAGCACATTTAAGATTGTTGTATAGGTGTATCTACAAATCCTTCAACACACACACACACACACGACACATAAAAACTGATTACAAAAGTGATGCAATGTGAACTAAATGACAGGGTGCAAGGAGTTGACACAATCCAGTCTGTAAACTCAACAATTAGTGTTTTTACTGGTAATCTTCTTAAGAGCGCTTCAGAATCTGAAGTTACCTCTGACAAATTTCAACAAGCACTTCCTTTAAATCAATCCTAAAATCTCTTCTTTCCCAAAGTTTTGTTCTCAAGGTCTGTGGTATCTTCAACATACCACAGAATCCCCAAATGGGTTACATTGAATTTGAAACAAAAAACAAGCTTCTAAAATTTGAATAAATGTTTTCATATACCTCAACTTCCTGAGCCAATGTGACAGGAATTTCTGTAACATTTTGCCATAATTCAGTTTTGGAGTTCAAAATGTTAGGTGTAAAAACATTGTAGTGAAATTTGGCTGACATTTCAATTTTGTAATACCCGCGTTTGGCATTTCAATTTTGTAGCATCCAAGGTAATCCTACTGGCAAGATATGAGGCTAAGCAGACTTCGTACTCCCCTTTGTAATGGCAAGATTGTCTTCTTGACTACAGCCATGATATCAGAGTCATTCCTCTCACCAGGGTCTGGTGTTGCGATACATATATTTTTGGTGGATTCTTTTGGCTTCGTAAGGACCCCCTGCAATTGTCCAGAGTGGCTTCATCTGCCATGGCCTCCCAAGGACATTGTACCATCCCTTGTTCTGCTGCAGGGGGATCGTAGCCACATGACAGTCACTTTTGCAAGAGGGATGGCTATTTGTCACTGCTAGATCACCATGGTCCTTAGTCCTTTCCGGAAGGGCTGGAGCAGCAAGAGACTGGGAGTCCATCCTTTGAAGTGAAGATTCTTGCTGAACTGTCTCTCCCAACTGGCTGAGGCTGGTTGGTTCTGAGTGGCCTGGATGGCTGATGGCCGCATTGTCTGGCCTACTGGAGGAAAAAAAATGACGTCATCCTAACAGATTGGGGAAGGTACAAGCGTCACATGGCTAATGGTGGGAAGTATACTTGTTTTTTATGCAGTGGTTCCTCTTAAGTCAGGGGTGTTGAACCTCTTTCACTCGGTGGCCGAATTCAATTTTCAGAGAAGCTCTCAGTGGCTGTATTACGGTGGGGGCCAAGACAAAAATGGGATGGGCCCAAAAGGAAAGGGGCGGGGCCAAAATACCTAAAATGTCAGCCTATTTGAGCTTCAAGCTCTTGCCACCAGTAATGAAACCTTGGAAGAGGCATTTCATCCTTTCAGAATAGAGAGAAAAACACCAAAAAGCTCAGAGACCATCAAACAATCAGTGGTGTAGAAACTGATTCAAGCATTTCAGACTGCAGGTAGACAATTTCAGTTCTGAATGACTGGAAGCTTTCTCCCTCATGGGTGAAAGGCAGAGAAGCAGTCAAGTTACACCCCCCACCTGCAGCCTGAAGTGGTACAGCCCATTCTATCACCTCATTCTACAGCATGCCTGTAGACCCAGCCTCAGGTACGGTTCCTCTTATTGTCAAGCTGCTTTGGAGGCCCAACGTCAGGCAGAAGTGTGAGATATAAATATTTTAAAGACACTAAGGGCACAAACCTATGCATGTTTAGACAGAAATGGGTCCTGCATGCTGTCTGGGGAATGCTGGTATTTGTGAGACTTCCCCCCCACCCCCAGTCTAAGCATATGTAGCATTGCATCCCAACAATATCAATTTGTGAGAGCTTAATATGTCCAAACAAAAGCCACACGGAGGAAAGTGGAAGAGGAATGTCTTACTGGCTTTCCGATCCCGTAGGCTTTTTGGGTAGCCCTGCGACGTCCTTTAGGTGACCTACAGAAATAGGAAGAAAACCAAGCACATAACACATTTGACTAGCATGGATGCGACAATATTTTCCTCACGCACACTGTCCTATCCCAGAAGGGCAGCACCGTATGTTGAAACTAAAAAGGGGGGAAAGGCATTCAGAGCTGTCCAAAACTGGCTCTTGCGCTGGAAGGCCTCTGAGGCATCAAACGTTAGCAAGTCACAAATCAAGTGTTAGCTCCACCAGTCGGAGACCCCACCATTTTCCATTGGCTGAAATTGCTTTGTACAAGCAGAGAATTTTGAACTGAGGACAACATTCAGTATCTTGAAAATCACCTCTTTTCAAAAAGAAAACATCCGGGCCAGCAATACAGTAAGCTGCCTTATGAATGGGCCAGATGAATTTGTCCATCTAGTCCAGTATTATTTACTCAGTGACAGAGTACCTGTTTTACATGCACAGAGGTCCAAGGTCCGATCCTTGGCACTTCCAGTTAAAGGATCCAGGTAAGAGTGATGGAAAGACCCTCCGCTGGAGACAGCATGGAGCTGCTGCCAGTCAGAGTAGGCAACACTGGCTAGATAGAGCAATGGGTTGACTCAAGAGCACAGAGAGTTCATGTTTTTCTTATATAAATTAGGCAAGGGCAGTAAAAGTCTCTGAATGGTGAGATGATCTATAGAAATATTAATTACTAAGTGAGTCCTGTAAGGACAAGGATCCTAAGCTGCATTGCCTCAGTCCTTTGAGATAAAGCTGGGTCTAAGTCTGGAAAAAAAACACCACTCAGTGGTGTAATGATAAATTTTGATGGCAGTCGCCACAGCCACGCACCCAAGGACAGTCCAAAATGGGAGGCAACTGCCTTGCTGCATATCAACAAACTAGGTCTAGGAGTTTACATCTACCAAGAGCAGGTCTTTTGTAAAGCTAATGGATCTTAATTGCCCATTCAAGCCACACACACCCCAAATACTTTACATTACAACTAAAAACAATGAATTGTTGCTGGGAAAATTCATTTCCCCCCACCCACCCGCAGCAACTGTGAGGATTGCTGCTTCTCAACTAAAATAAGAAGTACTGAGGCTGTGAACCCTGTTTCCCAAGACCTCCGGCCTTCTAGGGAGACAATAAAGAGGTCTGCTAAGTAACCCACAAAGTTTTATTCAAGCAATACACATCTCTTCCCATCTGAAGAGAGTCTAATCCTTAGGAACTTTCCTCTAGGCAAAACTATGCAAACTAAAAGAGACAATTGTCCTTTCAAAAAGAATGGAAAGCCCTTTCCCAGAAAGTGTTAACTTCAGAGAGACTGGTTCTAATGCAGCTTCTGACCAGAGATGCTAGCCAGGCTGACTTTCTCTCACCTTCCTTTAGCTCCGCCCGTTTTAGTCTGCGGCATACTCGAAGATCAGCTAGCCTTGAAGTCCCCCCCCCCTTGGAAGAATACTGACTTCCCATTGTTTACCTTAGAGGAGATAAACTCTGGAGAAGGTTCAATTCCCAGCTGGTGCAGCGCCCATGAGAGCTGCCCTCCCCACCAGTATAATCTGGCATGTTTCTGGTGCCGTCTCCTCTACTTCAGAGTCTGATTCTGATTGATCACCTGAAACTCCTTCCCCCAACCCAAGGGGAGCAGGGCTAAACATGAGACCAGGCTCCACTGCACACTGTCAGAACCCACCAGACTTCACTCACTTGCGCTTTTCTCAAGGCCTTCCAAAACCGGGGCAGAGTTTTCAAAGCGGCTGTAAGAACACTTCTGAGCCATTAGGACGTCCTTTTGAGGGCTCTTCCTAGAGAACGGACGGGGAAAAACAAGCGGGAGGGTGGAGATGATAAGGCAGCAGGAAGCAATGGGTAGGGCAGGAGTACCAAGCAAGAACGCAATGGGGCAAGGGACGTGCCATAGGGGAAGGATGCAGGGGATGAAATCAAGATGGCGATGCACAGATTTCCCTGCTCAGAGGGAATGATGTTTCTTAATCTACAACATTTTTATATCACCCATCAACAAAGTTCTCTGGGCAGCTTACAAAAGTTCTGAATCAATAAAAAAGTAATCATCATTACATCAAAAGATGACTTAATTCTGTTTTGATATAACATTGACTCATCAAAACTCAGTCTGTAAAAACAGCCTAAAAACAGCAAGTACGTAGTGCAAAGATCGAAAAATGTACTTAAAAACATGTAACTAAAAAAGCCTGAGAAAATAAAAAAGCTCTTCAGCTGGAACCAAAAAGGATCGTATCATAGGTATCAGCTGAGCCTGAGGAGGGCTTTTCAAAACTGGGGCACCACCAACAACAAGGCCCTTTCTCTGCCTCACTGAATTTGATGAGGGCACTTCCAGGAGGACCTTGGGTGAAGATCTTAAAGACTGGGCAGGTACATTCAAGCGGAGACAATCCTTCAAATAGCTTGGCCCCAAGCCTTTTAGGGCTTTAAAAGGTAATACCAGTGCTTTGAAAATTGGACCCAGAAACAGTCTGGGAAACAGAGCAGATAACAAAACCACGGAGTGATGTGATCAGATCTATCAAATGTTAAAGTTCCTGGGGATAAATGAGCAGCATTTGATTTACTTTATCATGTGCTTGGTGAAAATTAAACTGTATCCCCTCTACATTTTATTCTCACAACCCTGTATGGTAGAATTGCTCAAGAGACACAAGTGTTTCATGCCCAAGGTGGTGCAGGTTTGAACCAGGGATTTTCTTGGTCTCATGTTATTGTATGGAATGATGCTGATTCTGGAAAAAGAAATAAGTAGGAATATGTTCCTTTGGCCATTAGTACAGTGGATGGTGATATCAAGCCCACCTTGCACAAGCTATAACAGAACCCAAGATGCTGGGTAGCACATGGTTCCTTTATGACTGTGAACAGAGGGTGTTTTGCCTTGGATATGCAGCCAACTCAGTCACAATTGTGGAGTTGTGGCACCACAGTACTGATTTCTGTCAAAATGGCAGAGACATCCAGTGGTAGAGGAGCTGCTGTGCAATTACAGCAAAGGTAGGGAGAGATTGTGGCCCTCCAGAAGTTGTCAGCAGACAACTCCCAGCATCCCCGACCATTAGCCATGCTGGCTGAGACTGATTGGAGTTGGAATCCATCAACATCTGGAGGGTGACAGGTTCCTTGCCTATGGTCATGCTGGCTCATGACGATGGGAATTGGTAGTCCAACAAATCTGGAGAATGAGGGCAGGTGGAAAAGGCAGTACTGAACAAGATAGAAGATCCAATTATATATGGTAGCACCCCATATTTTATAGCCACGATTTGTACTGTGACTCTCTGAGTGATATTGGACTATCAAGCCTGAAGTGCAGACCCAATGTAACTCCAGATTCCAGATGCTTCTCTTCCAATACTTTCTTCTCAGGGCAGAAGTATACATTTCAGTACACACCCGGGTCCTACTGTATGTCTCACTCTCTCCTGTGATGTTTATTATAATGAAACTGTCTCCTGATGGCCTGCTTTTCCCCACCCCACATTGGCCTTTTCCCGATGTCCTGCTTTTTCCTACAATGAACGCCACCACCAAGACCAGTGGTAGTACCCATATTGTACCAATATATACAATAAAAATAGATTTCAGGCAGAGTTTGAAATTACCTGGTGCAACCTGGTGCCCACCAGATGTTGACTTCAACTCCCAACAGCCCCAACCAGCATGGCCAATTGTCATGAATGCTGGGGGTTATATTCCAAAACATCTGGAGGGCACAAGGTCGAGGAAGGTTGCAGTAGTTATTTTCAATCTCACCAGCAGAAGTCTATTTCAATTTTAATTCTGAAAAAGTTTATTACACATCTGTTTTTATTGTATATGTTAGTGTGTGTGTGTGTGTGTGTGTGTGTGTGTGTATATATATATATATATATATATATATATATATATGAATCTTTATATTTGTGGGATTGACAATTGTGAGGAGAGCCTTACTGTGTATATTTCTGTTTTTTACCAGCCCACATCACTGGCTGGGAATGAGAAAAATGACAAGATTTCAGGCACACAAAAAGCCTTATTCACCGTGCTTAAAGCCATGATTTAAGGTGTCTTCTGAACAGGGCCGTTAAGGCATTTTGTACTAGAAGGGGACAGGGACCAAATGTATAGCTGCCACTTACGTAAGAGATGGTATCTGAATTTACTTTCCCCGCCTCCCACCTCACCCCCCCTTTTTTTTGTATTGTGCCTATTGAATTGTACACCATTATTTTAAATGGTAAAATAATTTAAAGTGCATTACCAGAAAAGTGGCATATAACTACTGAAAATAAAGAATGTAAAATCTAGTTCCCACCTCAAGTTCCAGCTTTTGTTTGCCCTCTTTGGCATTCCCCCATCCTCCAGCAATTTCTACTGATTCCCTCGGGGCTTCCAAGACTGCTCTGCCTGTGATCCTTAGGTGGCTCTGCAAGGAGGCGGTTACTCAAAAGCCTCACCCCAAGTGGCTGTATTTCAGGAGAACAAGGGAAACCAATAAAACCTACAGAGCGTCCAAGATGACAGAAGCCTTGACCTGGAGATCTAAAAGGAAGGTCCACTTTTGCCCCCAACTTGTACAGGCCCATCTGCTGCCACGCTGGATTTTCTTCAGAGCTGGACTACACATGCATGAATTACAGGAGGAGGTTGGAGAAGAAGACTTTATATGGCAAGAAGATGATTTAGAATTATGCTAGAAGCTATCAGGCGTGGAACATAACAAAACAAAACAACGAGACTGCCTTATTGAAATTTAAAAAAAATTCCAAACTTTATTGAAATGTAAACAAAAGTCCATCTTTTCCCATGCCAGACACCAACAGCTGAAGTCAGTTCAGAGTCTCGGGTGCTTTGATAAGAAGGGGTATTGAAGAAAGGGATTGAGGCGAACCTCAAGGAGGGATGCTGTGGAGTTGCCAGATCAAAAGGGGAAAAAGGTAAAGTGGGGGGGTGGTACTGGGAGTTCTCCACAACAGAACAGCTTCAAAGTCTGTTGTGTTCTACGGAGCAGCGATGGCCTGGAATAAGAGACATTCCCTAGAACGAAGCTGTTACTGTGCTTAAAGTGCTAGACAAAGTTCTAGTTTGTGTACAGCCCTCCTCTTCAAGTGGCTGGTTTCAGTTTTCAGTTTCAGTTCCCCCCCCCCAAAAAAAACAGGTAAATGTGGTGAGGGAGGGGGTTGTTGAAAGAGAGCAAGAAGAATAGGCATCCAAAGAACTGCCATGCTAGGTCAGACCAAAGGTCTGTCAGTGCCTAGTCAAAGGCTCTGAGAGAGAGAAAAAGAAAGCACTTCCTACAGATTTGATGAAAAATTTTAATCATCAAAACTGTGATTGGCAGTCCTACAAGTTTATATAATGCTTGTGAAGCTCAGGCTGCATTTAGACAACATGATAGTCAATGGTGGGGTAATAACCAACTTGACAGTTGTTTATCTAGGGGTTACTCCCCACATGATGTGGTAATAATCAACCAAAGTGTGGATTAGGCTCAGCGCTGAGTTGACTATTAGCCCACGCTCATCCCCCACCTTTCCCCCTCAGTCCTCCCACTAGTATCCCATCATCCATTGCTGCTGAAAATCTATCCTGCTGGCTGGACTAGAGTAGCAACCTCTGCTTCGACCGCTCTTGCTTTGTGACTCTGGCTGACGAAATAACCAACAGTGCCCTCCATACAACACAATAACCAACAGTGGTTCAAATCGCCAACTCTGTACAGCGTTGGTTATTTGTATTATTTTGGCCAATTAACCAACCACTGGTCAAAAAACTCCCGCCACATAACACGATACCCCATGATGGGTTAAATAACCGACTGTTGACTATTTAAACCACCATTGGTTTTGTTGTCCAAACCCAGTCACTGAGTCATTCAGGTGCGTGGCCTATGAGAAAGATATTATGAAACCAAATTAAAAGCAGCCCACTCAAGGAATTAGATGGCTGTTAGGTTGGTTGGCCTTTAAAAAGTAAAAAGCCTGTGCTGCCTGATGGCACAACCGTGCAACCTATGTGGGGTTACACCTCACACAAGAACAGCCCACATGGCTAAATGTTACAATTGGTATTTTGCCAACATGAGCAGTCTACAAGTCCCCATGCAGGGTGACTATTGGCACATGAAACAGACAGTGCTTCAGCCACATCTGCCTCTGACTTCTCTGCTCTCCTGCTCTGGGTCTCTTTTCATAAGGTGGTACTAGTTATAGCTAGGGCACAAAATAAACCGTGTTTTTTATACACAGTGGTAGGTACTCCACAGTTTTGCAATTTCAGCTGGGCATCATGATACTGAGTTTTGAATTTAGTGCCCTGAGACTCTCAGTTTATGCATGGAGCAAGTAGTTTTGGCTGTTATGCGAAGATAGCCTTGAAATCAGGTGCTGCCTGGTGAAATCTCAGGAACTAGAGGGGAGAGTCTGAGCATTCATTCGTGGTCAGAAGGCAGACTTCAATATTCAGAATATGAAATGTTACTACATTTTTATCTCACTCCTTCTCCAAGTCGCTCAGGGGAGCATACATTGCACATCCCATCCCCATTTTATCCTCACAACAACCCTGTGAGGTAGGTTAGGCTGAGAGAAAGTGACTGGCCAAGGTCATCCAGTGAGCATCATGGCTGAGTGGGGATCCGAACCCAAGTCTCTCCAGTCCCATTCCAAATCCCATCCACTATACCGAACCAGCTCCTCCTTGCTCCTTACTTTAGCACAACTACCAGTTAAAGAAACATCTACATTATGAAAGCTAAGCAACCATTGTATGTTCATTGTTAGACAAGTTGATGCTTTTCCTGGCACAGAGTTTGAGCTACGTTGGCACACATTGGATTTATTTAATTTTCCTCCCTATCTCACACAGCCCTGACTGCACATACATTTTGCTTATCTGGCAAATCAATTCTTTGTTCTGCATGCACCTTTCTCCTTCTTGACACTACAGACAAATTCCTTCTCTCCAAGGCACGCAAGCCCTGATTCTCATCCTTGGCTCCTAGTTTCCATTTTTGTCCTCTGAAACCATCCGTTTTCAATTCCAAACCTGGAAACAAAGCTCAGAACTTCTGCTTCTCCAGCTGAGGTAACCATTTATAAACCTTGTAAAGGCTTCTCTCGCTTTGGGAGCAGAGGCAACTGCTGTAAGGTTTTCAAATCCCCAAAGCAATTTTCTTTTTAAACTACACAGCAACGCACAAAACAGCCATAGGTGCACAACTGTCCCATTCCAAAGGGCGAAACATACCACAGACTGAACGACATCCAAAAAACGACAAACAGAACTGACAGATCGTAAAGCAGAGGAAGACAAGGAGAACAGAGCAAGGCAGGAGCTGCAGAGAAGGATCAAATGCTTGAATGGCCTAAGGGATGACCCTTACAGTTTGGGGGAGCTTCCTATTCTGGGCCGCCAGGTGCCAACGCTGACCCTGTTCAGATGACATGCTAAACCTCGGTGGTTAAGCTTTTTGAGCTAAACATTAAGGTTTAGCGCGGCATGTGAACCATGACTTCGCATGTCGTATGAACCATTCCCTAACCATGGTGGCTATATAACCACGGTTTAAACACATTCACTAACCATTTGCTGCAAAAGGGTTAGCGGCCTAACCATGGCTCAACGTGTTGTCTGAACAGGCCCACTGCCATCTTTTTGGCACCAGGTTAAGACTGCCCTCTATTCCCAGGCTTTTAATGGCATATGATGGGGCACATGCCAGACAGCTAAATGGGCCTAGTATTTTATTGAAACTGTTTTTAGCTGTTTAAATTCTTTTAAATTTTGTATTTGTAAATTTTTATGCTTTTTTATGATGTATTTTTATATTGTATTTTATTTTATGAATTGTTGTAAACCACCCAGACAGATTCAATAATAATAATAATGATAATAATAATAATAATAATAATAATAATAATAATAATAATACAACTGCAGTGAGCTTTACTCAGTTTTCTCTCTACAGATGCTTGGCCTGAACTCCATAGAGAGAAACTCTGTAGCCAAAACCTGCTTTATAATTTTGGTAGGGAATGAAGAAAACTATTAGGGTGCAATCCTATGCATGTTTAGACAGAAAAAGTCCTATACTTCCCAGCATTCTCTAGCCACCTTCAGTGTGTTCTGGATAATTGGAGAAAATAACGTTCCTTTTAAGAAGGAGCAACTTTAGCCACACACGGAATCCAATTTTGGCTCCTTTTACTTGCCCACCAAAGAAAAACCTCTGTAAATGCTTCTTGCCTGCATTCAAAACGACTCGGAGTTAACTGGGGAAAGAAATACTAAATGATTTTAAGCTGAGAACAAGTGGGGTGATAATTGGGTTTAAATCTGCCTTTTTCGGGACACCCCTCCTTACGTATTGGAGTCTTTTTTGGGTGACCACATTCCAAGTGACCAAAGATAAAAGGGTGGCAGGGCCAAAATACTAATAATAACAGCATATTTTAGCTTTGAACTCTTACTGCCAGTCATTAAGCCTTAGAAGAGGCATTTTAGACTGGAGGAAAGGCTGCACAAAAGCCATGAAAGCCACCAAACCATCTACACTGAAGGGAAAGGTGAAGGATTGAGACCCCAAGCAGGCTCAATTTAGCCTGCAGGCTTGAGGTACAATACTCCTGCCTTATGAAAACGTCATTCCCATTTGCAGAGGGGTCGTCCACACCTGAAAAGGTCCCAGGCTCCCTCAATGGCAGATCCACTTAAAACATCTTAAGCGCCAAGGGCTAAGAAAGACCCCTTTCTGTCAGAAACCTCCAAGAGCTGTTGCCCGTCAAAGCAGACAGCACCGGGTGAGATAGATCAATAGTTCGACTTGGTAAAAAGCTGTGCTTGTTCCCCCATGAACATTTTTATCAGAGCAGACTGTAGTCTTATCAGGAACCTCAGACACACTCATTTGAACACAAGGGCAAAGGGTGTCTAGAAAGTGGCTGAGGTTCATAATGGTTGAGGGGCAGAAGGGAGAAAAGGTCAGCGATTGTGCTGGGAGACAGACAAGAAGGCTACGGGGGTTCCACTGAGCCCCCAGGGCTCTATCCCTTGTCCAGCCTTGCAGGCACATCCATAATGGTTCCTAGCCTACACACACACCTATGCTAGTCACTCATAGTAAATGGATAGTCTGAAAGGAAACAAAACAGCTCTGTTCCTTTTTACAAAAAGCTCTGCCTGGTTGCCTGAAGACAACGGTTTCAGATGAAGTCATCAACAAAATGCACCACACACCACGGAGAGCCTTGTGGCACCTTAAAGACTAAACTAACGTGTTGTGCCACAAGCGTTCTGTCAGATACATGATGAAAAGGGTGGGAAATTTCAGGTGACGAACCACACAGTCCCAAGAAAGACCGCGGGCTCCTTTTTAAAATGAGGCCGCCAGGCAAGCTCCTCTAGCTTAGGCACCTCTTAACACAGTGGTACAGTAAAGATCAAGCAGGTTTCTGAAGTACAACAAAACTAATTTACCAGAGAGAACAGTGAGATGTGGACACACCACAGGCACTGATGCCTCTTTCACACCACCTTCCCTCCCTGAAATAAAACTACTGCCTGTTTTCAATCGAAGAAAGGGGAAAAAATATATAGAAGGAAAGAAGGCCAAACGGTACCTAAGGCAAACAACCCCAAACCCACCCACCCCAACAATGGTAAAGTATAACCTCTGAAATAATGTGATAGCTTCTGTTTAATGGTACTTTAAAATCGGCCATCTGAGGTGCCTCACCTCACGCTGCCCTTTCGTTACCAGAGCAACCATTTTTAAAAGGGAGGCCACTAGCTGGCTATCCCAGGTGTCTACGAAGTCCACTAGCATATTTCAAGACTAGAACAGGGGAAATGGAAAATCCCAAATCTTGGTTCATCGTGGGATCGATTTCATGGCAACTTTGTCTTCTTTGGATCTAAGACCGGCAGACCCAACCAAACACTGACTGAGCAGCCCAAGGCAGGATTACATGGCAACGGAGACCAAGCAATTCATGGTGTGTGTAAAACAATGTAGGGTCTTTCATCTAGGACACCGCTAATTTGCCAGCTGTAAACTCTGACCACTTTGGAACTGAAGCACAATTCAATAAATAATTTGAAGTGAAAAGAAAAAAAATGGCAAGCAGGAGGATCTGCTCTTCTAAAAGGTAACCAGGTTCCTTTGCTTAAGAGCTTTTGGGAATCACGGCATAAAAAAGGGGAAGCAAAAAACCCTCCCCCAAACCCCACCACCATACACATCCCAACACTATATAAATAAATCCACATCCTTACAGGTTCTACCCATAAAGCTTATAAAAAAAGGAGAGGGCGAAGATACTGGATGTAAAACCAAATCTCGTTGCTAGAAAGAACACAAGCGGAGGCCCAACGGTTGGGGAGACACAGCAGAGACCGGCGATCAATGGCTGTTTTCAGAGCGATTCAAGGAGCTGGCAGAGGAGGGTGGAAGGAGAGAAAGAGAAAGGGAAGGGGTGAGGAAGGAAGGAAGGAAGGGATGGGTATTAAAAACAAAAAAAAAGAGAAAGAGACAGGTTAGATCCCTGATGGACTGAGGGGAAAGCATCAAATTCAAGATACTAAAGACGACATCTCTCTCCTGAGAGTAATGATGCTTATAGAGAAACAGTACTCTGGAAATGAATATATTTGATGTTGGATTAATGTTATACTGTAGTAATATCTGCGGCTACAAATGGATCAAATTCTACAGTGACAGAACATACATCAGAGCAGGAAGGAGGCCCAACACTAAACAGTGAAGACTAGAGTCAACACCGCTAAAACAGGAAACAAGAGCGGCTCGTGAAATTATTCACACCTATGTATGTATGAATAATGATCTGGTGTGCTTTGGAATGGAGTTTCCATGGGTTTCCTTCATTTTAACTATTTTTGAGAGGAAAGACCATTGCAGCAAGATCAATTCCTCTGTTCTTAAGTGGGAAAGCCATCTAAGACTGGTCTCTTCTACAGCTGCGCCCATTCAACAGGGGTGTGTGATTAGGTGTCCAACCACTGGATCCAACCACAAGCAAGAATATATGCTCACAAGAAAGGGACTTCCACTCACACAATGGAACTCCCTTGGCTTGGCCTCTCCACTGCAACCTCCCGTGAGCCCCGTAATTCTCCTCCGGAAGGTTCCCTAGCCCCTCCAGAGAAGATTTTGCGCGCATGCGTGGGGGTGCAGGGGAGAGGGGGAAATCCATTCGCCAGAAGGAAGGAACTGCTGGCAGAATGGCACAAGGGGATACAAACAGGAGGGGGGGTGTTACACCTCACCTCAGAACTGCCCACCAAACAAAGGTTCCCAAGAGAGAGAAACATAGAATCATAGAATAGCAGAGTTGGAAGGGGCCTACAAGGCCATCGAGTCCAACCCTCTGCTCAATGCAGGAATCCACCCTAAAGCATCCCTGACAGATGCTTGTCCAGCTGCCTCTTGAAGGCCTCTA
Organism: Elgaria multicarinata webbii; assembly: GCF_023053635.1. Taxonomy (NCBI): domain Eukaryota; kingdom Metazoa; phylum Chordata; class Lepidosauria; order Squamata; family Anguidae; genus Elgaria; species Elgaria multicarinata. The sequence goes on from NC_086173.1 coordinate 146,973,969, forward strand.
GTGTGGGAGAGCCCACAACCTTCCTAGGTAACTGATTCCATTGTCGTACTGCTCTAACAGTCAGGAAGTTTTTCCTGATGTCCAGCTGGAATCTGGTTTCCTTTAACTTGAGCCCATTATTCCGTGTCCTGCACTCTGGGAGGATCGAGAAGAGATCCTGGCCCTCCTCTGTGTGACAACCTTTCAAGTATTTGAAGAGTGCTATCATGTCTCCCCTCAATCTTCTCTTCTCCAGGCTAAACATGCCCAGTTCTTTCAGTCTCTCTTCATAGGGCTTTGTTTCCAGACCCCTGATCATCCTGGTTGCCCTCCTCTGAACACGAATGCATGGGCAAGCATTTGTAGGGGAGAATCAACTATCAGATAGGTTTAACCCTTCTACTGCTATTCCTCCCCCACTTGCTCTTCTCTTTGCTTTTCCACCCCAGCTTGGCGTCGAAGCTGGAACAACAATCTGAGGGACAGGTTGTAGGGGAAGAGTTAAACACTGCCAATGCTCCTCCCCGGCAAATGCTTGCTCCCTTGCGTTACCTTGCAAACATGGGGTTGGGAACCTGTACCTGTCAGTGTAATGTGCAATTCCAGTGTGTGACCTTCAGAATTTCTACTGCCCTCCACACTGCCAGGAGCTATCTTCTAGTTCCAAAATCGGTACTTCTTACACTTCTACCCTGGTTATCTAGACTGGTATGAATGGGGCAGATTTAATCCAAATACTTCCTACATGGGCTTGATCTACTTCCCCATGTGTTTATGCTTTTCAAAAGTGCTGTGTAAATGGGAAAGTGCAATGCAATAGTGTAGGCAAACAAGGGAGGCCTGCACCCGAGGAGCTCAAAACGGAGGAAGGAGGTCGCATTAACAAAGGCTGAGTAAGAACAAATGCAGTTCAGAACCATGCAGTTGTCAAAGGCTTCTTGGGTGGCCTTTGAGGAGGGATTTGAAGAAAAAGGGGTGGTGCCACGGAAGAGGTATGGGAGGGAGGGAGCACCAGACACCAGGAGGTGGCAAGGGAGTCTGAGCAGAGACACTTCATTTAAGAGAGCAGGGGAAGTGGAATAGGAGGAACAAAGAGCATGTGCAGAGGCAATAGGCTTCTGAGACAGACTGACCAAGGGAAACTCATTCATCCAAAGGGCCATTTGATTTTGCTGTTGGAGGTTCAACTGAGTATACACACTTATCAGCCAGTAAAATCAGTATTATCTCCATGGTCAACTCCAGCCCAGGGATCTCACGATCTATTATTCCATTTTGGGTGGCACAGCACTGGAGATGGGCAAGAGGTTAGGCTTCATGCGTGGGCTTAATCTGTTAGGAGGACTGCCAATGGCATTTCTAGATTCCTAGAAACCTCCTAGAAAAAGTCCTTCTAACATGCAGGGCTGGTTGCATGCCTCAATTCCACAGGAGTGCCGTAAAAGCTCAGAATGTGATACCAAACATAGAATTCAGCTTCCTGAGAATCTCAGTTTGCTTGCTTGCTTCAAAAAAGGAAGATTTGAGCCGTTATAGTGTGAAGATATGCTTGAAGATGTGTAGACAGAAGTCAGAGAAACAACTAAATAATGTTTTCACCAATTTAGGGGACTCAGTGCCCTGCATAGCTCTTCTCCCTCTATTCCATCTTGATTATCAAAGCCAGAATAAATTAAGTAAAAATGAGTCAAATTGTGCATATCGGCTCATTTTTTTATAATTTATACAGGCTGCAGGATCGAGCTTTTCCAGTGAAGAATGTTGATTGCTTGGATGCTGAATTTCAGTCGAGGGTGGGGTACACGCAGCCCTGTTAATGAGCCTCCAGTAAGGGAACAACATGCTAGAACCTGAAGTTCTATGGAAATCAAACGCCTGCTAGTGTCTTGACCCAGCAATCCTTAAGGATTAGCTACTTCCCAAATTGGGCATGCACACACACACACACACACACCAAAAGTATTCTTTGCCCCACCTACTGCAGGGTTCCGAGATCCCTCCCACATCGTACCTGGTTCTCCGCCTCTGTGAAACTGGGTCGCCAGGATCACCATTCATCAGATGGTGGGCAGTTGAGTGCGGGGGGCAGAGGCGCAAGTTCTTCAGCAGCTCTTGCTCATTGAAGTAAGGCTTGAGGCAGCCCCGCACCGGGGAGTTCCCCAGGCTGCTAGAGCGGGTCAGCGAGCGAGACTGGTTGAAGGGCCATGGCGGCTCAACCTCTTCCTTCAGGACTACAAGTTGGAGTAAAGAGATTTAAAAAAACAAATGAATCAGTTCTCCTTTTCCTAGATCAGTTCTCCCCAATCTGGTACCCCCATTGATGTGTTGGGACTCTCATTCCCATCCTCTCCAGCAAGCATGTCCAAAGACCAGTGGGCATCAGGTTAAGGAAGGCCACTGTAGAGAGAGATCATCAAATGCAGCCACTCTGGGTTGCTTAAAATCCCCAAATGCATCACCATCGCCTTTGCCTTCCAAGTTGCTTGCTGTCAGGCCAAGGGCATAAGCAAATGCTGCGAAGCCCTTTGCTTTGCTTGACCAGTTCCACTATGGGAAGCTCAGAACAGCTGAATCCCAGCTTATGGCAGCTCAACTAGGACAATACTGGAGAATATCCCTTCCCCCCCCCCCCGACACTATGTATCCCTGACTTCCTGGAAGCTATTTAGAACTAGCACATTCGAAAGGTGGTGGCAAGAGCTTGGAGCCAGTAGCTTCTTTCCTAAGAAGGAAAATCTTTTGCTCAGTAAGATCCCCCAAATGTGGAAGGACTGCTGAGTCAAGGAATGGAATTTAAATTCTTCTTGACTGAAGGCAATCTTGAAGTTCAGGGTTGGCTCTTCTCATACTTTCTTAAAACCAAATAGCTCCCCCATCCTAAATGGGCCCAAGTGACCTACATAGAATGAGTACCACAGAACCAGGAAGACAACTTGTGCATGTTTCTCTGCCCCACAACATCAGCTGCCCCACTCAACCCAAGCAGAGGAGAATAGAAGCTCAACTGGTACTTTCCATCTCTCCCTGCCACACACCAGCAAGAAAAAAAATTAACCCCCAACTTTGTAAAAACATAGCCCCTCAGTCTGGATATTGCTTTGCTTGAGTCCCCTCTAAAAGGGTATTGCTCAGACCTATTTTCCAATCTAGGAGAAGCATCACTTAAAAAGCTCTTACATTCTCGGTCCGATAGGGAGTACGGTTTTATATCCCCCTCGTGACGCTTTGGAGGCAACTTTCTTACTGGAGCTGTGGGGAAAGAGAAAGAAAGATGAAGCTTTGGAAAGGAAGAAAAAAACAATACCAAAAATGGAGTTGGCATTTTAGCAGCTTAGATACTTTGGACAACCAAAGGCCAAGTTGTGAAGAAGGATGGCAGTCCTAAATTGTGTGGATAAGTGAAAAGACAGAATCAAAGGGTGGTTATTTATGAATTAATCTAGAGGAACAGAGAGTGCTTTATTGAATATGGAAACGATCTCATAATTATTGAGGGATCTCAAGGAGCATAACCTGAGCTAAGCAAGTTATTTAGCAATTTTCAAGAACAATACCAGAACTCTTTCATTAAACAGAGGACCTCCACTGATCAGCTACATTTAATTAAAACAAGACAGAGGTGCTTGCTGTCAAAGGCTGCAACCTGGGTTTGGAGGTGTATCAACGGGTTCTGGATGGGGTTACACTCCCCCTGAAAGACTGCGTTCGCAGCTTGGGACTGCTTCTGGATCCGTCGCTCCAAATGACAGCTCAGATAGATGCGCCGGCCAGGAGTGCCTACTATCAGCTTCGGCTGATACGTCAGCTGCGCCCCTTCCTAGAGTTGGAACACCTAAAGATAGTAGTACACACGCTGGTAACTTCGAGGCTCGACTTCTGCAATGCGCTCTACATGGGACTATCTCTGTGCCTAGTCTGGAAACTTCAATTAGTCCAAAATATGGCAGCCAGGCTGGTCACTGGTACACCTAGGGGTGACCACATTACACCAGTTTTAAAATCTCTTCACCGGCTGCCAATTAGTTTCCGGGCAAAGTACAAAGTGTTGGTTATTACCTTTCAAGCCCTACATGGTTTGGGTCCAGGCTACCTGCGGAATCGCCTTCTCCCATACTATCTGCCCCGCACACTCAGGTCCTCTGGGAAGAATCTACTTCAGCTAGTACAAACTAGATTAACAACTGTTACCCAGAGGATTTTCTCTTCTGCTGCTCCCAGACTGTGGAATGGACTGCCAGAGGAAATTTGTCAACTTGATGGTCTTTTAGAATTTAAAAAAGCAATAAAGACTGATCTATTCTGGCAGGCCTATCCAATGAAATTTTAGAATGTTTTAAAGATGTTTTAATGTTTTAAAGATGTTTTAATCTTGTATGGTATGTTTTTAATCAACTTTAATGTGTATTTTGTATCATGTTTTTATACTGTTTGTTTTATACTTTGAATGGTTTTAGTTTTTGTGAACCACCCAGGGAGCTTCAGCTGTTGGGCAGTATAAAAATGCAATTAATAATAATAATAATAATAATAATAATAATAATAATACCCCCATTTCCAGATCTGTGGAAGATGCCAAACCATAGCCAGTTGGGTGAGATATATTTATGTGACTGTAAACTTATCTTGAAATTATTAAATTCCAAAAATTGTAAACTCATTGGAGGGATGATTTTTAGTATGTGGGCTTATAATGTTCATGAGGCAAAATGAAAACAGGAGACCACCAAGTGGGACTTGGATTGTTCTTTATTTGCCTCGTTTCTGATCATTTAGCAATTGTTGTCATCAGAATAACTGCATGCTCCTCTCTGCAAACCAGAGGACTAGAAACTTGGTTTCTAGGTTTTAAACCAGGAGTGAGCAACTTACGGCCCACTGCTTGGCCAGTGTGGAAAATGATATCCTGGAATAGACGGGCCTTTAGTCTGATCCAGCAAGGCTCTTGTTACATTCTTATTTCTAAAAAAAGGAATACTAGGTGGCTCAGTGATTGGGTTCACATGATCATGAAAGGAAAGTAAGCCACGGTACCACTGCACATTGGAATCCAGTGAGGGTGGGTGGGTAGGTTGGTTTACAAACCACCCTGAAAACCAAGGTTTGTTCTAGTGTTTCAGAGTGGTTTCTAAACCACCCCAGCCACCTATCCTGACAGGGTCCAGACATCACCATTTATGACCAGTGAGGGTAATTATGCTAAGTAGGTGGCTCACAACCAGCATGCGTAGGGAGGAAAAATAAGCCTCCTCTCTCCCTTCCCTGGCCACCAGCAGGCCACTTTTTCTTCCTCTCTGACTTCTCCTACAGGGTCGCAGTTGCAATCTTGTAAGATAAATTTTCTGCAGTGGCTAGGAGGGGGTGGGAAGATCGACAATTGGATTTCCTCCTCCATACTCATAGCTGGGTCTATGGGTGTGGAGGAGGAGATCCACAGCATGCTATAGCACCCCAGACTCTGTCTAAGGGCCATTGGACTGCTCCCTAAAGCTTTCCATAACCTGGTGTCCTCCAGATATTTTGGACTTCAACTCCCATAAGCCTTAGCCAGCTTGGTGAATGGTCAGGGATTGTGGCAGTTGTGGTCCAAAACACTGAGAAGTCCCCAGGTTGCTTCTCCATACCCTAAAGCGAACCCTACACAGAACACAGAACTCCAAATTGATGTAACCAGACAAGGGACATTTTTATGTCTCTGACTCACCATGCTGGTGGCTGAAAAAGCCCTGGAAAATCACAAAGTTGTTCACCTGAAAGAAAAAGAAGATATAAAACCAAGGAAAAATACACACAAAGAAATCCTCCTTACCCTACTACATGTTTTAGAGCACCCTCCAGCAATGAAAGCAGCATTTTGCCTTTCCCCCCCACAACTAGCCTGCAGATTTGCTTTAGCTTTCTCTCTGGACAGAAACAAACCTCTGAAGGCAAGGATGGTGAACATGCCCTGACGATGCTGTTGGACTGCAATTCCCATCAGATCTAGTAAGCACAGGCAATGGTGAGGAATGATGGGAGCTGCAATTCAACAGCTTCTGGATGGCCACACGTTCTCCATCCGTTTTAAGTAACCAGGCCATAGCTCAGTACACAGATTCAATCCTTCACATTTACAGTCGTGGGATCTCAGTGAGTAACAAGAGAGAAGATCTCTCAACAAGAAAGGAAGCTGCCACAATCTAGACTTGCCGTAAAACAGCTCTTTTAGTTTCTCCATTTAAAATGTAAGACACACAATCCAATTTCCTGCCCTCTTCAACCATTTTGGTCAGGCCATTTCTGCGTACTGCATCAACCAAAGTCGCTATGACAATCGATTTGACCATGCCTACATATATCAGCAACAGTTGATTAAAGTCATCGTTATTATTTTTATTAATTGTCTGGAACTATTTCGATATGTCGTCATTATGAATTAGTACTGTATTAAGGTAGCAATGATTGATATGATGTTTTGCTATTGCTGAGATATTGTTTTTGTATTTTGTAATATATTTTCCACTGTAGCATAAAAATAAACTGATGGCAATGGCGTTTCCTGTTTAGATGTGACAACCGCTCTGTCTCTACGAGGGGCGCTTTTGTTTCCATCCCTCTCCCTGTGAAACAATGCTGACATCTCTCAAGCCACAATCATGCCGACAAATGTGATGTGCAAGTGCTGCAATCAAAGATGCGACATCACAAAGTGCCCAGATTCCAACAGATGTTCAGTGTTTCATCCCCAAAGACCTCCATTGTATTTTGGGCACAAGCTCTTCTTCAGGGGAAAAAGACTGGAGAATGACTACTGTGTGTTATAGCCATAAGGGACTCTGCAGCTTTCTAAATACCTCCTCGGATGCCCTGGCAAGCTTATCAGGATTCCCTGCCAGCTATGTTCGCCTCTGTCTTATTCGTGGCACATTTGTTTGTCTGACAACTCAGAATCACATCTACTTAGAAATACAGAGAATGGTCATGGCACAAGACACATTTCTACTGCTGAAGCTAAGCAGGTCTGGCCCAGTAAACGGCGCAAATGGGAGACGGTCACTAAGCTTGGCGCATCTTGGAGAAAGGGGTGGGATATAAAGGAAATATTTTGACTCCTATCACTTCTTCTTGATCGAACACTGCTAGGACAGCACCCATTAAAGCCCCCTTCACTGCTCTCTCCATCTCCTGTAGCGCCACTCACATCTCACTCCAGCGTCACCAGTGTCTCTGTGGCTCAAAAATCAGCACTTTATAGAGATAACGGACTTGCACTCAAACATACCCTTATAGCTATAACACACAGTAGTCATTCTCCAGTCTTTTTCCCCTGAAGAAGAGCTTGTGCCCAAAATACAATGGAGGTCTTTGGGGATGAAACACTGAACATCTGTTGGAATCTGTTCAGAAGACATCTTAAACCACGGCTTTAACCATGGTGAACAAGGCAAAAAGCCTTCTTCATCATAGTTAAAGCTGTAGTTTAAAGTGTCTTCTGAACAGGGCCACAGCGTATTTCATTAGCTTGCAGAGGCATGTTACTTTTTTCCGTTCCTTTTTTCTTTTTTGCCTTGGTTAAGCATGGAAGCAACTTTGCCTAAGCTACTTCAAATGGCAAAACTGCAGCATGAAGAGAAGATTTTTTTTCCCATCATAAAGAGAACGACTCACCTGGGGGATAGTGTCATGGAGATTATAGTGTTTCCCGAGGAAGCACAGGAGTTTCTCTGAGGGGCGGTCCACCGCCAGCTGGTGAGGCTCCACTCGCTCTCTCTGAGGGGAGAGACAGGTGAAGATGGTAGACTGAGGACTACAACTTGCAGCTCAGGAGGGGAGGATGAAACATCTGTCTCTAAATCATCAGTTGCAGGGCCACTGGCAAGAGAAATGTACTTGGACTGGGGGAGGAAAAGGGCTACACTTCCCCACCCTGCCCACATGTTCTTAATTTGGGGGGTTGTGCTCTCACCAATGACGAAAGGCAGCTTTGCCAATTGGAAGGGAACTTGGCGATTGTGTAGCAACTGGCTGAAATGTTCCTCAGCCCAGAATGAATCAAGCAGACACACAACGGCTCTAATGAGGCCACTTCCCAGACTCTTCCTCCCTTAACCAGTGAAGGCCGTAATTTATTAAAATGCTTAGACCCTGTCCTTCCACCCTCACCCATTATAACACACATAAACAAAATATACGAAAAAAACCCCAAAAGCAAACAACAACAGCTATTATATGCAGTATTGTAGAGGCTCAATTCATGTGAACTATTTAGGCTGTGAAGCTACCCACTGTGCAAGTGTTAACAAACAGTCCCTCAGCAGTACAAGAGCTCCCGCCAACTCCATTCACCTCAGCCAGGCTAACTGAATGAATTAGTGCCAACTGAAGAACCATCCACATTGGATTCATACAGCTGGAGCATTCTAGAGGCATTTAGAACAGCTCGGGACCATGGGAAATACCACCACAAGTATATGAGATCGATTCTCACAGAGATGAGATTTCCTTTGGAGACGATTCTGTAGAGAGGCTTGACTTCATGCCCATTGTCTAACTGATCACCCCATTTGGGATCAATAAAGAACTATCCCACAGATCCGATTTGCTAACTGAGGGATTTTAGCCTTTCCATGGAGCAAGTGGCAAGGTTTAAATAGAATGGCTTAGCCAAGTCAGGATACCATATTGGATTTTACACTCAGGGGCGGGGGGGGGGGCAGAAAATAACAGAGGGCGGCACCTGCAGCATGTAATGGAAGAGCTCCTTGCCATAGCCATGCCTCTGGAGGGACTCATGAATGTAGAAGTCCAGCACACAAAGAGGTTCCACTTCATTGTGAGCTCCGTGGCGATCCTGAAAGAAAGGCAGGAGATTTGCAAGGTGTGTATCTGTGTGGAAGACTGAGCATGCAGGGTAAAAGGCTTAGAGCCACTTATTACACTGCATGCTAGCCTCCACTTCCATTTCTGAAGGGACCCAACATACTTTGACCCCCAGGATTCAGACCTTCTGCCTAAATCAGGAGTTTCCATACTTGCTGACAGACACGGCTCTATAGACATACCACCTTCCTGCTCCCCCCACCTCCGCCACACACTCAGACCATGTGAGATGCAATTTACCCAGGGCATATAATACTGTTAAAAATAAAAACAGTTCCACTCTCTCAGTAGCACACTATTTATAAAAAATATGTCTTTCTTCTACCTACTGCAGACTCCTAAGTTTCAGCCACCTTCAGCCAGATAGTTGTTTCTACCAGCATTTCCCTACCACTCAAGCCTCTCACATAGCATCCTAGTTCAGATGATCATAATAACCCACCATTTGTTAACCATGGGTTATTTGAGAGCATGCAGGAATGAGTGAGTGAGCTGGCTCCTGCCCACTCCCAGTTTTCTAAACAATCCAGGAACATCCTGGGCTGGTTCAGATGCAACAGAAAACTATGGTTCCGCGGCATGTGAGCGAGCTGTGGCAAGCCTTGCGCTCATCTGCTCCTCCATTCTCTCTCCTCCTCTTTGACACACAAAAGGCAGAGGTCGGAAGCATTGGCTTTCAATTTTAAACAAATCACTGTGCCCCCGTTACATCTGAACTTTGATAGTGGATGTCTTTGATCCCTCCCCCTTCCCTGCAAAGGAGGAAAGGAGAAGAGAGTGTGCGAACTTGCAGCTTGTGCAGGTAGCGGGGAAATATGCTTTCCTATTATATCTGCCCCAACTCTTAAAGTGAAAGGCATCTGGATATCCTGAATAAAGCCCAGGACTGCTCTCACCCACTAGGATTCCTCAAACCTCTTTAGTTCAGGGAGAAGATGCGGGGGTGGAGAATGTTTGTTTTGTCCTTACTGCCTCATCTCCCTGCTCCCATCCATCTCATCTGCCCCAGGCCTCAGTAACAACAACAACAACATGAGTAGCAGATAGCAACATTTCTTCTGCTACAGGCTCAGTGCTTTCGGCAATTGTCCCACTTATCCTATAGCAAAGGGAGACTGCAAGCACTGATCCTTGAGGATGGGGTGGGGAGCTGCCACACCCCTCCAGATGTTGCTGGAGGGGTGTGGAATAAAAGCAATTTTCCAGTGTGACTTACCAGCACAAAGAGTTTCTTGTACCCGACCTTGAGGAAGCCAATTATAATCCCCTTTCCTGTCCTGGGAGCAATGAAAGGAAAAAAAAGTTATAAAACATTCCTAAAGGATGGATGAGCAGGGCTCCACTGAGGCCACAGCAGTCTAGAAATACTTGGGACTAAGCCAGCCAGCCCCAACCGTGTGCCCTCCAGAAGCTTTGGATCTCAAGTCCCAACAGCCCCAGTCAACATGGTCAATGGACAGAAATGCTGGGAAGAGTAGTCCAAAACATTTGGAGGGCACCCAGACGGAGAAGGCTGGGCTAAGCCATATTTACAGACCTGAGAGATGTATCAAACCCAGTGTGTGGAATTAAAATGAAGGGCCGAAAACAGAATTTCACATAGGGACTATCAACTGAAGACTAGGTGATGAGAGGCGGTAGCAGGAGAAAGCAATAGTGCATCATGCATGCATCGTGCCCCATTCAGTTTCTCCTACCAGTGAGAGAGACTAAACTAACAAAGAAGCAAAGGCTTCCAGTTGTGTCTGTACCACTACCCCGGCTTGTTGTTTCCTTAACAAACCAATGAAGCCAGGCTTCAGACTCTGGTTTGTTTGGGGAGTGACAAGCCAGAGCCTGGCTTTTGATGTTTAACAGGAAGCTTTTTCTTCCTTCTTAGTTTCTGGCTTGTTTAGCCAGTCCCGCTGGCAGAGAAGCCAAGTGGAGGTGATTGGTTTACAAATGATGCCAGAAGTCTCAGCAATAAACAGGGGAAGTCTTTTCTTTTAAAATGAGCCTTGATATGTCAAAGTTTTTGCATATGTTACCAAATTCCCTGAAAACTATTTCTATGGTAACTGTGGCCAAGCAGATTGTCTGCACCAGTGGTATTCAACCTCAACCCTATGGGCCAAATTTGGCCCACAAGGAGTTACAATCTGGCCCTCTGGGGTTCCCTAGATGGTGATGGCTGAGCCCCCTTGCCCAGGCCTCATCCCCTTTCCCCCAAGGGTTTCCTGGCTTTTGTTTGCCCCCCCACCCCCACCCCATTCTAAAAGGTTAAAATGCCTCTCCTAAAGGTTAGTTACTGGCAGTAAGAGCTTTAAAATGAAATACGCTGCTATTTTTTGGGCCCACCCCTTTTGCTTTTAGCCCTGCCCACCACTGGAATGCAGCCTCTGAGAACTCCTCCAAAACTGAATTTGGTCCTCAGGCTGAAAAAGGCTCAGCAACCCTGGTTTAGATCTCCAGTGTATATGGTCCAAAACAGCAAACCTTTCCCTGCTGCATCCCAGAATATTTCTACAGAAATATTCTGTAGAATACAGGTGTAGAAAACCCAGGTGAGGCAGTGGCTGTTCTGAGCCAGTGCCTGGGCACGGTAATGGACTGGATGAGGGCTAATAAACTGAAACTCAATCCAGACAAGACGGAGGTACTGTTAGTGGGTGGTTCTTCTGTCCGGCAAGGTGATGTTTGCCCTGTCCTGGACGGAGTTGCACTCCCCCTAAAGGATCGGGTCCGTAGTTTGGGGGTGCTCTTCGATCCAGAACTGTCACTTGAGGCACAGGTGAACTCAGTGGCAAAGAGCACCTTTTATCAGCTCAGGCTGATATACCAGCTGCGCCCTTATCTGGACAGAGATAGCTTAGCTACAGTTATCCATGCTCTGATAACCTCTCGTTTGGATTACTGCAATGCGTTATACGTGGGGCTGCCTTTGAAAACGGTCCGGAAACTTCAACTGGTGCAAAACAGGGCAGCAAGGTTATTAACAGGGACTGGCCGGCGAGATCACATTACGCCAGTCCTTTTACAACTTCATTGGCTGCCAGTCCAGGTCCGGGCCCAATTCAAAGTGCTGGTATTAACATTTAAAGCCCTAAACAGTTTGGGGCCAGGTTATCTGAAGGAACGCCTCCTCCCATATGTACCTACCCGGACCTTAAGATCATCTACAGGGGGCCTTCTCCATGAGCCCCTGCCAAAGGAAGTGAGGCAGGTGGCTACTAGGAGGAGGGCTTTCTCCGCTGTGGCACCCCGGTTGTGGAACGAGCTCCCCAGAGAGGTCCGCTTGGCGCCTACACTGTACTGCTTTCGTCGCCAGCTGAAGACCTTTTTATTCACTCAGTATTTTAACACTTAATTTTAACTTAAATTTAAATTTTACTGTTTTAACTCTGTATTTTAATCCTATATCAACTTTGCTGTGTGGTTTTATCCTGGTTGCGCTTTTTATACTGTATTTCGTAATTGTGTTTTAAACTGTTGGGTGTTTTACTGTGGTTTAATTTTTGTGAACCACCCAGAGAGCTTCGGCTATTGGGCGGTATAAAAATGTAATAATAATAAAAAAAATGTCTTGGGCTGCAATCCTATTCAAACATACCTGGGAGTAAGTCCCACTGACCTCAATAGGACGTACGCTTAGTAGTCACGCATAGGACCGCACTGTTACAAATCAAACCCCTCCCGCAGACCCACTCACATGGTTGCTTCGCTGTCCTTCAGGATATAGAGAACATGGCGGTTGGTTTGCATCCGAGAGGCGCTGGTGATGGGAGTTGGCAGATTCTGGGCCTGAAACCAAAAAGGGTTGTGCTTCATCAACTCAAACTAGGGTGGGTGGGAAAGCTTGGAAGGGCAACTGGACAAACTGATATCTGAACTGTGGCTTATATTCCTTGGAGAGAATGCACCCTTTACGTGAAATAGCCACTGCTTTACTGAAAGACATAATATCTCCCAGGCCTGCTCAACTCATGACCCACAAAGTCCAAAAGAGCCCCTAAGTCACGCATGGCGTCCTACCCTGGGCTCCAGTTTGTGTTGACATGAGACTACAAACACAGAGGAGCGGTCAAACATCTAGTAAGGCTGCATTCTGCTTAATGGGTCACATACTGTGCAGGCCTCATAGATCATTTCTGGAATCCTAACACGGCTTCATTTAATATCCTGTTTATGGTTTTCAAATAACCCAAGTTACTGCTGAGGTTCAGAGTGAAGAAATACTCTGTATACAACTGCTGTTGTTACGTAATATTTAATTTGTGCGGCCTCTGTGAAGCTACAAGGTATCTAGACAGGACTGAGGCCTTGTTTTGTTACTGTGAAAGGCCTGTATCGTACTTACTATGTTATGAAGGGGGGAAGGGAGAGACAATCACTTTGAGTATTGTTAGATGGGGGCTGCATCAGGAAAATTAAATTCTGGTTAGCTGGGGATTCTAGCTAGGTAGAAAAGCAGTTGGGAAATGACAGTTGTGAGTCAGGGGTCGGTTAGCAATCACAGAAGGAGACATTGTAGGCTGGTGTGAGGTTTTTGTGAAGGACTAGGAGAAAGCTAAGGGGAAAGTGAATAGATAAGGCCTAGATGTTAAGTTATTCCTTCTCTTGGGGAGGGGGGGATTATGTGGCTGGTGAAGATCAGGTAGCTGTGTTTTGCCAGGAGGCTTCCCTAAGATCTTTCCAGAAGAAGGTTATACAAGCAGGCAGTAAAATCTCAGATAAACTGCCCAAGCAGCCAGAAGCACAAAAAGAGAAGCTCTGGTGTGACAGTCTGAAGACTGTACCCAAGAGTTGTGTGTGTACTTGGCTGGGAATTTCGTCTGAGGTAAAAGAAGCCATTAATACAGTGGTTCTCAACCTTCCTAATGCCGCGACCCTTTAATACAGCTCCTCATGTTGTGGCGACCCCCAACCATAAAATTATTTTCATTCTTCTCTACACGATCCATTGTCATGGGATGGTTTGCTAATGGAAATAATACATAACAATAGCTTTAATAATACAAAAGATGATATATGACATAGTTCAGTCAATACAGTTTCCTAAACCATCGGAACTATGTGTTTTCCGATGGTCTTAGGCGACCCCTGTGAAAGGGTCATTCGACCCCCAAAGGGGTCCCGACCCACAGGTTGAGAACCGCTGCATTAAGAGGATTGTTGCAGAAATAGTGCCTCTTGAGTCCTTTAGAATGTCAAACCCCAAAATAAGTATTAGTAATCCCTTATATGTTCAAAATGTTCCTTTAAGAGAGTTCTTCTCTGTAGCAGCACCCAGTATCTGGAAAACTCTCCCTCGTACAGTTCAGGAGGCGGAAAAGGTAACACCCTTTAAATGCCACCTAAAAACATATCTTTTCACATAGACTTTATCTGGACTGTAACTTATTTTGGTTTTACATGGCATTTTTAATTTTTAAAGTTTTAAATTTATTCTGATTTGTTGCATTTTTTGGTTCTAACTGTGAACTGCCCAGAGAGCCTTGGCTAGTGGGCAGTATAAAAATGTAATAAATAAATAATTGTTGAATGATTCATCAAGCATTGGTGCCCATCTCAAGCCTAAGCCTCTTCTACCCGCTACTAGGATATTTTAAAATATTCTAAGAGAATTGGTGGTAGCAGAAAAGCGGCAGCTTGTGGAACTCTTAAGTTACAGTGACAGAGTGTTCCTTAAGCCCTGAAATACAAGCATTTGCTATAAATAAGAAACTCCATGGGTAAGATTGCCCTGTGAGGGAGCAATTTTCCCATAGTTGGTGGTACTGTTGGGGAGAGGGAATCCCCCAGAATCAGGGATTGGTGTTCTTTGTTTTAACAAGAAGACAGAAAGGAGGGGGGATTGCTACTGTCCCTATTTTACTGAGATAAAATAGAATGAGCAGGGGGTTGGACTTGATGGCCTTATAGGGCCCTTCCAATGCTACTATTCTATGATTTTATGCTGGCTGGGGACAATGGGGGTTATAGTACAAGAGACCTGGAGGGCACCAGGCTGGGGAAGGCTGCTCAAAAAGATTCCAGCCTCCTCCCATTTCCCCAGAAAGAGGAACATATTCCCTGGCCCTTTAAAATCACCAAACCCAAATCCTGATTTACCTTAGCAGAGGCTTTGCCCATTTCATCTATAATCGTCATGAGCTGCTGCTGTAGATCCATCCTGGTGATAAAACAGAATC
Source organism: Elgaria multicarinata webbii (assembly GCF_023053635.1). Lineage (NCBI taxonomy): Eukaryota > Metazoa > Chordata > Lepidosauria > Squamata > Anguidae > Elgaria > Elgaria multicarinata. The sequence goes on from NC_086173.1 coordinate 146,988,974, forward strand.
AACGGGGTTAAGAGCCAGAAGCATCTCATCACAATAGAAACCTGTGATAGGAAGTGTTCTGAATCTCCAAGGAAGAAATGTTTGACATGTCAGAGGCCTCAGCAGCCTTTGCCTTAAATCCAACGGAGGCTAACAGCTTCAGGTCAGGATGGGTTGGGCAGGACAGAGGCACAACCTCTCTGTAAGCAATGAGTGTTTGTGGGTAGTTGTTAGGCAACCACCTAACACCTTGCTCCTGCACTGAACGGGCTTCAGGGTTGCATTAGGCCAGGGACATCTGTCTCAAAGCTGGCGACCTGAGGTAGCAACCACAGGGACAACAGATCATTCCTGGAAGCACTTGCTGGCTGGCAATGATGGGAATTGTAGTCCACCACATCTGGAGGACACCAGGTTGGAGGAGGCTGCTATAAAAATGGGCATCGCTATATGTCAATTGTCACTTTACCTACAGAAGAGGAGTGTCAAGCCTCTGTTCCTAGGGTCACGCACAGGCTCTTCTATTCTGTGAAAGCAGGGGCTTGGGTCCAAATTCAGTCATAACTGGAGAGACAGGCCCACGAAAACTCACTAGGTCTATTTCTCCAAGTATGATGAAATCTGGATCTCACCCAGTATATCTAAGACAGCAAAAATGTTTAATATTTCAGCAGATATAGTAGAGGTCAGTGCAACAAAGTTACTTGCAAAGAGCTCATGAAAGTGGCCATAAAAAAGTGGACCCCCTCTTCCTTTAAGTCACTCTTCAAAGCCCACCTTTTCCATGAAGTGTTTGGGCACAGCCACCAGTACTCAACCCCTACTGAAACTAAGCTTAAATACACAAAACTGAGCTGAACATACTTCCTGCCTGTTTACTCTCACCTTCATCTGCCTCCCTTCCCCTCCCTCCTCTGCCTCCCCTGCATCAAATTTTAAATTGCAAGCACGTTGGGACAGGAAGCTCTTACTCTCAGAAACTTGGTCCTCTTACTCCTTCCCTTGCCATCCAGAAACCCCATAATGAGGTTTTAGCTCTTTTGTCTTCTTCCACTTATTTTAACAGCACTCAGGAGTCCAACTCTGCCAGCTTCTCCAAAAGCCTCTCCACTACTCTACTTCCTAATCAGAGCTGGAATCCAGACCCCCAGTTCTTCCCCTCTCTCCTCTAACCTGGTAGATGGCTGGTTGGCCAATTGTGTGAACAGACTGCTGGACTAGGTGGGCCTTTGGTCTGATCCAGCAGGGCTCTTATGTTCTTATTCTGTGACTAACAGTATGTCACCACGTAATATCTCAAAGGCAGTTCTTCTCAGTGGCAGCACCCACCTAGAAAACCCTCCTCTGTGCAGTTTGGGAGGCAGAAAATGTATGTTTCAAATGTCTCCTAAAAGAGCATTTATTCACCCAGACTTTCTCTGACTTGTATTTATTTATTTATTTATTTAATGTTCCTTGTACTGTCATGTAGGATTACTGCAGTTGAAATTTATTTTAGTAGTTTATTTAAATGTGGGATTTAATATTTACATATGAACTGCTTAGAGATTTTTTTATAGAGAGAGTTGTATAAGTATTACTAATAATGAAATAAATAATCTATGTGCATCTATGTAAAAAAAAACCATTTTTCTACTTATACTTTAGATCACTCTTAGTCAAGCAGAGAGCTAGAAATCATGTTATAAAGCCCAAATTGCTTTTAAACTGGTACCACGTTTGACTAAATATTTTACTGCAATAAAATTATACTATAAAATAGAGATCTTCAAAACACACCTGCATATTGAAGGTTACTTAACAAATTCAGGGTTTAATGCATCTTTCTTCAGTCTGCCTAATTTCTTCAGTTTATCTAAATGTTTATCCATTATCTTAAAGACAATAAATAAGTGCAGATGCTAACATACACGCATGAAACAATGAATTTGTCAATGATCATTTAAGAACGTAAGAAGAGCCAGGCTGGATCAGACCAGGGGTCTATCTAGTCTTGCAGTCTGTTCACACAGTGGCCAACCAGCTATTGACTAGGGACCCACAAGTAGGGCATGGTGCAACAGCAAACCCCCCCCCCTCATTTTCCCCAGCAACTGATAAATATAGGCTTACTGTCTCTGATACTGGAGGTAGCACATAGCCAATTATCCTACCTGTCATCCATGAACTCAAGGTTGCACACATGGTGGCCCCAACATATTATCCTCACAACAACTCTGTGAGGTAGGTTAGGCCAGCTTTCCCAATGCCTGCCAGATGTTTTGGACTACAACTCCCAGGCAGCATGACTACTGTTCAGGGATTATGGGAACTGTAGTAAAAATATCTGGAGGGCATTGAGTGTAACTAGACAAAGGTCAGATTTCCTTCCCACTCAACCATGGTTCAACTCCCAACACTTTATCCACAGCTTAGTACCCATCATGCTACGGGAGAACAGACAACTATTACCCAGGATGCCATGCGCCTGAGACAATAGATGGGTGTATAACCACGAAGACTTGGGAACACTGTGAATGGAACGCGCGCGCTTGTGCAAATATGTACAGAAGGAACTATTTCCCATGATGCTCCAGGTCAGACAATGGACAAGGGGACCGTTATTGTCCACCCTACGCGGTTTGGGAGCTGGCAGGTGGAAACGACAGGTCACGCGGTTGCCGTGGTTACCTGTGGGCGGCGGTGAACCCAGCTCCCCTTCGGCTCGACGCCTGCAAGTGCTGGTCGACTGTCGTGATCCGCTCCCCAAAGAGCACGTCCACGTCGAAAGGGAACTCCATGGTCCCGGCATCCGGGTCCCTTTCTCTCCCTCCTGTGTCGCGTGGACTTCCGCCTAACAACGCAAGAGCCCGCCCCCGAGCGACGCACCACGCTGGCCCCCGCCCCTAGCGACCGGGCCTGCTCGCCCCGCCCCATTGCCGGGTCCGCTCTAGCAACAGCGGGATGGGCCTGACGACCGCACCCTTCTCCCCAGCCAGTGTCTAGACTCGTAAGCGCGTCCCCGGGCGACACAGTGTGGCTTAGCTGCCGGCAATAGGCGCCGCCTTGAATCCAGCACGAATCCAAATTAGGAGAACCCGCCGGTTAAGAATGCATAGCTATGCGCGGTGACTTCGGAGTTACGCTCTGTGGAATGTGCACCACGAGCCTAATTATGTTCACTCAGAAGTAATCCCACTCACAGCACAATCGTAGCCACATCTACTCAGAAGTAATCCTGTGGAGCTGCTTACTTCTTTACAGGTTTGCATACCATCCTTTGCCAACACCTGGCGCCCTCCAGATGTTTTCAACAGCTCCCATCAGCCCCAGCCACCATGGTCAGGGATGTAGGTCATCTGGAGGGCACCAGTTTAGGGAAGACTGGTGAATAGGATTACAGTCTAATAGTAACACTGCATACTAAACCACAACACTGTTACTAAATGTAACACTGAATTCAGTGGGGTTTACTCCAAGGGTACAACATTGCAGCCTAGTTGGCTACAGTGTTATAAAAATGCCCAAATGCAAAGCATCTTCTGTATAGGGGAGCAATCAAAAATTTGATCCTGCATCCCCAATCTGAAATGATAATAGTCTGTTCTGCCACCCCAATGCCACTTGATTCTCCTGCAGTTTAGATATTTGAGTGTGCCATCATCACACTACAAGGTGTTTTCTCCACAGTATCTCAAAATATGAAGTGGCCCCTGACTGAGTTTTCCACATTTAATCTTGCAATTGAGAAGAATCTTGTTTCATTTTTAAACTTATATACCACTTTTCTGTACAAATTACAAAGTTGTATATAATCACAAAAAAGCACAATTACATCTCTCATAGATATAAAATGTAAAGGAGCAAGGCTAATTTTAAAATGATGGCTTCCTTTAATAATTTGTTTCAACTCTGGAACAAAACATGAAGGGATCTTGAATTAAGGAGGACAAACCACACACACCCCAAGAACAGCCTTGGTGCAGTGCAATCTTATGCATGTCTGCTCAGACATAAATCCCAATGGGGCTTACTCTCAGGTAAGTGTTTACATTTGCAGCTTTAGTCTGTTGGAACAAACAAAACTAAGAGTCTTGGAGCATGAGGCTCTAACATTAATACTATTACCATGTTATTATGGACAGTTTGCCATTAGGGTTGTTATCCGTTTCTCAAGATTATTCCCACAACTCTTAACAGCCAGAAACAAACTGAATAAATTAGTTTCAGACCTCCTTGACTGAGTTCATGCCCTAAAGAGCTGCCAAATGAATAGAAGGATGGGAAAAAGTTCCCTCCCAGCCTTGTTAGAATTTTTAAAGACAATTCGGGGCAGTGGGCACTACGTTTAGCATAAAGAACTACATGGGAAAAGTCGCACAAGCTTTAGGATGGCAGATAATTCTTGTGTGCATAGTACTAGAAAGCCTATAATTTGAAAAAGTTTTAATTTTATTTCAGTTTGCAATAAATCCTTCCATTTTAAGACTGAAATTAACAATAGGCATAAACAAATAGATCTAGCATAATACGTTCTTAAAAACATTTTTCTTAAATAAAAAAGATAAAAAGTTCTACGTAAGTCAAGAACTCACATACTATGTGAGCATTGTTAGGTCTAATAACATTTATTATTTTAACTACCCCATGAAGTTGGTTTTAATTATCAGCCTGTCTACCTGATTTTTACATTTCTTTAGTCGGTTTATATACTGCCTTTCTGCCAATATACCCAACAGTTTGCAATTTTAAAGAATGGCAAATTTCTTAATACAGAGATAGGCAGACTTTAGATGTGCAGGGTGTACTTTGTTTTCCCCTAGAACCTTGAGGTCCACCAGCTGCAAAAAAGCAACTCTAGAAATTGTGGAAGAAGGTGCCTCAACTCAATAATTAGTTTCCAGTACCAGACAGCTCGCACAGACATCCTTTCATACACATATCTACTCCTGTTTCTCCCTAAGGTTTCTTGATTTTAGTAGCCTGATTTAGGAAAGTCGGGTGGCTTTTCATTATCACGATTGTTAAAGCATTGGGAATTGGACAGCAAATCACACAAAGAGCTACTAAGAGACCACCTTCTCCCTGCTTCTGATCTAGTAGTGGGCAAACACCAGGCTTGTGGGATCTACTTTATTAGAACCCCAAGATCCACCAACTAGAGCCTGATATAAAAGACATACCCAGAACTAAAAGAATTCAGAGCCAAGGAATTTGTTTTGAGTATCAGAACTGAACGCAGCTCACAGTACTTCCACACAAAATGATTTAAGAAGGGAGGGGAGTTAGTTTGTTGCTGCTATTTTATAAATAATTAGGAGCCGGAAACCTTCTTCCCTAATGTTACATCATCATTATAATAATCAGGAGTCACTGAGGGATGCAGTTCTGGAAGAAAGAGCCTACTGTAATGTGCATGTAATTTTCATGAACCAATTGAGCACTACCGTTGGCAAACATGTGATGTCGCTTTATCCAACACTATTATTATCCCTACACTGAATTGTCATCAGAAGTGAACTGCTCCATCCATTTGATATAGATTGCACATGCATTCTACATGTGCATCCCACCCTTCCTCCAAAAGCTTGAGAGCAGCATGTCACCCTCATAGTAATCACTGAAGTAGTCGAGGGCCAGAGATTACAAGTTTCCCAAGAGAACCCTGTTGAACATGGTGTGTAGAAAAACAGATGAAGTGGCCCCACATAAGCCATTGCAAAATGTTGTTAAAGGGGTTAGAAATTTGAGGAGTCAGAAATAAAATTAATCTTATTTGCTTCCTTCATTCTGAGATTTTAGAGGTTAACAGCACCTCTGCTTATAATGCATTGAAGCATAGAATGCTAAAGATAAGCTGGTCTGAGTCTGGCCAGTGCCTAGATGGCAGAACCTATTGGGAACCCCATCCATGCTGACAAATGTCATCAAGAAATTCTAGGCCATCATATTTTTCAAAAAACCTCTTACTGCTGAGGACTAGAGACTTCCCCAAATAATTTAAAAATGTGTGTCGCAAAAAATAAAATAAAATAAAATCTTGAGTGTTCAGAGGGTGACAACTTGTTCCACAAGATCCACATTGAATATTGTTACAATCAAAATGATTCTTGATGATTCTATATTAAATTTTGTATACTTTTTTTAATGTCCACTGTTTTTAACTTTTGTAAACCGCCCAGAGAGCTTCAGCTATGGGGCGGTATATAAATTTAATAAATATTAGGTATAATCATAACTTACATAAAACTGACTGGCCCCAGACCAGTTGGAATATTACACTTAATTACATAATGCCTCCAGTCCCTAGTATGTTGTTCTTTGTCTGGCTTTGCTTTTTGAAAATCAGCCCAAGTAAGTCAGGAAGTATGATGCACCAGCTAACTTACCAGGCCACCAACAGTCATATGGTAGTCACCAACGATTAAGCAAAATTACTGCTTGATTTAATTTATGTCATTCACATTTCAACTTATCCTCCGCCGTAAGAACTAGAAACTTAGTTCCTAAAAAATAAAAACAAGGGTCACACAAAGGTGAATTCACACAAGAGTGCCCTTAGAATTACAGGATACCAATTTCCAGTGGGGCAGCATTTATTCTCCCAGGAATGTATATAGCAGGCCTTGAAGTCAGGCAACTCCCAGCTTTGGAGCCTCAGCATGAAGCCACAAATTCAAATTCATTAGCAATTTCTCTGGATCTCTGATTCAACAGACTGGAGTGGCAAGCTCACTACAGAAACTATCCTATTTTAGATGCCTTTTTTTTTTACTACTCATCTAGCTATGCCGGTTTATTAACTGTGACCTTAATTGGGAGCAGGTCACACAGGTATGTCATTTGATTGTATAATTGCAGTGCAATGCAACATATCTTACTATTCTTTCACACATATCTGGGCCTCTTGACTTAGGAGTCAGTTTTTGACAAAGAAAACGAATTCCACAATATATACACGCGAGTCATTAGGGCTGGGCTCTTTATTGCCAAAATATGTTCAATCCAATCTGAACCCATGGGATCAATTTGCTGATCTAAAACAGCTCTCCCTGTTGTCAAGTGTTGTGCATTATGTTTTGGCCACATGGGTTGATCTGTGAGAGCATACTTGGGAGGGGGACAGTAAAGCTGTTACAGGGAGGGAAGTGTTGAAATGTGATGCCACCCTAATCTGTCTGGTTCTTCTGGATACTAATTTAGTATACAGTGTGACTTGTGGCAAGTACCTTTCTTGCTTTTCCTTGATTCCCCTTCTTTTCAGATCATCCATTTTGCTTAATTTGGTTTCAGTGCAACGTGTAAAAAGTAGTAATCCCCACATACAATAAATCTGTGTAATTTGTGCTCTAGGAAGGTATGTATGTCGTCTCCCCACCCACTAACCAAGCCCAGATGGTCTGTTCATTGGACACTGAAGACCTTTTCACTTCAAGTGACTTTTAATTAATATGTGGTGCTTTGTAATGTTTTAATTGCTTTTTGTTATTTAGCTTGCAGTTTCTGTAGTACATGATGAATTCTGAAGTATTTTTTTATGTCCTATTTTGATGGGAGCCACCTTAGAAAGGTTTACCATGAAATACAATATACATATGCCAAAATATATAAAGAATAAAATAAACAGGAGTTATATATAAATGATCATACTTTACAGTACCTGGCGGAGGCAACCCACTGTCCTCCAGAAGTTTTGGACTACCAGTCCCAGAACCCCTGATCACTGGTCATGCTGACTAGGGCAAATGGGAGTCATCGTCCAAAACATTTGTGTGGCACCAAGTTGCCTAACCCTTATACCAGCCTTCCCCAACCTGTTGCCCACCAGATGCTTTGGACTATTTATTTATTTATTACATTTTTATACCGCCCAATAGCCGAAGCTCTCTGGGCGGTTTACAAAAATACATTTTTGTATTTCCCAGCATTCCTGGCCCTTGACCATGTTAGCTGGGGCTGATGGGAGTTGAAAGCCCAAAGCATCTGGAGGGCAACAAGTTGGGGAAGGTTGCCTAATACACTTGTACCTACATGTTCTGCTGGTTTCCCAGTGTGTGACATTGTGTGTGTGCATGCCTGTGTTAAGGTTGAAAACCGCGGGAAGGGAGGCGGAAAAAATTAAAGAGGGTTTTTAGACTGTGACCAGTGGTGTAGAGGAACAAGGACTCTAAAGGATGCAGTACTGGCACTTATCAGGATTTCATCAGCCACCCACCTGACTTCCCGGTTCCCTCTAAAGTTCGCTGCAATCCTCAGAGTAGCTGGAAGGAAAATGTTTGAATGGGCAATTAAGACTTGTTGGCTTGACTCCCAACAACTGCAGCTGCCTGGATTTTGGGCTACAGGGACTGTCATGAGCAACTGCACCAAAATTTACTACTAGATTACTGACTGTAACATAGGATAGGGACGGACACAAATAGCTTTTTCTATTACAGCAGGGAGCAGAACTTGATGATTTCTCAGCCATGGAAACCCACCGGGTGACTTTGGGCCAGTCACAGACTCTCAGCCCAACCTACCTCACAGGGTTGTTGTTGTGAGGATAAAATGGAGGAGGGTTATGTATGCCGCCTTGGGTTCCTTGGAGGAAAAAACGCAGGATACAAATGTAATAAATAAATAAGAAATAAAGATTTCTCAATACCCACTTGTCTGCTTTTGTTCTCCCCCCCACCCCCACCCCACCACGGCCCGCCTGTCCTCAATGCAGCTGTTGTCAGAGAAAAAGTTCAACCATCAGAATCACTGATAAGGGCTTTATTGGCTGCAAGATGAGAGGGAGGGGGAAAGGTAGCCAAAGTCACAGCTGGTTTGCCCTTCAGAGGCTTTTCGAGAACAACTGCCAAGTGGAATTGTTCGATTCTAACTGTTGCTGTCTGCCTGATTCATGGAGGGCTGCTTGCTTTCTTCCTTCAGGTAGTCCTTGTAAATCCTCCTGATCCGTTTAATGTCCTTCTCTGGGGGCTGATGCCAGTCGTACCACTCATACCATGCCGACTGGCTCTGTAGAGCTGGAGATGGAGGGGTCTTGGTGACAGCTGGATGCTGGTTGCTGTGATCCTCACTTTGGAAACTGGTGAAGGAGATGGCGACGGATAAAAGGCCTGAGGGAGGAAAGAGGTCAGAAAGGAGAGGGCTTGTTAATGTCACCCAAGAGATGGAACATTTATTTATTTATTTATTTATTACATTTTTATACCGCCCAATAGCCGAAGCTCTCTGGGCAGTTCACAAAAATTTAAAACCATCATAAAACAACCAACAGGTTAAAAGCACGAATACAAAATACAGTATAAAATGCACAACCAGGAGAAAACCACGTAGCAAAATTGATGTAAGATTAAATACAGAGTTAGAACAGTAAAATTTAAATTTAAGTTAAAATTAAGTGTTAAAATACTGAATGAATAAAAAGGTCTTCAGCTGGCGACGAAAGGAGTACAGTGTAGGCACCAGGCGGACCTCTCCAGGGAGCTCATTCCACAACCGGGGTGCCACAGCAGAGAAAGCCCTCCTCCTAGTAGCCACCTGCCTCACTTCCTTTGGCAGGGGCTCATGGAGAAGGGCCCCTGTAGATGATCTTAAGGTCCGGGCAGGTACATATGGGAGGAGGTGTTCCTTCAAATAACCCGGCCCCAAACCGTTTAGGGCTTTAAATGTCAATACCAGCATATTGGGCTCCAGCACAATTTTACACTGAAAATTTGCAATGTGGGTGGAGTTGTGTTATCCTCTAAGGACTGTGCAGAAAAAAGCAAGCCAAATGATCCAAGGGGCTGGATCAACAACCCCATAAGGAAAGGTTACAACAATTGGGGCTTTTTAGCTTAGGAAAATGGCAAGTAAGGGGATAGAGACGATGCAAACAGGGAGACGTTTCTCCCTCTCTCCTAATGCTAGAACTCGGGATCATCCCATGTAGCTGAATGAGGGGATATTCGGAACAGAGGAAAAAGAGGTACTTCTCCACACATCACGTAGTTAAGTTATGGAATTTGCTACCACAAGATGTACTGAGGGCTACGAACTTTGATGCCTTTAAGGATATCAGACAAATCCATGAAGGGTAAGTCTACCCATGGATATTAGTCACAATGGCAAAATATTACCTCCAATATCAGTACAGTTCTCAATACCAGCTGCTGTGGAACATCAGAAGAACGGTGCTATTGCATTCATGTTCTGCTCGTGGGCTTCCCATTGGCACATCTGGTTGGCCACTACGGGAAGAGGATGCCCGACTAGAGAAGCTTTTGGTCTGGTGCAGCTTGGTTCTTTATTTCTTATTACATTTATATCCTGTCTTTTCCCCTCTTGTAAGGAACTCAAGGCGGCTTTACATGGTCCTCCTCCTCTCCATTTTATCCTCACAAAAATCCTGTGAGATAGGTTAGGCCGACTTAGTGACTGGCCCAAAGACACCCAATGAGCTTCAAGGCTGAGTCGGGACTACAACGAGTCCCAGTCTAATATTCCTGAGTCTCAGTCCAATACTCAAACTTGTTCCCTGCCTCGATCAGAATGGAGTGGCAGGTAAGAAATAAATTTATTATTATTATTACACCACACTGGCTCTTATGTTCTTAGGCACTCCATGGTTTCCATCCAACTCTGCTTTCCTCCCAGGCCCAACCTCATTCTACTCACCAATGTCTCTAGCCTGCTCAATGGCTGTGGTCAGATGCTTATACTTCTTCATACAGACACCTGCAAACAGAAGGAGGGAAATGTTTCAAAGTGAACTGGAGACTCCTGTGGTAGGCAAAAGAAATAGTTCATAGCAAAAGCAATCCAGAATGAGAGCTCATACCTTTCTAACAGCTGTCTAGATTTTGTATGCCATAATCTGGATATGCCCAAGAGCAGATTCTCCTGTATACAGTTGCTCATTAGATTGTAAGCCTATGTGGCAGGGTTTTGCTGTTTTATTCTTTTACTATGTACAGCACCATGTACAATGATGGTGCTATATAAATAAAATAATAATAATAATAATAATTTGTGAAGAACCCCCATTTATAGAATAGACCCTCTGGCAAAATTTAACAGGCATCTACACTGAGATCTTTAAAAGACCCAGGTTGAAAAAGTATGTTATTCACCAAAGCCTTTGATGGGTTACGGTTAGAAATAAATAACAGACCAAAACAAGAAGCTGCTTTGGGTTGTTTTACTCATCCATTATTTTAGTTGATTCTTTGTATTGCTTTATCCAATGATGTTTATATAAGCTGCTTTAGACATTTAAATGGAAAGGCAAAACGTACATTATAAAAGAAAAAAGAAACAACTATGCTCCCTAACTGTGAAGCCCTGCCGGCAAAATGACTAGGGATTGGCGAGCCGCGGGGGGCGGGAGGGCACCCCACAAGTGCTCGCACTCCCCTCCAGCTCACATGGCCTGCTCCAGAGTGCTCACCCTGCTCAATGCAGGTGGATTCCTGCATTGAGCAGGGGGTTGGACTCGATGGCCTTATAGGCCCCTTCCAACTCTGCTATTCTATGATTCTATGAGGCTTGTGAACTCCCTTGAGCCCTTGACAACCGCCCCCTTCCCCCATTCTGTGCTGATGGTGGCAACTGCCGGCCATTAGTGTGGAGGGGGAAATGCGCATGTTCCGGAAGCTCTGGAAAGCACCGCCCCCCCCCCCCCCGTCCCAATGGGGGCCTTAAAGGCCCTATCAACCGAGGGTGCCCTGGGGGAATTGCGTGCGTTCCTGCCCTTCCCTCCGCTCCAATGGATTTGTGCTCATGCCAGGCAAGCCTGACAGGGTCCATCAGCCTCCCAAAACCAGTCGGGTGCTCGCAACCGCCCTATAAATGACACACAACAGTAGAACACAGTAAGTGGCCTCATACCAGGTCAGTCTATTGGATGAACTAGCCCAGGACAGCCTGCTCTGTTTGGCAGGGGCCCTCTGCCATTACCTCAGTCAGAGAAAGGTCCTCCCCATCCTCTGCTCCCTGATCGTTTTAACTGGGAAGCCATGGATTAAACGTGGGGTTTAAGGTTCTTGTACTTGTGTACAAAGCCCTAAACAACTTGGGACCAGGATACCTGAGAGAGCGCCTTCTCCCTTACCAACCTGCCCGGTCACTGAGGTCATCCGAGGACCTGCTCCTGATGGTTCCACCTAGATCCATCCTCCAATTGGAGTCCACCAGGGGAAGAGCCTTCAGCATGGTGGCTCCCCTCCTGTGGAATTCCCTGCCTCTGGAGGTCAGGCAGGCTCCAACCTTGTACTCCTTTCAGCGCCTCCTGAAAACATCTTTATTCCAAGAAGCCTTTCTTTAATATGCAGCCTTGGATTTCTGTGGTTTTTTTTTTTTTTTTGCTTCTTTTTAAATTTTGTTTTAACTGTTTTATTCTGTTTTTATATAAATATTCTAAATCAATAAATAAACATGTGCTCTGCCACTGAGTTACCATCTTTCTCTTAAGGCTGAACACAACTCAGTTATGAACCTCCTTGAGGGCGGCTGTGCTGTGTGAGTGTGGCCAGCTGTGCCTCTGGCCTGCAGCCCGTGATCAGGAGGCCCTCCTATCCGGTCCTCCAGGGTTTCCCAGATTTGCCACAGCCCCATACCACCTCTTTCCCCCCCCCCCAACCACCTTTTTTTTGTGGATTCCTGGCTTTTGTGCATTTTTGTCCACATTTTATAAAGTTGAAATGCCTCTCCTCAGGTTTAATTACTGGAAGAAAGAGCTTACAGGTAAAATATGCGGATATATTTCGTGTCTTTTCCCCACCCCTTTTGCCTTTGGTGCCTGCCGGCCACTGGAACATGGCCCTTGAGAGCTTCTCCGAATGGAATTCAGCCTTGAAAGAGGTTCAGTTATAAGGAACAGTGGCACTGAAGGGCAATCGATGGCTTACCTGTGCGCGTTGGATGATAGATGATGCCCGTATGGGGGCAGATGAACTGTTCCAGAAGTTTCACATTCTGCAGGATGAAAGGGAACACCAGATTTTACACGTTGCAAGTCAGAAAAGGAATCATGGACACTAGAGTTATTACAGTCCCATCTTGTGTTATCTGAACTACTATTGGTGAAGGCATGGAACAGCGCCTTCTCTGCAGTGGCACCAAAGTCTGGAACTTCCTCCCTACAGAAGCTTGCCACCATTGCTTTTTTATTGTTTTTTAGATGCGAAGGCAGCCAACTTCCAGAGGGCTTTTAGATTGCCCCAACTACCTCTTTATTTCTCCTAACTTGTTCCTGGTGCTCTGCTTAATGTGGCTACTAATGAGCTTTTAGCCAGCATTTTCAAAATTTGATGTGTGCTTTTACTTTCAAAATGTTTTGTTATCCATTTTGGAGACTTATCAGTTAAAATGTGGGATATATACACATTTATTGAATATATATATATATTCAATCTATATATAGAATAAAGAAATAAGAATAAAACTTGTTCTTACTCTATAATCCAATAAGAGGTTTTGGTCTCTGCAGATTGGGCAGGGATTCCCACACACATGCGATCTTCTCTGCAGGAACAAAAACACAGTTAAATGTCAGTCTGCCAGTCAAATATCCTAAAGAAGAAAATCTGCCCAGTTACCATTGGACTTGCTGAAAATCCATCACAAAGGGGGTTAATCACTTGCACAAGGAGTTCCATTAGCTTGATTCACACCAGACCATGTCCAAAAGAGATGGTTTCCCATGTTTCCCCTAACAACTTAAAAAAACCTGAAAGGCAACAAAAAGCTATCAAGTCTGACCCACAATGCAAAAGCCACCAAATACAAGCATCACCTCCCATGATCTAACACTTAGCCAGAGAGCCTCGTTTCCTTATACCAGCCATCCACAACCTGGTGTCCTCCAAATGTGCTGGACTACAACTCTCATCAACCCCAGCTAGCAAGGTCACTGGCTTTTCTAACAGTTCTAGATTCTTTAAACCAATCTAGGCGTTCATATACAGTTGCTCAAATCACTAAAGCATGTCAACACACCAGATGTTTTTGAAAAGCAAGTAACCAATTTCCTGTTTAATTTCAGCTACAGGATATGAACATACAAATCTGCCTGTATGAGACCATTGGTCTATCGAGCCCAGCGACTGTCAGTAGCTCTCCAAAGTCTCAGAAAGGTTTCTTTTCTGGCCCTGTGGCTTAAGAATCTTTACCTGGTGAGATCAGGGATTCAACCTAGGACAATTCATCTGCAAATTATGTGCTGTACCACTGAAGTATGGAAGTGAAAAAATATCAAGTGAAAAAGAAAAAAATATCCGGCATCTTGCCCAGATGAACTACTCATTTCTGCTGTACCTTTATTTTCCTACATTACTTGAAGTGGAGGACAGAAGGTTGTTCTAAGCATGTGTTCCCCAACCCCCTAAAAAAGATTAGGGAAGCATCATTACATTGTCTTGCCTTCTTGGGATGAGGTAGACCGGCATTCCCCAACCTGGTGTCCTCTAGATGTTTTGGATTACAACTCCCATCACTCCTGACTATTGGCCTTACTAGTTGGGGCTGATGGGAGTTGAATTCTAAAATATCTGGAGTGTACTAGGTTGGGGAAGGACTTAAGACAAACTAAGTCGCCTGGCGCCAATGTTGTTATCTTTTCGGCGCCAGGTCAAGACTTTTCCCTTCTCCCAGGCATTTTAACAGCATTTAACAACGTTAAGTTTGTTTTTAATGGACCCCAGAATTGTTGTTTTTAAATGGATACTGTTGTTTTTATACTGTTTTAATGTTTTTTTAATTTTTGTATACTTTTAATGTTTACTATTTTTAATAGTTGTAAACCGCCCAGAGAGCTTCGGCTGTGGGGCGGTATATAAATGTAATTAATTAATTAATTAAATAAATAAATAAAGACCACGTCCAAAACCTCCAGGTTATGCAAAAACATTATTAGATTGAAAGGGGGATGGGGGAAGAGAAAAAAGAAAGCATGCAAACCAAGCAAGATTGATTTGTATTATTGACCACAGAATCTTATGAAGTTGTATCCAGACTTGGTCATACTTATACTTGTGAAATCAACAGGGATGGAATTTGGGAAGTTTTGGTTGTGCAAGTTTGGTGAGTTTTCAAATTAGTGCATAGTATCCACTTGGAGCTCAGTTCTTCTGCCCCCCTCAGCATATACAAGAAAAGAAGAGCACTCACAATGCAAGTTTTTCTGGTCTTCTGTGGTGGAATCTGACCCTTGTGATTTCGCCTATAGCCAAACCAGACAGGATTGTTGCCATATCTTTCTATGTATTCTAAAGTGGAAGAAGAGAGAGAAAGAAAATATAGCCAATTATTCACAGTAGAGTATTACCAAGAATCTCTAAAATCAAAAGGCTTCAATGCTTTGAGCCCAACTGCTCAGACATAACTAACATTGATTCCAGCCACTGTGCTAGGTGCTGTACATCACATGAAGGAATGGACTACGGCAGTTTAAATTAGGTGGTAATCCAATTTACACTTATTCAGAGCAAGCCCCATGATTAGGACTGCTCTGTTACTTTATCAGGGATGGGCAGAAAGCAGATCAGGATCTACTGGAAGACCTCTGGGTGATTTCCAGTAGATCAGCAAGGATTTCTGCCTCCCAACTGATCAACAACAGCAACCACAAAATGACTTTTCCCATTTTAAATTAGGCTGCTGCAATGAAGAAAGCTTGTGCTGCCTATGAGTAGACTTTTGTGTAAAAGGGACTGTTGAGATCAGTCCAGTTCCGGTGCTGAAAACAAATTCTTAAGTCTTAGGATTTGCTCAGAGGCACCCTGTTCTTTGATTCTAATTGTATGTCTTTTGCACCTGGGGGAGCTTGGCATTATAATAAAAAAACAAAGTAGATCTAACAAGCCTGAAGTTTGCCCACCCCTGGTTTAATCAGTGGGGATGCAGTAAAATAATTTGCATTCTCATTTAAAACAAAACAGGCATGTCCTCTCTAAGACTAGAAGTCTTTCTTAGTAAACTCTTTTATTTTTTCAGTGCAATCCTGCACAGACCTACTCAGACATAAGTCCCGATGTGTCCAACAGGATTTACTCCCACGCAAACGTGCATCGGATTACAGCTCTTATCTTTAAAGCTCCGTTGCATTCTGTCCTTAATTCTTAATGTATCCTTGCCTGTAACCTTCACTACTCCAGCCTGACCACCCCTAGTTACCCCCAAAGTTTTCTGCTCACGTTCTTCCTTGCTGCCCTCTTATGCCTTGAACTCTAAACTACAGCTTTCTTCCTTCAAAATCTAACTGTCCTCTGAAGATTTGGGCATAACTGCTTAGTCCTCAGTCCCAACAGAGCTGGAGCTCATGTGCAAACAAGTTCGGTGGCTCATCTTTATCCCACACTGCCCTTGGATCACCCTTTCTCCTCTCATTATCTCCTTCACTGTTTAAATTTAGACAGTAAGCTCTTCCAAGGACAAAGGAGCCCATCTCTCTGGCTCTATCTTTTGCATGTGGGTGCCTCTATAAAGGGCCATGTACAGTGATAGCACGATATAAGCACAGTACAGAATGGCACACTGAGAGTTCAGGGTGAACATATGCCGTAGCGTAGGAGGGGTTTTCAGCCCATTACCCATCCAAGCACTGTTTCTATTTGCCTTGGCAAATTTATTTTTATTTAGACATTTTTAGACCTCCTTTCAGGGCAAAAAGCTCTCCCAAGACAGGGTACTTGAAAATATAAAACCACGTAACACAATTTCAATAAACTACCATACTTTTAAAACAGTAGTTAACAAAACCCAAAAATGTCCAGCCAAGCAAGCTCTAAAATCAAACTATTCTGAACACAATTTTAAACCGTAATAATTCAAGGACAGCCACATACCAAATAAAAATACCTACGCTAAAAGCAATTTAAAATAGAAGGGTCACAAACAAGGCGCCACCACTGAAAAGGACGTGTTTCTAGTGCCTACCAATCTAACTAACTTCTTCCTAAAGCTTTTAAAACTTGATGTTGTGCGGACTTTCTACTGTTAGTTTTACCCTACCCTGTGCCTGCTTACCCTACCCTGTGCCTGTTGGCATTCTCTTCCCCTCCTTATTGTTTTACTATGATTTTATTAGATTGTAAGCCTATGCGGCAGGGCCTTGCTATTTACTGTTTTACTCTGTACAGCACCATGTACATTGATGGTGCTATATAAATAAATAATAATAATAATAACTGGTCTTACAGGCGGGGTAATGAGCAGGGCCTTCAATGCTGATGCTTGGGCCTGAGAAGGTTCATATGGGTACAGGCAGTCATTTGCTGTGCAGACTGATCTTTACTGAATATCTAAAAACTCATATAAGGAGTTGCTTTATAACGCATAAGAATAATTGTTCACCTAGCACTTGAGTAACAACAGCTCTCCAGGCAACGCCAGTTCCCAGCCTTTTCCCTTGAGATCCTGTAAATGGGAATGCCAGCGACTTAACTTTACATACACAAAGCATGTAACTTAACGCTGACTTAAAGCTCTCCCTTCAGCCTTCACTAAGAGGCCTGTAGAAAATGAGTTAGCAGTAGGAATCTAAAGCAGAAAGCTTGTATCACCTATTCCCAATAGCTAGACCAGACTTCTTCAGTCTGGTGCCCCCTGAGATGTTCTGGACTACACCTCCCAGCCTTCCTAACCAGTGGCCGTGTTGGCTGGGGCTGATGGGAGCTGAAGTCCAAAATACATCAAAGCCACGAAGTTGGGGAAAGCTGAGCTAGAGGCACATGCTGAAGGGCAACCATGCTCAAGCTAAGCAGATCTGGGTTTGGAAAAGGCCTGGATGGAGGATTTCCTGGGCAACTGACGAATGCTACCTTGAGTTTCATGGATGGCAGAATATGTTTATAATAAATAAGGCTGGTGGAAATGGGTTTGAAAATGAAACAAGCACATTTCTTTTATAGACTTTGCTGTCCATGAAAGCAGGTCCCTCTCCATGCTAACCCATTTGCAATTACTAATGGGCTAACTACATTCTCTCTAGGGACATGCCACCACTCTATGGCAATTGCTTCCAATGAATGACCTGGTTCACACATAGTGCTGGGCAATTCCTAGTTTGTTTAAGCCAGGAATTGCTGGGACAAGTGGAACATGCAAGTTGGATGCTTGCCACTTCTGTTCAATCAACAACAATCAGGTTGTTTTGTAACATCTGAACCTGGAAACTCTGGGTTGTTTATGGTTTAAATAGCCCAGAGTTAATCTGACAAATCACAGGCACTTGTTGGGTTGTTAGCTCTAGGTTGTTTAACAAATAAAACAACCCAGACTTCTGGGTTCAGAAGTCACCAAACAAAAGGAGAAATGATGAGTACGTAGCTTGAGCACTTCACTCATCCTACAATTCCTGGGCTAAACAACCTAGGAATTTCTCAGCTTTACGTGCAAACTAACTCTGTAATTGTGAATGATGAAGTCACTCAAGGACAGACACGGAAAGAAGAAATCTGAGAAGTATCTTTAGTCCTCCAAAAAGAGAGAATAAGAATGCACTCTTTTATAGAAAACTACCAAATGGATTCAGTTTCACGCGGAAAGGAATGGCTCTTAGTTTAATACCACATTTCCTTCAAGCAAAGTTATGCAGCTGTCAGAGTTGGACATATTCCACCCACCTCATCCAAGTGAAGGCATACCTGCCGACATCCCTAGGCAGAGCTCTTGCTATGGTGCTCCCCTATAGCCTGCTGAGGGAGGGGTCAGTCTACTCTATTCCCCCAAGAGGGGCTGAACCAGAACAGGGGGAAGGGGCAGAGGACTCCTCTTTCCCTGGGCTTCAAACTGTAACAGCTGTAAAGCGACATGCCAGGCATTGGGTAGGGAAAAAGAGATAAGGCATTTGTCCCAAATGCATCCACAGAAGTACTTAATTCTGAAGGCCAAAGAAGCACATCTGCAGTAGCAGACAGGGAGCTTAAGTGGGATGCCGCTAGGCAATACGATCTGCCAATATATATGTAAATATTGAAGAGAGAGTTAGTTTACATTTATATCCTGTTTTTCCTTCAAGGCAGCATATATGATTCTTAGGCTGAGAGTGTGCACATGTGACTGGCCCAAAGTCACTCAGAGACATGAATGGGGATTTGAACCTGGATCTCTCCACTCCTTGAGCACTTCTGAATGTAGCCCGGATAAGGCACCCATATAGTGCTTGTATAAAGTAAATACCAATTACAAGCTTGTCTAAATTAAAAACGAATTCTGGCAGTTTTGGGGAAGGGGTAGGGTGTCATTTGGCTTCATGTCTATGTAACTGGACTGCTAAATGTTAGGCACGAGTCAAAACTCTTGGCTGCAGACATTATCCACATTTATTTGTATAAAAACATCTTCAATACTATGGCTTTCACTACTGTTCATGACTTGTTCTATCACACACACACTTGCTGTCTGGCATAGTAGCTAAAATGTTGGACTGGGAGTGGGGAGATCCGGGTTCTAGTCCCCACTCGGTTATGGAAGCTCACTGGGCCAGCCACAGCCTCTCAGCCCAACCTACCTCACAGGGTTGTTGTGAGGATAGAAATGGAAAGGAGGAGGATTATGTAAGCCACCTTGGGTTCCTTGGAGGAAAAAAGGTGTGATATAAATGTAATAAAATAAATTTATAAGTCCTTGGATACCTTCACTCTCCAAGTACTCCCATGGCTTCTCTTTAAAACGTGACTCAGTGTCATCAGCAACCGGTTCTGTGGGTTCATCTGGGCTGGTTTCAGTGCTGTAAAGACGGAATGGCAATGGTCCAGCCTTCAGGAGGGAAGTTCTGGGTAAGTTCTAAGAGAAGACAAAGCAAAACAGGGAAAGTCTTAAAGGCAGGCAGCAGGAAACAAGCGAAGTTTATTTTGTATTAATTTGTTACATTAATATCTCACCTTTCCTCCAAGGAGCCTAAGACAGTGTACATGATCCTCCTCTCCATTTGATCCCCACAACAAGTGTACTCTCTACAATACCCATTACCTTTCCAGCATACAAAATGGCAATGAATTATTTTCACTTGTTCTCAAAACAGCCCCCAAATTAAGTATCAATCACGTTTTCACTTCACCTGTCTTACTTACAGTCTAGTACAAACATAATTCTGCTATCCACAGATAAAATGATCTCCACTTCCATCATTTTGTCAGCATTAACCACTGCAGTATTAAATCTGCATCGACACTAACTATGGCTAGCTTTTGACCAGGGTGTGACGCTTGTTTGAAAACCCTACTTAGTGTTGGTGCAGACATAACACGTGGTTAACACAGACAAGAAACGGAGGAGAATCACATAGGAAAGGAGAATATTCACAACGAGACTCTTAACCATAGTTAAAAAAAACAGGCATGCACTGCACTGAGCTTATATACCCTGAAGCTATTATTTTTGTTTAGGGCAGTCGGGCTTTCATGCAACAACCTGATTCTACACAGAATTGGACACACTGAGGCCTATCAGCTGGACAACCATCTGTCAGGTGTATTTTAGGGTGGATTCCTGCATTGAGCAGGGGGTTGGACTCGATGGCCTTATAGGACCCTTCCAACTCTACTATTCTATGATTCTATGATCAATATCAGTGGTCTTATAGTGCAATCCTATACATGTCTACTCCGAAGTAATTCCCATGAGCTCAATGGGGCTTACTCCCAGGGAAGTGGGTAGAGGATTGCAGCCTTAGGCACACAACTAAATCTGCTAAGGCAGGGATTGCAAAAGGGGTTTCTTTTAAAAAGAAAACACGGCACTTATTTCAATAACAAAAACTACTCACTAGATTTACCTTTCATTTATGCTTCAGCTATTTAAAGTGTTTCATAATTTACTTATTTATTCTCAACATTTTTACTCCACCCTTCTTCTGACAACAGTCCTACAGCAGTTACATATCAGTAACATATTATTAAATCAGTAGACTGGCACTTCACTTCTTCCTCTTCTGCTTACAGGATTCTATGAGAGGAAGAGGGCCTAGTGCCAGCTTGGTAAAGCAGCAGTGGGTGGAAAACTCAATGATGGCCCCTGATTGGTTGTTTCTTCCTCTCCTGCCCACGGGAAAGGAAGTCTGGGGTGCCAGAAGCTACTTAGGCCTTGTCTTCACTGTGTAAACCGTCATAACACCCTGTATAGTGTTTCTTAGAATGCGGTGCAGCACTAGACACAATCAATTCTCTATATAATAAATCTGTAAACAGTAACAGATGACTCTGGGATATGCAGCAATAGCAGCTGGGCCATGGAGTTTGTCCTCCCATGTGGATGTGTAAAACTGCCAGATGTTCAGATGAACCACCTCAAATGCAAACTATTCAGATAGCTAGTTTCCCAGCGGTGGGCAACTTGTGGCCCTCCAGATGTTCTGACCGACCAACAACTCTCATCAGCCATCACCATTGACAATGCTGGTGAGGGCTAATGGGCCAAAACATCTGGAGGGCCGCAAGTTCCCCACCCCTCTAACAGATGCAAGCCCTGTGTTATCAAGTAGCATAAAAGCTGCCCTTAGAATTAAGGATCTATGTTGGTTTGCATCTTCAAGATCTTTATGGATGCTTCCCCAACATATCTGGATAAGGCACCCAACCATCCTAAAAACAGTTTCATATCAAGGCTATCCCGAAGAATTGGTACATTTCCTGAGATACTTGGTCTACAAATACAATCCTAAACACACTCACTAGGGAGAAGTCTGACTGAGCACAGTAGTACTGGAGTAACATGCCAAGGATTGCACTGTTAATTTGTTTTGTAAGAGGGTAGGGAATTTGCTTTGGCTATTAATCAGATTAGACTTTTATACAAGGAAGTACGTCTCCATTTAGCATATACCTAAACTATGGAATTTGCTATCAAAAGATGTAGTGATGGCCAGTAATTGGGATGCTTTTAAAAAGGGTTTAGACAAATTCATTGAGGATAAGTCTGCCCAGAAGGTACTAGTTGTGATGGCTATATATTACTTTCAGACCAGAATCAGTATGCCTCTGTAGACACGTTGCTAGGGAAATTGCTATTACACTTATGTCCTACTGTGGGTTTCCTACAGGGATATAACTAGCCATTGTACTAACAGAATGCAGGCCTTCATAGTCCAGCATTCAGCACAGCTCTTATTTTTGAAGTACCATCAGCCCCATCCATCATGGTCAAGGGTTTTTGCAGCCCATCATCTGGAAAGCACAGGCTACCCATCCATGGTCTAAAGAGAGGAAAGTGGTTCGAGGTACTCCTGCCTCAATGATAAAAGCAAGAGTCAGCAATTTTACTGTCAATCAAGCATGCCCAGGATTATTATTATAATACAGCATCAATGGACATGTCATATTAGATTGTAAGATTCTCAGGGCAGAGACCTATATTCCATAAAGTAGCCTATGAGAGGTAAGATTTGAATCCATACCTCTCAGGATGCCCCGGTTCAAAAGCATATTCATTTCCATTAAAAAACTGTAGCAGAAGGTAGCCGCTTAAGACCATTTCTTTAGACGATAAACAGATTCTCTAAATAAATGAAACCCTCTTATTTGATCAGCATTATAAAAAATACAGGCATTCTCCGTCACATAAAGATAAGGATATTTGCACTCATTTAACATTTGGAAGGAAAGAGGAACCATCATGTGCAGTGCAGAAGAAAGCAAAAGAAAATCACGAGAAGTGGTAGAACGCACGGCGCCCTAAGGCTGCAATCCCATCTGCGTGTGTTTATTTAACAATAAGCCCTATGGAACTCACTAGAATTAACTTCTAGATAAAAATGCAAAAGATCGGCTTGTAAATATCATTATGGACAGTCCTCAGCCAAATTAGACAGAAAATACAATAACTGCGATCTTGTCCTCATGGGCATCTCTGACCTCACATAGTTATAAAGCCAGTATTTCGTCACGTACTAAACACCCTCTTTGATAAAATACAGACGGCTGCTCACCTGGTCAAAGACAGGTCTCCTAAATACCGCGCGGACCACTAAATCGCCGATGGTCCTGCTCAGCAGCATGGTGCAACTAGCGGCCGCCATCTTGAGGTACGAATAAACTTACGCATGCGCCATAGCTCTGAACTTCCAAGGTTACCTTGAGAGGGAAGCGTATACATTTCCCATTGCTCTGTGGATTGAAACGCTACTTTGATCTTTACTTCTCTTACAAGCACTAATTATATTTATTCACCATGAAGTTAAATTAATCAACCGAAAAAGAATAATAAATCTATGGCAAGAAATCAAAAATCGTGTGAAGGCTTTTTTTTTTTTTAAGAGACTCGCGCAAGCGCATAACGCTTCTTTTGCAAAAAAATACTGCGCCACAAGACGTAGAGGCTACCAGCAGCGTACCTTTGTTGCGCACGCGCAGAAAGATTACTATTGTGGTGAGGGTCTGCCAACAACGTCCAAATTACGCGCATGCCCAGTTTGGGAAACAATCTCGCACTCTCATTCCTTGTCCTCGCGAAAACAAGGGCGGAGGCCGCGCGCGTGCACAATGGCGCATGCGTATTCGTGAATTACTAACTGCGTCACAAGCTTTAGAGGCGCTAAATTTTATTTTTGTTGGAACTGATCGATTGGAATTCAAAATACAATTCAGATAATATGCGTTGATTTAAATTTTGAGACGAATTTAGTCGACCAAGGTGACGACATCGTGCGGGGCTCGTACGTTTGGCTTTGTTCTTTGTCTGCGTCGCGGGACGACGGGAGAGGACGTTGGGAAGAGGGAGTGGCCTCATATAAAAGACTCCGCGCGCGTCCACATCGGCCATTCTGGGGTCTGTTTAAAGGTAAGTACGGTGTGTCTGGGAACGTTATTGTGGGGAACGGATTGGGAGGGGACAAAAGGGCGTTATGTTAGTATTATTTTTCTTTTCCCCCTTTCCAGAATACGTTGTAATTGACCTTTATAAGTAGTAATTTTTTTTGTCATAATGAAGCTAAATTGACTCTTCAAAAGAGTCTTAGGTCAATTCTCCCTTTTAAAAAGTCCGAGTCACTCACAAGTGGGAAACGAAATTCTAAACTAATATTTTTCGTCATTGGTTTTTTTTTTTAATCCCCTGCGATTCTTCCTCCCTTTCTGATGAGAACGTTTTGGTTTCTGTTGAAATTTGCAAAGACCTTGTTGCATGAAAGTTTGAATTTATGGGTTTATTTTTTTTTTAAAAAAACTTAACTTTGTAATTTTCCCCTCCTTATAGGTTTGCTGTGGTCTTGAGACACCGTTGAACTTCGCGAAACAAAGAAAAATCCCCCCACAGTTGAACCTCTGAGACGACACACAAAAAAGCCAGCTACATTTCTGATCGTCTGTATTGGGAAGCTGTTAAAATTCTTTGTGACCTGAAGGAGAACAACTGCCACTAAAAACATAAAAAACCAAAATTAATATTTAGCAACAACTTTCCCCGATCTTTTTTTTATCAAGCAGCTTTTTGTTACTTATTGACTATCAAAAAGTTGCTAGTTTTTTTTAAAAATGAGCAAAATCAAATTCATTTTTTTCTTTAAAAACACAGCTTAATCCAAAAAAGATAAACCTTGAGGCGCTGTCGACGAGAAAATTAATTGGATAGTAAGTGTCGTATTTTCAACCAACTGACCAAAAAAAAAAAAAAAAATCGTCCGTGTCGAAGTGAGCTAATGGCACGAAGAAAAGACAAAAAATGGAGGGGAAGTGGGGTTTTGTTTGAGGTGTTAACCCTTAAGACGCAGGCATTTTGCCACCAAAAATGCATATTTATAAGGAGTATGATGGTCTTTTAGAAAATCCATCGTCTCCAGGACTGTCAAGGGTTAATGAGCTCCCACATAACAGATGGTGGTGACTGAGCCATAAAGTACTACTTCTTTGTGTGGGAGACGTGGAAATTGAGCTAAATAAGCAATCTGTACATAAAGATTGCAGGGTAAGCGTATAAGGGACCAAAATAGCAGTAACTGGGTAGTAGCCAGCAATGAATCATTTTAAAATACAGGATCTGTCATAGCCTCGTCTATATTTCTAAATTTGTCAATGTTAAAAAGGGTTGTGTTTTTTTAAAAAAATTGAAGGTTTTATAATGTATATATAGGTATGTAATACTGGAAAAAATTTAACAGGCAATCTAGAAATAAAGATTGCGAAATGGCTTGAGAAAATCGTTTTAAACAAGTCCAATTTTTTAAAACCCTCATTAATAGAAAATAGAGATCTATTCAACTCAAATGAGGTCTAATTGCTTTTAAAATGTTCATCCTTCTATATTCTCCCCCTCGCTGCAATATGGCGGTGTTATTTTATCTTTTGTCCTTGACGAGCAGCATTGTCTCTTTCCTTTACAGGATGTTTCCATTTTTATTCAGTCTCCTACCTCCCCCATGTGTGGAGGAGGAAGTTGGGAGGGGGGGAGAAGAGGTATTAACCCTATATAGTGGTGAATAATGAGAGGTTCTTTGAGTCTCCGGTACTGGCCAAGAAATGCCTCTTCTTTCCCTAACCCTTTAATGTATGATAAATAGGTTCTAGTTTATAGAACTGACATAAAATGATACAAATGTGTATATAATGGAGGTTTTAATGCTATAGTTTCCTCTTAAATAGATTCTAAAGCCTCTTGCTTTTTTTTATCTAATCGCCTGTGCTTCTAAAATGGCGTCGCTGCCTCTCCTTTCTGTACAAGAACCACAAGGCTTTCTGGGCAGGGAGCTGATGTCAGCAGCTTGTAACAAACTCCTCCCCCTGAATAGCTTGTGTTTGGTGCCCAGAGCATGCATCATGGAATGAAGGGAAAGAGATGGGGGAGGGGAGAACTCGGTTACCCTTCCCCCTCGTCACCTTTTCAAAATGATCTAACGGAATTCCACTTTCACCACCTATAGGTCCTGCTTAATATAAGTGCAAAGTATGTTCATAAATCCACCAAGGTTTTTTTTTAGGTTTCAACATCACATGAGAGCTTTGGATTTCAGTGATCTCCATGTCTATTGTACTTGTGTTGAGTCAAATTTGTTAAATACCTGTATTAGTATTAGGCAGGCAAACTGTTTTGTGTCTTCTTTTCCTTCTCTTCCCCCTTTCTCCCCTTTTCCCCCATCTTCTAGGTGTCGAGGTGGGACGGGACAGGGAAGCATGTTTCCTAGTTTAATCAAGACTGATAGTTAAGCGATGAAATGCTACCACTGGACCCCAAATGTTTAGCAAGTGTCAATGACACTTGTTAGAACTTTAAAAAGGTTTGGGGAGGGGGAGTCTGTTTTTTCTCTGGCCACATGCACACAAAAGGGCATGAGGGAGGGGGCAAGTCTTGTATTAATTTACCACATTCCACAGTTCCTGTACAATGTACTAGGAAAGAAGTGATCATTAGGAAAAAAGGGAATCCAGCACTTGTATTACCTCATCAAAGGGAGGGAAACAACCACAATTCCACCTGGTAAGCAAAATCTTTCTGGTATTAATTACATTTCACAACCTTCATTTCTGTTCCGGACCACTTTGTTTTATTATTTTTTGCTGCTGTTCTCTTCCATTGTCAACGCCATGAAGTAACACCTTCTGATGCATGCAGGCGGTTAAGGGTGTTAAATGTTTGCCAATCTGCTGAGGACACTAGTTAAGCTTTTTTCCAAGTTGGTTAATTCCTTAAAATAGGAATCTGGTTTCTTAAATGAGTCTGCATGAACATCAAATAGCATTTAAGAAATGCTGCTCTTGTGACTTTCCCATTAAGTGCTGGTTCTTGTACCGTTGGAGGGGGGAAGGAATGTTTCACAAACCAACTTAATGCCTCCATCTACATATCCGGTGGTAGCATTTCATAATGCTCTCCCTCCCTTTAGTGAATCAGTGACACTGTTAGGGCTGTAGCACTAATTGGTGCACCTGTCATTTCATGCTGAAGAACAACTCTGCGTGCTCTAGTCAGAAAAAAGTCCCTGGCAGGTTAACTTAATTTGGGGGCTGGGGACTAGACCGAGAGAAGCTGCTAAGATAGTATACACTTACCAAAAGATAAACTTGACAAAAAGACCATTTCATCTCAAATGTGGGTATCAATGCTGTACAATCGTGCACTTGTCAAATATGCCTTTATATTTCAAAATGTTGATATACTCATTAGAGGTGAAATGATTTTGGATTAGAACAGGCTGTCTAGCTGTAGGATAACTGGCAGCATTAATGCAGCGAGGCCAGGCACAATCTAAAAAGCATTTTAGACTGAAGTAAATACAGCTTCATATAGCTTCAATAAACACACAGACTTTTTATTAGTCCAGTACATTGTGGGCTAAGAGGTAAAACAAATACTAGAAACTTCGTGTGAACTGAATGAATAATTAAAATTCTGTTTTTGAAGTTCAGTTCAGTTTTGAGACAGTACCAGTTGTTCGTGGCAGCACAGTGGCCTAGCTAGTAAATTATCCAAAACTAGTGAAAGACATAGCTGGTATATGGCTTTGCTTAAACCCATTGTTTTAAGCATTCCATCCATTTTAATGAAAAACAATGTTTTTAGAATCTTGGTTTGCTTTAAGATTCTGGAAGTATTCTGGAAGCCTGACAAAAAACTGCTGTTCAGTTTAGTTTTCTAGATTTGTGCTGCCACAGTAGCAAGTGTTGATGTTAAACTTCCATTATTATGTCAGCTAGTAATTTGGTGAGGCAATGAAATGTCATAAGACTTGGGGCAAGCCAGCTATGGCTTTCTTGTCTATGTGCATAAGTATAAAAACATACAGCTAGAAAGCCAGCCCTTCTCTTTATACTGTCTTTTCCACAAGACAGCAGAAAGTGGCATTTTTCCCCTTCATCTTTTAACAGCTGCCAAAAGAAGTGAGGGATTGAGCTAGAACCTTGCCCTAAATTTGATAGATGAATGGTTCAGCCTGCAATCTGTTCCCCTGCTTATTGTGTATTATGTAAGGGAAGAAAATAAGTGGTCCTCGGTTTATACTGAAAATAGATTCTTCGTTCCTGAACATACTTAATTGGGAATTTCACGGGCCAATTTCCATGTAAGGTGTAACTGCTTGATCCAAACTGGAAACTTGAGTGAGTCACCTTTTTAAGAGTAGCTTAGGTAACTTGTCCAGTTTTGTTTAGGAGAGGAATTTGGGGTATTTAGGCAGCAGACTGCCAGAAATTCATCTGAAAGGTGTTGCAGGATTGCAACCTTCACTGAAAGCCTGATTCTAAAGATATACTTGAAAATTAACCCTTTAATTATGAAGGATTTATATCCAAGTATATCTATTGAAGGTTGCAGCCAAAAAATTGCCTGCTCCAGCATCTTGGCACTGTCTAAAAACAAAACAAACTGTATTGCCAGTTCAGAGGCTAGCATAAAAATGTTCATCTGGAGTCCATTGTCTCCCATAGCTTAGAAACGAGTATGAGAATCCAGCCAAAAGATACTTAGGAGTTTTTACTACTATTTCAGTTGCTTTAATCGTTAAAAAGTGAGAGCTGGTTTTTGGGACCCTATCTTCCTGGAATGGTGACCTCAAGTGGAGTTGCTTATCTACTACAGTTCAGTTTCTCCATAGTTGCTAAGAGTGGAAGAAATGCTTGGGAAGCCTTCAGCACACTAAAATAATGAACTGAATAAATTCTCTTAATAGGTAGTAAAATTGACATATTCAGGAGGGAGGTGATAGTCTGAAAGCTTTGCGATGGCAACTGCCACTCCACAGTAATTCCCTTGGGATCACATTTTAAAACACCTTGCTAACATATATTAATAGAATTGTAGGATATGAAGTTGTCTGTCTTCATTGGATTAAAATCCTGATTCCATTCTCTAAACTGTAAGTACCAAATGACTCCCCATGGAGTCCAGTCCTGGAGAATTCATTTTCAGCTTAATTGAAGCACTTGGAGAAGCTAATGCTAAATAGCTGAGTAGACATGCTAAGCTTGTGGTGGTTTCAGTATCACTATTTGTATCTTTCCCTTGTTTTACCTTCCTGTTTGTCCTCTAATTCCTCACCCAGGCCTTGAGGTTCTATGGTATAGGCTACATGTACTTAGGCTTTAGCAAATCCAAACTGGCATTCCTAAAAAGGCATACAGGATTCTTTGTATAAGCAAAACAATATAGTAGGAGCAAGCAGCTGTAGGTGAGTGGCTTGCATCTCTCTAGCAACAATGACAACCTCTTCGGCAGCAGTTAACACAAGGTAGCTCTTTGAGGTTCCTTGCATTGAAACTTCTTCCCCAAATTTACTTTTGCTTTAGAACTGGAGTAGAAGTTTGATTATTTTAGCTTTATGCAATATATAATGGGGATGAAACATTCAGGTATCCAAATTAAAATGGTTTTTGTCTTAGACAATGTACAAAAAGCTACAGTGTTTGTATTGTGAATTGGGTTTTGTTGAACTTAAAGTTACTTCAAATTGGCATTTTCAATTACAGTTGTGTTGGCAATTAACATTGTTTTAAGTATTTGCCCCTGTATTTTAATAGGTTGACCTTTTGATATAGTATGAAAATGGCTTATATGTTTAATTTTATTAAAGTTCATGTATGATAAGGCACCCAAACCTCTAAACTCCATCTCTGGAAGCATTTCTATGTAAAAAGTTGTATTAACTGTGAAGGAATGCTAAGCCTGGCAGCTTTTCTGTTGCAACACACAGCTTCTGATTCTTCCCTCCAAATTTTTTTGAAACCAAGGCCAAAAAGAACCTCCAAAGAAAATGAGCCTTTGAAATAGGATTGGCATGACTGATTGCAGATGTATTTAGAATTTGTTCAGAGTTGTGTCTACTAAATAAGGGGCCCCTATGTTAGATGCAGTAAGAGTAATAACTATGTTCAGTCTGCTTTTTAAAAGAGACACTACACTGTAGGAGATGATGTACCCCAGGGGTGGGCAGAAGGTAGATAAGGATGTATTGGTAGATCTTCTGATAGAAATCACAAATACCACAGGGCTGATCATATGCTCAGAGGCACCCTGGCCTTTAATTCTTCACCTATGTTCATCCACTTGATCCACTACTTTGCACCTCAGTCTGGTTGTTGGGTCTCAGGCCTCTAGATGCCACAAACGTGAAGTCTGCCATCCCTTATGCATTCAGTTTACAGAGCTTTTTTCAAATACTGAGTTTAATTCTGCAATGGCCACGAAAAGATCCCTTATTCTAAAAGTTTTGGCGGTGTTGTGTTAACGATCTGGAAATTGATTGTCTAGTTTGGTAATAGTGTTTAAATTGCAGCTGTGTTTCCCACTGCGTTTAGATACTGTGCGAGGTTGTAATAATAAATTAGGTCCCTATATTGTACTAAAATTATGTAGCACAGCTATCTTTCCTGGATGGCTAGGATTGGACTCTCACGTAAACTTTTAAAATTTAGACACACTTGTAGAATTCTTCCCATCTATGCCTCTTGCTAAAGTAAAGAAGCTGTATGGGAGATTGCAACTTTCGTGATGCATTACCAAATAGCAGTTCTCACCTCTTCTAAAGAGTGGGATTGCTGTTTTAAAATACTGTGATTGCTAGAGTTGCAAGTTATAAAGATCAACTGCAGAAATGGGTGAGGTCCTGAAACCGGTTCCTGTATTCCATGCAATTAAGCATATATGCCTTGCAATTAAGCATAATTTAAGGTTCAGGCAAATCCAGGAAAATTATCGAAGTATTTCAGATGTGAGAAACATGGCATGGTCGATTAGTTAGCTTCTTTATGTTGATTACTTCTTGGCTCTCCAGGAAGGCCAGTTCCCTACCATGTTACTGACAGTTAAATGCTGTCTTAACTCTACTTTGTCTGGTGGAGAAAGATTTCTCCATGTGAACTTGGATATAGCATTGCATATTATTTTCCTGGCATGTTTACATTAATTTTACATGGCAGGATAGCTCTTGAATTTTCATACTGTTTAATAATGGCTTTGCGCATCCTGTTCTTATACATTTTTACATGGGAGCAGGTCCTGCTGAATTCAGTGAGACTTATTCCCAAGTGAACATGCATAGTTTCTGTAAGGGACTGCAGCCTCAGTAGTGTTTTTTTAAAGTGTACTTAGAATGGACCAGAAATTCATCTTGATGTGCTTGCAGATGGGATGACTAAGAAACCACATTGAGTTTGCTCAAACTTACTAACTATGCTTTGAACAAATTCAATTCTATGGAGAGTATAATCAGAGCTGAAAAAGAAAAGTAGTTGCTATCACACTGAGGCTGAGTTCAGACGACACTTTAATCAATTGGGTGGGTGGGGACAGAATGGGAAACAACCGTTGATTAGCGTGTCATCCGAACTCCGCCTGAGAGTTGTATGTTGCAGATTATATGTTGAATGATTTGGCTAGCTTCATGACTTGAAATTAAACAAATGCCATTTTCATAGCTTTATTATTTAGAATCTGTCTCATTGTGGGACATAATTTAAACATTTTGTAGGCAGTTTAAAATTGTTTACTGCTATGTTGTTGCCTGTTTAGACTCCTTCAATTTAAAAGCAAATACATGTAATCCTAGGATTAGCATATTTGTGGTCCTTAATTAAAAAATGCAGTTCTAAGCAATGCAAACTTAAAAGTAAGTTCTTAACTTCTACAGTATTGCATTAAAACTGAATTCTGTAGTTTGAAATAAAGCCTGTTTAGATGTTATTTCCTTTTAATCTGTGGGGAACCTAAATCCTTAGTATTGGTATAGAGATCGTCTCCTTTAAGAAGGTTCCTTGAACTCTTCCTTGGTAAATTGCCTATAATTCTTACAAGACTCTAGTACAGGAAATGAAGATGAAAAAAGGCTGTGAAAACTTTTCAATTTATCCTTTAAATCATAAGTACTTACACTAAGATTCTGTTTTTCAGAGACTTCTTGATCAGTCAGTGCATTGTGGGACAAACTATGGCAGCCTTCCCCAGCCTGGTGCCCTTTTGTCCATCATCCCCAGCCAGCATAGGCATGTTGGCTAGGTATGATAGAAGTTGTATTCCGACACATCTAGAGGTACCAGGTTAAGAAAATCTGCCATATGTGGAAAAATTGTATGGTACTTGCAATCCAAACACTGCAGCTTTGTGCATATGCAGGAAAGTGAAGTTGTAAAGAACTTAAAACTAAATATACCGGGGCTTATTGTTTGGAAGTGAAAATAGAACAAAATAATTCTTAAACAGTTGGTGTTGTCTTACAACCCCGTACTTCGAAATTGTCTTTAAAAGAGGAGAGGGAATTCAGATTAATGATCTTCAAATAAAAATAAATTGTAGCCTGTTGTAGCAAAAACCAACAAAGGGTCCTGTGGCAACTTCAAAGCTGAACAACATTGTGACATAAATGTACATGTGCCTAGAGCCTTACTTCACCAGGTGTTTCTCTTAGTTAATGCTCCCAATATATTTGTTTATCTTCTGAGGGGCTACAGGACTCTTTGTTCTCTTAAAAACAGAGTTTTATCTTGATTAAACTCAAGATTTCTAAGGGACTTGAAAATATTTATACAGCTTTTTGAGTTTAGGTCTACTCATGTCCAACTTGGCAAATGGTAGAACAGAGCACACTAATATGCCTTAAGTTTGTGCAGTTCTAAAATTCTAGTGTGAATTATATATGAGAAACTTGATAGTCAAAATAAAATAACCATGGATGCTGAAAACTTTAGAATGGGCTATTAATTAGAATAGATTCAGCAGAATCTATAGGGCACATTGATATTTAAAGACGGTCATCCATTTCTAATGTTGGTTGCTTGGATGCAACTATAGCTAATCACCGTAGCAGATCAAATAGTGATAGAGGAGAGATATTCAAGCACTGATGTGAAATGATGCATAGTTTAACTACAGAACATCAAATTGCTTTTAGATACAGCAACATGGACCACACAAGGGGTCGAGTTAGACTAGAATGTGGCACAGGGGTCTGCTAACCTGGACTTGTTTCAGTTAAAGGGCTGTGCAAATCAGACATACCCCACTCCCCACGTCATAGATGTGGGTGTCTTCAGGGTACCAAGGTACTGCTTGTAAAACCACGATATCTCTGTGGTGGTGGGGAAACCTGAGATGGTTCAAATTGTACATAAGTAACATTTGTATTTTTTGACTCTCTCCTGGGAATGTAGTGCTGGAAAGTACCAGATTGACCGCTCTGGAGACTGAAGTCCTTCCTTCACCAAAGCAGGCTGAGCCAAGCAACATGAGTGCAAGTCTTCCTCACCAGTTTATTGCTGCCTTGCATGTGGAAGGCCATATTGTGGGGTGAAAGGGGATTTCAGTCTCCAAAGCCCACTTGGTCATTTGGCCTTTCCACCACAGGGTGAATTCACAAACATGGACCGAAAATACAAATGCTTCACAGCTGGATTGAAGCCACACAAAGATCTCTACAAGCAACCACAAGCTGGTAACACCCATTTCAATTCCCCACTCAGCTGCCAACTGTTCTTGGATGTTGTTTCCATTCATATGATTGCGTAATAGCCAATTGATCCCTTCCAGCAATGGATTCAGTACTTTTTAAAACAACCACATTCAAGAAGTTAGAAGAACGTAGGACCACACCTGGATCTAGGCCCTGCTGCTTTAGGGGAAAACCTTTGCTGTAAAACCTAATCAACCCACACTAAGAAGAATGGGTTTTGTACTTTAGGTCTAAGCTGCTCTATCAAAGGAACTGAAGACTCACACTTGGTGTAAGATAATACCTCTTCCATGGAAGGCAATTCAATTGACCACCAGTAGTTGGCTTCTGCAGTGATCATTATTTAGAATGACTTACTTTTAAAGATCTGATGCAACATACAGTTGGCCAGAGGGTGTGTTGCAGCAGTATTCATTGTCACTGATCTAGTACTATTCCCTGCTAGGCAACACAAAAATGGTACATTAGTCATCCATGTAGCCACCTTTATTGGGCTTCTAGGTTACAAGCAGAAGTTCCTTAGCAAATGGTATGTTTAACAAGAAAGAGCTTTTACATCATACTTGCAAAGACTCCTGTTCCTAGAGATGCCTGCTTAAGCTATCTGCATAGTGTGTTGCTTTATGAAGAGGTAACCATTGACATTTACATAATTTAGGCCTATAAATTTGGGATAAGTGGAAGGTGCTCATTTGAAAGTAGCTACAGGGTATCTCGTAGAACAATCTCTCAACAGCTAGCACACCTTTCCTGGTGAAACTACTAAGGAAGTTACAAAGAAAGCCAAGTACAGTCTACCATGAAATTGACAGACCACGGGTGGGTTTTTTGTTTTGTTTTTTGCATTAAGATTTGTGCATGTATAAATGCACTTTATTCAAGCCATGGAATATATGGACTTCATTCAGAGCCTAGTGAAGTGGTGTGAAGAAGGCCATTAAGAGTGGCATGCTTTCATACCTGTAAGATCCTGGGTATGCTGTACCAGGAAATAACTAAGGAAAACATCATCTGCTCTGACTTAATTGCAGTGGGCACAGCTGGTGCTCTAGACAGTTCCAACCAGCTGTCAAGACATGACTATGTGATAAGCGTGTACTGGAGCAGACGTATATTTAAACACTTCCTCACTACAATTTA
The DNA here is from genome assembly GCF_023053635.1 of Elgaria multicarinata webbii. Classification (NCBI taxonomy): domain Eukaryota; kingdom Metazoa; phylum Chordata; class Lepidosauria; order Squamata; family Anguidae; genus Elgaria; species Elgaria multicarinata. The sequence continues at coordinate 147,023,406 of NC_086173.1, forward strand.
GCCCAATTACCTTACTTCTGAATGGGTTTTCTCTCTTAGGATTTGACACTAGCCTGCCTCTGCAACAGCCTAATAGTATGATAACACATTACACACTAGGGAAGAACAGTGCTTAAATAAACTAATAGTATTCACAAATGCTGGGCCATCTTTAGATGGATTTTTTTTAAGCTTGTATGCACATCCAGCAAAAAGTCCCACTCAAGTGCTGGCAATCCAAAACAAAACTAGATTTGGGGTTTTGAGCTACATAACTTCAACTCCTGCAATTTGCACAAAAGATAAAAGTAGTTTTCTGAACACGTAAACGTGGGCCCTTTTACGTAATTAAAAGGTGTGTGTGATTTGCAATCAAGTGTCTTAATGTCTCACTAACCACCATGAGATGTTTGCTGCAAACGTGGGACTTCTAAAAGTGGCCTTGAATACCATGGTGTTGCTTTTGGCACTTGGCTGGTGCATATTGTCAGACCATCAAGTAAGCATGTATTTTACTGGAAGGTACCAAGAGTAGAGGGAGCTACAAGAACACCAGAACAAAAAAGGAATCGTGATGGACAGCCTGAGCTGCTAGGTCCAGCATGCCTTTGTTACGGTCCAGTGGAAAAAATACATCAATGAAAACAGCTTAAAATGCTCATTCAAAGCCTTACGCATACATCGTAGATCTATCCAAGTATGCAGTACTCTGCTATGTGCTGTATTCTTGCATTTAAAAAAAGTTTTAAGTGTGGATGTTGAAATACTATGACATTAATAAAACTTGATTCTGGTTTTAATATTTTGGCTTCATATACTTTCGGTGGACGTTAATGCAGTTTGGCTACATCATGCCAAATTAATAATACTTAAGGACCAGGGTCACAAGCTTTATAGTATTCTTAAAAAGCCTGTCTAACATGATGAAAGGATAACTGCCATACTGACCCTACTCGCGTAGAATTGGGCTGTAAAGTCCACCCAAGTTGACCGGATCATCCACTTACATTGAGGCTACATATGAATGATAGGCCTGCAAATAAAACACAAGAAGCTTTATCCCAGTTTAAACATTAGGTAAAGACACATTTGTTTTTGATGATCATATACAAGACTTGGACTACATAACATGTCAGTTGTAACAGCAAAAAAGAATTGCTGGGATTGGTCTGACGGTTTCTGAAATTGTCTCTAGCTATAATGTCATGGTGAATGTAGTGATCATTTTATCATTACAAAGGCCAGGAATTAATCATTCTCTCTTCCCTCACTTTCATCTGTCAGTTCTATTTTCCAGAGCATTGGCTACCAAAAGCTATTCAAGACTGCTCTTGGATAAACGTTTTGATATATACCTTAATCCTTTCTATTTAAAGTATATTGACATCTGAGAATTTACTAATTTCAGGAAATATGATGATACTTTGCACTTATTATGGCAGCATGCTGCTCCTGGAGATTTTGTTACACTGTTAATTGATTTTTTTGGGAGATTTTGGTAACTATGGTAACTACCCCTCCCCTGTATTTTAACAGAATTTCCCACCATGGGTTCGAGACCGATAGACCCAAAGGAACTCTTGAAAGGATTGGACTGTTTTCTTGGCAAAGATGGTGAAGTCAAAACTCATGAAGGCATCACTAAAATTTTCAAGTAGGTTTTTAGCATAAGAATGCTACTTAATTGCTTCTTGTCACTTGCATATTGGAATATTAAAACCTTGGACTGCTTTTAGTCATTTCTTCAGAGTAAGTTTTATTTTTTGGTTCACAGTGCTGGTGATTTGTAGACTACTGAACTTTCCTCCACTCACTGCATGTGATGTAGGAACCTACCACATGGTTTTTAGTTGATCAGGTTGGGAATAATTTAATGGACCATCAGGATTATCACATTAAGTTGTTTCCCAAATGTACACTCTTCGCAGTTTGAGGCCTTGCATATCAGTTTTGAATCACAGGTCTAATTACTGGGTCAGGAAGAATCTAACAAATTGAATTGCTTCAACAAATACAATCTCTTTGTTCCCCCCCACCCCACAAAATATTCCTTACAAATATTTACTGGTTACTGTATGGTTAGTGGTCTTGTCCTCTGGGCAATTGTAGCCTATTTGCATAAAATTGAAAATCTCATTTCCCCCCTATCTCTATTATAGCTTAATGAAAGATGCACAGAAGATGGTCAGTCGTTGCACATACCTGAACATCTTGTTGCAGACCCGAGTGCAAGATATACTTGCAAAGTAAGAGCTACTGAATGTTTCTGTGGAATGGGTTTGGGTCTGCTAGTTCTAAAGGCAGAGGAAGTACTTTGGGCTAAAGGAGAGGGCTGGAAAGTCTTGTCCCTTTGGCTTTATTGGGATTTTGGGGGGACTTAGTGCTCAATTTGCTCTGCTTCCAGTCAGACTTTCAGATCATGGGTATTGTGTTAATTATGTAGTGGAAGGAAGAAGATGGGATTTTGGAGTTCCAGTGTGGATGGGAGGCACAAAGGCCCCCAAACACTGAAGGTCCCTACTCCTAACTATTGGAAATCTGGAACGGATATTTAGTTACGTAATTAATTCCTATCTTGCCTTTCTACACCAAAGTGAACTCAAGGCAGCTTGCAACAAAAGAACAACATTCCATCTAATTCTTGAGTCTTTTAAGACATTTCCTGTGAATTTTCAAGTATTCCTCTTAATCTGTGAGGGCCAAAATCTTGTTTTTTAAAATAAATAAATAAATAGAATACCAGATGTTGTCTTTTATATTGCGAACCTATCTTCCTCTCAGAATTAATGTAAACACCCATTGCAACGTTATCTAGAAATAATGGACAATCGCTCCCCCACCCCAATTAAATTACTGAATTTAGCTTCTCAACACTTGTGTCTGTGTGTGTTTGTCCCCTCTGCAGATTCATCAAGGTTGGTGGCTACGAGCTCCTCAACTCATGGCTGACTAACTCGAAAGCATCCAATAATGTGCCCCTTCTTCAGCAGATTCTGCTGACGTTGCAGCACTTACCTCTTACGGTGGATCATCTGAAACAAGTTAGTCAATGAAAAAGCGTTCTGTTGTCTTTTGACTTAGCCTTTTCTAAGGTCAGGGTGGGAGAAATACTTTCCTGCAAATAGGATGGGTCAGTATGGTTTGACATTTCCCCAGGGTCACATCTTTTCTTCAAAAGCAGGGCTCTCAGGTTTAGTACAAAGAGAGCCTGCCTTTGTTGCTACAGCCTGTGATTGTGTTCTGTGTGATAGCCTGGTATCTCTCTCATTTCTTTCAGAACAATACTGCCAAACTGGTGAAGCAGCTCAGCAAGACAAGTGAGGATGAAGGTAAAAATCTGTCCTTTGGATAAATATAGAATTCTGGTGCACACACTCCTGCCAGGTAGACCCTTATATTGGAATTTATTGCATATGAGCTCACTGCATACTTTCATTTTTTTTCCTTTACAGAGCTCCGCAGACTGGCTTCCATACTAGTCAGTGACTGGATGGGTGTCATCCGCTCTCAGAGTAGCTCACAGCCTACAGGTGAGTGGCTTTGTGCTGCTCCACAGATATTTGGACTGCACCAGGTTTGCAGTAGCCAAATTTAGCTGTTACTGGCCTTGACTGAGAGCATGTTGCTCTATCACCTGCTCCGTATTTATCTGTTATTCTGCTTACATTCTTGCCAGGAGCTTAAAAGTTTGTTAGGCTCATTTAGCTCTTTTAGGCTGAAACTGTGATTAGATGTTGATCTGTGGAAGTGGTGATGCTCTCCATCCCAAAAGGGCTATGAAGTGTTAACACTCGAACCCTTCTGGACTCCTGAACTTAATTTTTTTTTGCAGAGCGAGAGAAGAAAAAGCGAAAGGAGGAAAATAAAAGCAAAGCACCTGTTCAGGAGAAACCTCAGGAAGCCAAATCAGAAGCTAAGCCTGAGGAGACACCTGAGAAGAAGAAAGAAAAGCCGAAATCTCTTCGCACGACAGCACCTAGCCATGCAAAGTTCCGTTCCACTGGTAAGTGCTGTGTGTATGTGTACACACTTCATCTTGGTGTAATAATGGCTGCATTTTCACATAATGATAAGCCAGGGTTCTTCGCTTATACTGGTTTACTATGAATGAGCTGCATACTGGTGCCTGCAGCCTGTCTGTTCTCTTTGTTCCTTCTGCTCCTGTGAGCAGGTAATAGTTTGCTTAGTATTACTCTGAACCTGGGATCTTGGTTTGTTGCTCTCAAACAAGCCAGGATTTATAAGCCACAATATATCCTGGCTTTTTTGGGAGCAACAAACCAGGATCCCAGGTTTGGATGTAACGCTAATCAAACCATTTCTGGTTCGTTTACCCATGTGCAAGAGCAACAAAGCAGAAGTAAATTTGTCCACAGTAAGCCAAGTATCCTGGCTTATTATGTGTGAATGCTGACAACGTTTAATACATTTGAAGGACAGTAACAAGTTATGTGGCCTTTACATTTTTCTCTAGTAGGAAGAGCTCCATTGTTGGTCTGGGACAAATGATCCATGATTGCAAAGCATTCTAGGATTCTTGGAGCTGCAGTTAGAAATGGGTCCATGAGTCACTGTTGTTGCTAATTTGCAGGTTTGGAAATGGAGACTCCATCACTTATTCCTGTAAAGAAAAACATCAATGCTGCAGTAACCTCTGACAAATACAACCTGAAGCCAATACCACTGAAGCGACAGAAGTAAGTCTTTGTGTGTCCTAACGATGGCCTTGGAGGAAAGTCTCTTTCCCTTTATTTGTAATCAGCTGTAGAATACGAGCCCAGAAATGAGATAATTCAACTACTCCTTGTAAGCCAAACTTTCCCACATTCTAGCCCCAACTCTTTCAGCAGGGTAGAGTTGGTGGGGCAGGAAGCCTCTTGGCCATATCCATGGTAAACGAGATGTAATAGTTTTGGGGAACGGTCTGTAGACCTAAATCTGTCCAGCTGAGGTTGCCCCTCTGGCCTGCGGAGACTTAGGCTCTCTTCATGGACCCTGACCGCTCTCCTCCCCAAGCCTCATCCCTCTGATCTAGAAGCTACTGGGACTTTGTGAGAAGGTGGGGAAAAGAATCTCCTTACCTTGAACCTGTGATTGGAGATAACAAGGGGATTGGGGGAGTGGTGGCTGTGTACTTGTCAAGCACCTGCAGGAATTTCGAGGCTTTGTTCATCCTTTGCTTTCCTTGGGTGCAAGGGAAGGAAAAAGACAACCAAAGCCAGGAGAAAGTGCAATGCAAGTCCCCTCCAATGGAAGAGGACTTGAGTGCAGTGAAGCCAGTTCTCGGAAGATGTGTCAGAAGGGTCATCTTTGTGCCGTGCCCACCTGGCCAAAAGACATGAGGTGGCATGGCCCCACCTTTTTTGGCAGGGGGTGGGGCCACGCCACCTAATGTCTGTTCGGCCTGCAGAAGGCTAGGCAGGGGTGTCAACCGGCCTCTCATCCATTCTGATTGCCTGCCATTGTAATAATAGTTGGAGACAGGCAGGATCTACACTACTGCTTTAAAGCACGTTATAAGAGTTCCGACAACTGTTGGGGCCCAGGACACACTCCATATACAGTTGTCAAACCTGTTATAAAGCTCTTTAAAGCAGTAGTGTAGAGCCAGGCAGGATACAACATCATTGTGTCTGCTCACAGAAAACACTATGCGGTTTTAAATATGCTGCAGCAAGGAAGTTAGGGCTTTTGACAGTGCAAAATACGGCATATACTGAAAAGATGACTTTCTCCTCTGAGTTAACGTTTGTACCAAGGAGTGAAATAAAATAAATGTACACTCAGAAATGGGAATCCATTTAGACTGTCAGAGATCACCACTCCTGTGACCTGTCTAGTGCCCTCTCTTGTTATGTCTGACTGCGCACCTTTCTCCGCAGCACATCTGCTCCTGTTGGAGAGAACCCACCTGCCGAGAAGAAATACAAGCCTCTCAACACAACCCCTAATGCAACCAAAGAGATTAAAGTGAAGATCATCCCTCCACAACGTAAGCTTTTCCCTTTCAATTTACATTCATATGCTTGTTTATCTTCTCTAGAGGGGTTGTGCAGATAAAAGACGAGCAAAGAAGTAATGAGCTTGTAACATTCATTAGAGGAAGGGATGTAAAATTTCAGGAAATTTTGAGGCCACGAAAAAAAGGGATTTCAGGGAACAAACAGAAACTTGGGGAAAAATAAACATTTATTTTTTAGCACTCTAAAGACACATTGTTCCTTTAAGACAGCTTTCCCCAATCTGGTGCCCTCCAGATATTTTGGACTTCAGGTTCCATCAGCCTCAGACAATATGGCCAATGGTCAGGAATGCTGGGCACTGTAGTCCAAAACATCCAGAGGGCGCCAGGTTGGGGAGGGCCGCTTTAGGAACATAAAGCATCCTTTCTGTTCCTAGAGTTATTTTATGTAAAACTTAGTTTGCTCATAAAATTATTATATTTAAAAAGTTTTAAAAGTAAACTCAGTAAATTTGTAAGAACTTTCTGTATAGATTAAAACTATTAAATGACTGTTGCAGCATTAGAAACACAGGACTCTATAGAACAAAATCAAAACTCTCATGGAAGCACATTTACTGTCAAAAATGCACAACTGTGACTGATTCGAATGTTGAGAAACTGAGTTTAAATGGCTATCAGTAAAATGTACTTCAGTTCAGTAATTTTAATCAGCAATGAAAGAAATAACTGCTTGAAATCCGACAGAGAGGGTTAAACAAATATTTACCCCCGTGATTTCATTATTATCAGACATTTTACATCTGTAGTCTTTCTATAAAAGTGTTCTTATTACATAGTTTTTAGAAATCATTTTGGGGGGGGGGGAGTAAACGCTGAGTAATAATATGTAAATAGTTTGCCTTAAATTTTAAAAGAAAATATTTCACAATCCAAAGTTGTTCAATTTTTGCAAGTTTTTGTAAAAAAAATCAAAAACAGTTCTTGGGGAACAAAAAGGGGAGAGACGGTTTAGAGGTAGTGGTAACTAGAACTTCCGTGTTTTGACCCTTCTCATGCGTGAGGCTGTGGTAGTCCTTAAACATTGTTTTAGGCTACGATCTTGTTCACACTTATTGGGTGTGTAAACGTGCACAAAATTGCAATGTTAAGAGACTTTGATTATAAAATTGCTTTCAACCCCCCCCTTCCCAATTTACTCTCTAGCTATGGAAGGCTTGGGCTTCTTGGATGCCCTAAATTCTGCCCCTGTCCCAGGGATTAAGATCAAGAAGAAAAAGAAAGTCCTGTCTCCGACTGCAGCTAAGGTAAGAATGCAGTTAATTGTTTATTGAGCCAGGAAACTCCCCAAAAGAGGTGTAGGCCATCTTGGCAATATAGAATTGCCTAATAGAGGTTTGGTGTGTGTTTCTCAATCCGCAGCCAAGTCCTTTTGAAGGGAAGCCAGCCCCAGAAACCAGTGCTGCCAAGCCATCTTCTCCGGAACTTGCCCCTGCCTCAGAAACAATGGACACGGATAGACCTGGCACCCCAGTACCGGCCGTGGAGGTTCCGGAGCTTATGGAGACAAGTAAGGATAGGAGGAGGGCACATCCATTGTAACAGGAGGTTGGGTTGGAGCTGTTTGCCTGATACTTTCCCACCTTGCTCAGCTTGTCCAGTGGGTCTTAAGCTATCTTAAAAGAGAGATCCTGACCAACTATTTATGTTATTCACAGACTACAACTGCCACGAAAAATAACATGGCAGCCTGATGTGTTTGGGGTTGGGGCGGCCTCTTTTGAGTCTGGTATTTGAGGCACGTGATTTCTCTTAAGGCAGATTTGTTGAGTGTGCACGTGTGTGTCCTTGTGCAGATTCCTCCGAGCCAGGTGGGTTGCTGGATTCCAAACCAGCTGATAGCCCAGTCGACTCAGCACAGCTGACCAAGAAGGGCAAGAAGAAAAAGACAGTGAGCTGGCCTGAGGAAAGCAAGCTGCGGGAGTACTTCTACTTTGAGTTGGATGAGACTGAGCGAGGTGAGTGTCTTTTCTGGGGAGAAGCTTGTATCGTGCAGGGCTTCTGTTGGAAGACCCTCACTGGCCAGAAAGCGGAGTCTAACTTCTGCTCTTAGTACAGTGTTTGCATTTGTGCAAGTAAGAGATGAATAAAGATAATGTATATACAATGACACGCGTATGCCAATCACCGATTCTACAGAAGGACTCCCAAGAAGCAGTGAATTAGAGCACGATACCAAATGATGTTTATGTCCAGGCTTTTTGATAGTGAATACATCGTAAGAAATTTTGGGCATTCTTGTTTTCCTCCCCATGGTTCTTTTCACAAGCAGCAGCGTTAGATTTTTTTTAAAAAATGAATAAATAAAAGCATTGATGTTCAGGAATTGGCTATCTTTCAGGCTAACCTTTTGCTTGCTAAAGGCCTTTCTGTTGCTCTGATCTATGCTAGCAGGGATCATGATTTTCAATGATTTTCAATTGATTTTCTTTTTAAAACCATCACTATGGGGGGAATTGTTAGGACCAAAAAAATTAGAGATGCATATGAGTTTCCCTGGCCCAGCGTTGTGCAAGCAGTCCGCCAGATCTTGTATTCAGCTGACATGTTATCTTCTGTTCCTCCCCCACAGTCAACGTTAACAAGATCAAGGACTTTGGTGAGGCTGCCAAGCGAGAGATGCAGAAGGATCGTGAGGCTTTTGAGACGGCCCGTCGGCTCAGTCATGATGCCATGGAGGAGAAGGTCCCCTGGGTCTACCCAAAGCCCATTGACTTACTTGCTCCACTGGTTCATCCAGGAAGTAACAGCCAAGAAAAGTTCACCCAAGCTGAGCGTGAGAAGAGCATTTTACAGGAACTCTTCCTCTCAAAAGAGAGGTTAGTGAACTGTCCAGAAAACTTGAGTGTTCATTTTACACATACAAGTCTCTGGGTTTGATCCTTGGCATCTCCGGTGGATGGGCTCCAGAGGCTGAGAAAAACCTCTGCTTGAAATGTGTTGATAGAGGCTAGATGGACAATTGGACCAACTCAGTAGGAGATGTTTAAAATGGAGCAAGGATTCAGATGTGTGTCCAGGCAGCTAGCAATAGAGCATTTCTCCTGAGGAATTTGGAAGAGCTAGTGATGAATGTATGGAAAGGAAGTTGTATGGCTGCTTCCATTTTGGGAGGACTTGGACAACTACTGCTTTATATGTCCATTTCATCCTGCAGTGCGTAGGGCCCATCCAGTTCTAACCATGCTTCACACACACACACACACACACACACACACACACACCGCCCCAGTGAGAAAGAACCTGTTCTTCCAGAGTTGGCTGGGGGTTTTAAGTTTCCTGACTGTTCTAGTTCCAGGTCTAATAATCTTAAATTAAACTGATAAGTTAGTCTGTGTTTCCTCTCTCTTCCTATATTAAATCAAGACCAATCTTTCTCTCTCTCCCTCCCAGTGTTCCTGACAGCCCTCATGAACCTGACCCGGAGTCTTACGAGCCAGTGCCACCCAAGCTTATTCCTCTGGATGAAGTAAGTGTGTCCCAACCCTCTTGTGTTCCATCCCCTCCTCTGAGCAGAAAGAGAGAACTTAGTGGGCCACAGCAGGAGTGGGAGTAATAGTCAGGGCTGGTCTTGGCAATTGTGAAACAGGGCAAGGCTTTCCCCCCTTTTTTCCCTTTAGAACAGGGCACTCAATGAACCAGTCTCTAAGTTCCCTGCTCTGAGAAAGCATCCTTTAGAAAGGGGTACCAGAAATCCTGTGCTCTGTGCCTTTCCCCCCTCTCTGTGTCTCGGTTTCCCTTTTGTGTAGTGGAAACAAGCTGGAGAAGGGGAACATTTTGGACCCAGAAGCACAGCTGATCTTCCCCGGGATAGAGCAGCCAGCCCTACCCCAGCTCCTTGTTGCCAGTCTCCCCCTGGGTTTGAGCAGCCAGCTCCCCAGCAGCCAGCCCCTCCTGACTCCTTGTGTCTCCTCTGTCACCTCTCTCAGGAATGCACCATGGATGAGGCCGCCTACGAGGAAAGACTCGACCCGGCCACCGCCTCGCAGTCTCCGGACGGAGCTGGGGGCTCCAAGCTGCCCCCGGTCCTGGCCAACCTCATGGGCAGCATGGGGGCAGGCAAGAACCCACAGGGCCCCAACCCCTCCATCAACGTGCAAGAGATCCTCACCTCCATCATGGTAACTAGAGACGCCACAGCGCAGTCTTTTAAATAGCAGAAATGATAACTGTAGCTGACCTGGAAAAAGAGACAACAGGCCCGTGATTCTGCATTGTCATCCATAGTTAAGAACCCTGAATCTCTCAGGAGCTAAGCTAGACTATTGGTCCCATCTTGGTCAAATAGGTGTAGGGCCAGAATTCACCTCTTCTACCTTCAGAGAATATAAGGAACAGGAGAATTTCCCACAGTGCACCAGGAAGAGAAACAGATAAGTGGGATTCTTTCCTGAAACCCATTTTCTGATCTAGGTCAAGACCTGGTGCCTTGATAGTCACAAGACTGAACAGAAGGAATGCAAAAATAGAAACCAACTCTCAGTGGTTCCAACAATGAGAATTAATTGCAGCCCAACACATTTTGGACCAGTGAGATCCTTTATCGGGGGCTGTCTACGAAGGGTGGGGAAGCACAAACTCAGGTTGGCACCCGTGCGGAAGGACTTCTAAGACACAAATGTCATGGGATTTTGAGTCTCAGAAGTACTTTCTCCCGGGTTGTAGCCTGACTCTGTTTCCCCACTCTTTGCAGATTGCCCCTGATGAGGGCTCTCACTGGTCCAAAATAAATTGTGCTGCAATACAGGTAAGCAGCCTGTCTTTATTAACTCTGAGAACTAGTTTCACATTTTGCATTCCTTCTGGCTTTGATTGCCTCTGCTCTGGTGTTTCTTGACAAGACTAAACAGCCCGCCTACCTGGCTAGCAATTCTAAGCAGGGTTTTGTATACAGGACTAGGGTAGCAAAGGGGGACGGGGCAGGCCAAAACTGCATACATTCTCTAATCCCATGGCTCTCTCCCATTTTATGCAGGGCGGCGCAAACAATCATAAAACGGAGGAGCTGATGAAGCAACCAGACTATTCAGACAAGATCAAGCACCTGCTGGGCAACTTGCAGGGACAGCCTGGACCAGGTCCTTCAGGAGGTAAGAAAGGGGTTGATGGTCCCATCTAAGGACCTATAGCCCAGGCCCCCACCCGCAACTCCCTTGTGTTAGGTAGCAGACAATACCTATCCCATCAACTGTATTTAAACACACGGTGCAGTACTTCCACACAAGTCAGTGTCATGAGGCAGGGTGGGGGCATCTTTCAAATTGTGCAGATGTGAAAACAGTCCTAAATAAATGGAAATTGCCCAAGGCTTGCACAAGCCAATGGGCTATGCTTAGCCTAGTGGGTTTTATGTAATTTGCTCTCTCTGGTTAGCACTACTTAGACCCCAAACTCCTCTTTTATGGACTCCCTTAACGGCTGTTTTCCTTTTATGACAGTTCCACATACACTGCTCGGACCAGGACCAGGGCCAGTCCCCAATGGATTCCCACCAGGGCCCAAGAATATGCAACACTTCCCTCCTGGAGGTCCCGGACCCATGCCTGGTAAGTAGAGATGGGTTGTTACTACAACAGCTGGGATTGTGGGTCAGGGGAGAGAATGTGTCCGTAGGGATAATCTGCAGAAGGTCATTTGGGACCTTGGTGGGTGTTTGGCTTGGCCTAAGGTCGTGGTCATCATGGTCTTCTGTTTTCTCTAGGACCGCATGGAGGCCCGGGTGGCCCTAACATGCCCCCAGGCCCTGGTGTGCCCAGTGGACCTCGGATGATGGGCCCACCCCCTCCCCAGTGTAATGACGGATACTGGGACCCTCCTGATGGTGGCATGCGTGGTGGGCCCCATGGCGGCATGAGAGGTGGCAGTCCAGGACCAGGACCAGGACCTGGACCTGGCCGTTACCATCGTGGGCGTGGTGGCCGAGGCGGAGAGCCCTCGTTCCGTGGGCGAGGAGGCGGACGTAACAGTGGCCCCCCGAATGGTAGGGGTGGCCCTCCCAACAACAACATGGGCGGTGGCCATGGAGGGGGACACGGCGGTGGTGGCCACGGAGGTCACGGAGGAGGGGGCCACCCAGGGGACCACAGCAGGGGACATCCAGGCGGACATCCAGGCGACCACGGCAGGGGACATCCAGGAGGTTATCCGGGGGACCACCCCCGGGGATATCCAGGGGACCACAGCCGGGGACATCCGGGAGACCATGGCAGAGGTCACCCAGGGGACCGCGGCTGGGGCCATGATGGAGGTAAATATTGTGGAAGTATTAATTCCCGATTGGGGTGGGGTTTCACCAGGGGGTTGGTTCTGCATCCCAGATTTCATGAGGTGGCAAGCAGCTGTAGAATCCAAGAGGCCTTTTGAAGGGCAGCCAGTCTTGCTGGGATTTAGTAATGCTGGGCTAAGCGAAGGATAGGCTCCTCCGCCGACGTTTAATGCCTGGCATGTTTCCATTTGAAACATCAGCTTGCCGACTTATATTTGCATCTCATGTGGCTTAAGCAGGGGTGATGCTCTGCATTCTGGTTTCTTTATGGAGTCTGTGACTGTTGGGGAGGACTGTGCATGCTGGGAGGAGTGGTTTATGTGGGTTTCCTGGGTCCTCCTGCTGCTGTGGCTGACCACCCTGTTCTTCCTTGTGCCCCTCTCAGACAGGTCAATGCGTTCAGTATGTCGTCACTTCACGATGAAAGGCAGCTGCAGGTACGAGAACAAGTGTGCCTTCTACCACCCCGGTGTGAACGGACCACCCTTGCCCTAGTCATAGGGACCTGGTCCCCCCCTCTCTTCTAACTGTGGTATCAGCACACATTCCCATGTCGTGGACTCTGGGGCTTGAGCTCCAACTTCAGACTCATGCTGCATCCATCTTTTTATGGCTTCTGTGAGGCCCTTTAAATGCTTGGGGCAAGGGGAGGCAACTGCTCGCTCCTTCTGCATCTGCTGCTACTCTTGAACTGCCACATCACCCCCCCCCCCCACAAAAGGAACCACTGGGAGGCACCTTCTCCCTCCTGCCTGCAGGGCGATGAGGCCACCAATGACTTGAAAGCACAAGAGGACTTATGGAGGGTTTTAAAACTGATTTGTGTGACCATCCCTGTGAAACCAGCAACGGAAGAGGGGACGCTGCTGCTCACACAGCCCTGCCTGGGCTCTGGGCTGTATTCCACAGATTCCCAGGATCCAGACCCGCACTGAAGACATTTGCTTTGGTTTGGAAGAACAGCTGGCATCTACAGGAGAACGCTTGCCGTTTCAGGAAGGCAGGGATTGGGGGGTGGAGGAACTGCTTGTGGATCATTCTGCTGTGTGGGATGTGAGGCCAAGGAATCCACTGCTGTCTAAAGGCCCACTAGGAGAAGGGGGAATTCCAACAGCTGCCACTTGCACAAGACCCTCTTGAGCCACGGTGCCCCCATCCTCCCCTTTGTAAAATACCCCCTTGCAGTGTCCCCACTGACTGCAGAGCTGTGATTTCCCTTGGTGCTAAGCCTGTCATTGGGGGAAACCTACAAACTGTTTTCTATGAAAACTCGACCTTGACTCTAAAGATTTAGGGGGTAATTTTTGTTTTCCTGATTTTGTTGTTGGTTGTGGGGGGTTTTTTAAACTGTCTCACGAGATGTGGACTCCTCACTACATCTTTTGTCTACCCCTCTCCTTGAAGTGGGTGCAGCAACCCCCTCACCTGAGGGGAAGAAAACGTCTCCCTCTCTAAGTTTTGTATATTTTGTACATTAGTAATAAACACGGTGGAAAAAATGAATTATCTAATTTAACCCTTGTAGTCTGGACTGTTCATTGTTGAAACTAAATTTCACTGGATTCACTCAAAGGGGGCTGATGAAAGGGCTATGGCAACATCCCCCTCTAGGTCAGCATTTTCCCACCTATTCTCCATATACGTTGGAGTGCAACTCCCGTAATGTTGACTGGAGATGATGGGAGTTTGAGTCCAACAGGGCAGCAGGTTGAGGAAAACTGTTGCAAGTTAAAGAGCCAACTGATGTGTCCTGCTTAAAAGAAACGCTTGATATAAGAACATAAGAAGAGCCCTGCTGGATCAGACCACAGTGGCCAACCAGCCACCGGCCATATACTCTCTATGATTTGGTAATTGTACCCCCTAAACATGCTTATTTAACAATGCCTACGACAGAAAACTGCAGAAATACTAGTACTTGAGTGGCAGTATTTCTCGACCCTCGGCAATGTCATTGACTTGTTCAGAACTTACGTAGCCTAATCTGTGCATGCCTACCTAGATGTAAAACCCCCAGACCAGAACAATCTGAAGACATTTGGTACTCTGCTAAAGTTAAGCCAGTCTGGCCCTTGGAACCATATGTGCTATCTTAGAGGAACAGATTGGGCTGGATCCAGGTGCTGCCTTGCTCATGGAATGTGTTGATGATTTCAGGGGAACCCCCCCCCCCAAAAAAAGCTCACAGCTGACCCGCTGTGTAGCATTTTCAACAGGGTGGGAAAGTCTGCTTCTGCCAGCCCAGTTACAGGCTACTAAATCTGGGCTCAACATGTAGTGTATACACGTTAAATTGGTGCAAGTATACAGAACTATGAAGTAAACTTAATATGTAAGAGTTTAGCCTTTGTAACCAAAATGATTTGTGCTTTCCCTTAGTACAACTTCACAGCACCCACATCCCATTGCATTAAAATGTACCCTCCCCGAGCTGCAATAAGAATTAAGTTCCGTGGAAACCCAATTTTGTGTTTTGCTACTGTTAATTTTCTGCTTGTATCTTTCCCATTGAACTAATTTACTCTAAATCTTCAGTTACTTTTGAGCAGGATTCTATTTTTCTCCATGGTGCCCTACATCAGTGAACAGTAATGCTAGTTGCTCCTTGCCTACCGGAAGAGCAGGGGGAGACACCGGCCCGCTGTTTAAGCAGTGATGATCATGTGGAGTGGGCCAGTGACTTAAGGCTAAGCTTTTTTAAAGTCGTTTGAGGAGGCTTTTGCTGAAAAAGAACAAGGACATGTAATGCAGCCTGATGCGTAAGTGCTGCTTTTCATGCGATTTGTAACTGGTGCTAGCTGAAAAGCATCAACTAGGAAGGATTTGGAATGGAAGTAGTATTCCCCCTCTGTAGCCTACTTGTTCAGTTTTGTCCTTGCCTCATACCACAGTGAATCTATTAAGAGAATATAGGATAGCTGGACAATGCCTTCTCTTTGGTATCTCTTGGAGCTCTGACTGGAAGCACCCTGTGTAACTACTGCTCTGAGATCCATGGAGAAGGGTCGAATGGATTTCAGATTAAAATAAATATGAAGCTACATTGTGCAGTCAGACCATTGACCTATTTTCTCACTCAAAAAGTGGCAGTGGCTTGCCAGGATTTCTGGCAGAGAGGTCTTGTAAAACATTATCCAAGAGAGAATATTACCACTGAAATTAATACTTCTTCATGGTCTCTGTGCATCACACATGTGGACTCTGCGCCTGCGCAGAGCTCATTTCAGTAACTTCTATAGCTGAGGCAAATGTTTTTGGCGGGAAACTCCCTCACTATCCGCTGTCCCTGGGTTCCCACCCGTCTCCTCAGTTCCTTGAGACTGAATTGCTGGCCTCTTAACCAGGAGAGAAGCCACTTGGTATCGACGGCACATTGATATTGACGCCAAAGTGGGCACGGTGGGTGGGTTGTGTGAATGCACAGGTGACCACTCGAAGAACTACGGTTACAGGTAAGCAACCTGCATTTCTTCTTCCTGGTCTCTGTGCATATGGATTTGGAATGGAAGTTATGGGCGATTAACAAGCTCACTCGCTGGTGGAGGGTAGGTGCAGATCAATGTGCCGTCTCAAGATGGATGACAGAACTGCTTGCCCGAAATTGCAGTTTGTTCTGGTACAAACATCCAGGCAGTAGTGTGTAATGAAGGTAGAGGGCTTATACCAAGTAGCCGCTCTGCGTAAGTCCAGGATCAACAGTCACCTGCCTCAGGCTGTCGACGTTGTGAGGCAGTGCGTGCCAAATGAGGTGTTACAGGACGATAAAGAGTTGTAAGCCCTCCAACTCGTAGGGCAGTTTAATAGCATTCACAATCTGCACTGCGAATGTTTGTGACAATAGTGATTGCCCTCATTTAAGGACAACGTAATGGGCAAATGATATTTGGTCTTACAAAATGAGTGCAATGCAGCCTTGCAAAAAACAAGAGCTTGCCTTACATCAGGTGTTATTACACACCAATGCTCAAATATAGCATCCCAACATTGCACTGTAGGTGACTGACTGCCAGAAGAGAACAGGAGTCTTCTGCCTCCAATAACTGTTTTTAAAAAAATCAGGCAAAACTCCTGTCACATCTACTTCATCGAATCATAGAATATCAGAGTTGGAAGGGGCCTACAAGGCCATCGAGTCCAACCCCCTGCTCAATGCAGGAATCCACCCTAAAGCATCCCTGACAGATGGTTGTCCAGCTGCCTCTTGAAGGCCTCTAGTGTGGGAGAGGCCACAACCTCACCAGGCAACTGATTCCATTGTACTGCTTTAACAGTCAGGCCCACTTCCTGCAAGTACATGCAGCAGTAGCACAGCTCTTTCCAGCTGGGTCATGCCACTTGCATCAGAGATTGCAAACGGTTATCATCACAAGACCAGAGCATGCCTCTGCAAAAGTATGCTACTGCTATGTTAACATGCTCGGTGTGCAAGAGCAGACTGTGTTATAGATAGGATTCACTTTACTAGCTTAGACAAGTCAACAATGGATTTTAATGTAGTCTATTACTAGGTTCTTGCACAGCGTTTTGATACACTTTGTTAAGAGCACGAATGAAGTTGTGCCTGCTAATATAATACCCATAAAATCACAGCTCCGCTCCATTTCTAGCAGTGGCCTTGTTTCTAATGCACAATTCATGGGTAGGAAACTCAGAGCAAGGGTTGGATCCAAATTTGGTACCGCTTATTCTATTGAAATCAATAGAATTTCAGTTATCCATGTCCCATTGATTTCAATAGGCCTACTCTTAAGCATGACAAAATCTGGATCCAACCCAATGGGATACACTGCAGCCATAGAATTTGAGAATATCAAGATTCAATTAAAAAAAGAGTAGATTTCTAGACTTCATGGACGCAAGGGAGACATTTAAAAAGAAGGGGGCTCCCATCACCTCAGTAGCCTATTTTTCATTCCCTGCTTTGCAACTTGAATCTAACCTACGGCAAGTGGCAGAATTGCAAACCATCTCTTACTGCTTCTGGTACTGAATGGGATTTGTAGCGAGAGAGAGAAAACGTGGTTAGCTCAAATCAAATTCAGAATATGGCCCACTGCATCTTCCCGTCCACTTATCTTAGTGTGTTTAGAAGAACACTAGGCAGCAAATAGCACTGGTTGTTCTCCGTTGTCTCTGTGCATTGCACATATGGGGTTCTGTGCCTGTGTGAAGCTCACTTCAGGAAACTTCTATAGCTGAAGGAAATGGTTGTGTGGGACTTTGGTGTACTGCCCAGCTGAGTCCTCCAGCTCAAAAACGTACCCCCGATCGCCTGCACCCTTTTCCCCCTTGCTCAACCAGCTTGGTTCTATCCTCCTGTCTGGTCCCTGGCACC
Source organism: Elgaria multicarinata webbii (assembly GCF_023053635.1). Lineage (NCBI taxonomy): Eukaryota > Metazoa > Chordata > Lepidosauria > Squamata > Anguidae > Elgaria > Elgaria multicarinata. The sequence continues at coordinate 147,041,007 of NC_086173.1, forward strand.
TGTTCTTCAAAAATAAGAAACCAAAGACAACCCATCCACAAAAGTGTCCTTCACATTTTAATTTAATAAGTTTACATGAGACTGTTCCAACTATTCCCTGAAGGGGAAAGCGGCAGGGAAAGAAGGGGGGCAGATCTGTAAAACGAGAGAGGCGCTCCAAAATTGTTGGCCTTGGGGAAAAGAAGCCATTCTGAGGCACACCTGACTTCACCAATCCCCCCCTCAACATTTTTTATTTCCTGCTTGGTGGGGAGAGGAGAAGACAATCAAGCACGCGCTCAATGACCCCCACCCCTCGCTGTCAGATGAGTCGAGTCCCGTTTCGCGAGGAGGGGGCAGAGCTCCCACTAGGAAAATGGAGGGAGGCCGAGCATCTTCGACAGAGGTGCCGCTTCTTCCAGTCTCACTCCCGGGGTCGATTGACAAGAACTTCGCCCAAGGCCTCCAGCACTTCGCGCTTGTAGTCTTCAAAGTCGCCGTCTATCTGGTTGACTGTCCGGTCCTCCACCACCCACAGGTGGCAGTTGGTCTCCGTGATAAGCCGGGCGTCATGGCTGACCACGATCACAGCTGCAGGAGCAAAGCGGCAGAGCTGTTAGAATGCCCCCCATCAAATCAGCTCTTCCCCACCACCCGCAGACCTATTCTGTTTCCAAGACCTGGAATACTGGTGTGGTCGAGAGCACGAGCAGGCAGTAGTGCCATATTCAATTTCGACACTCATGTGCAGCTCTAACTGAGAAGCAGTGTGGTGTAATGGTTACAGTGTAGATCTAGGATTGGGAAGATCAGGATTCGAATTCTCACACAGCAAAAAAAACCACTGAATGACACCGAGCCTCTCAGTCTAACCCAGCCATCCCCAACCTGGTGTCCTTAAGATGCACTGGACTACAACTCCTGCCATGTCGGCTGGGGATTATGGGAGTTGTAGTCCGACACATCTGGAAGGCACCAGGTTGGGGACAGCTGGCCTGACCTACCTACAAGGTTTTTGTGAAGACTAAAAGAGGTGGGGGGTGGGAAGCCACGTACAGCATCCTACTACGTTCCTAGGAGAAATACCAGTTGCTGGAAACGTGAGTGGGAGGGTGCTACTGTACTCGCGTCCTGCTTGTGAGTTTCCCACTGAGTTGGCCTATCAGAATGCTAGATAGGCTTTTGGTCTGACTCAGCATGACTTTGCTTCTCTTCTTGTGAAGGGTAGGATAAAAAATGTCCATCTTATTCAGCCACTCAGTGGATTACCTAAACGTATCCATTATCTCTCCAATTAACTCCTGCTCCCCAATTTGTGATCTTAACACAGGGCTACTTTGCAAGGTTACTGTAAGAATTACAGAATTAAAGGCCCGGGTTCACACAATCATTTTGACCTACAGTGGCTTAAATAAGCTATTGTGGTTTGCGGCACATGCCGGGAGCCTGTGGGCCCATTCCATAACCCAGCGCCCACTCGTAGGTTGCCATGTTGTCTGAACCCAGCGAGAGTGGCTTGTTGGTGTGGTTAACCAACCACCCAGAATTCATGGGCTGTTTTAGGGTTGTGAGTGCTTTGTTAACTTCGTCAACAACCCACCCTTGTAAAGTTCGGACAATGCGACAACCTGTAACTGGGGGTTGGATTAGGGAACGGGTGCCCATGGATCTCTGGCATGTACCGGAAACCACGGTGGCTTATACGGGAAACCGCGCTGGTCAAAATAATTCGCGCGAACCAGGGCAATGCATCTGAAACACTTGGAACACTCTGAAAAGCACAATATAAATACTTAACAACAACTGTCCTTCCTCTTGGTCAAGGAGTGCCAAAGCTTGCTTATTTAAGCAATGAGGGATCCCAGGAGTTTGTTTTTCAGAGGTTTACAACTCAGGGCTGTTATCTGGAATTTGCACTCCTCACGTATGGGGAAAATTATTCCAAGTTGTTACCGCCACACCCAGTTGCTCATGATCCTGCGCCATTGACAGGCCTCAATCGAGCGAGGCAGGGTGGGGCGTGCTTCACTCCAAACATCTCTAGTCACCAGAGATAAGAAACCCGGAGTTGTTTTTCAGGGACAGACAACACAATGGCTGCAAGCCAGGAAGCGGCAAGCAGATGTGGACGAGGTCTCGACTGTACAGGGGTGTCTTTCTCTATTGGTTTTCCCTAGTGGCGCCAGCAGTTTTGAAGGCTCCTGTTGAAGTTCTCCAGAACCTCGGGGCCGAGGTGTTGTATTGCTCAGTGTGACAGAGCATCTGCTTTGCATGCAGAAGGGCCCCCAGTTCAAAGGATCAGGGGGCAGGAGCTGGGGAGGACCTTTCTCTGCCTGAGATTCTGAAGAGACCCTGCTAGCCAGAGAGGCAACACTGGGCAGAGATGGGCAAATAGCCTGACCTGATGGAAGGCAGATTCCCTCATGTGCCTATGAATTCTGGAGGCAGCTTTTTAGGGGAAGGCTCTGAGAAGGGAAGGCCTCAAAAATCCCTACCGCACAGCCTTCCCCCAACCTGGTGCCCTCCAGGTGCGCCAATGGTCAGGACTGCTGGGAATTGTAGTCCCAAACATCTGAAAGATACCAGCCTGGAGAAGGCTCCCCTACACCATGGGCAAAACTGGCTGTGTGCTGCCATCTGGAATGAGGTCTTCATCACCCAAGTAAGCGTTTCCCCTTAGAACATGTCCTACCGGATGGAACCTAAAAGTCCACCTAGTTCAGCGATCCTCATCCTGAGGCAACTAGGAAATCTACAGAGAGGGCGCGAAGGGATTCAGCCCTCCCTGCTGGGCTCGTGCATTTGACTTCTCACCACCTTCCAAAACAGCTCAGAGCAAGGGGCTTTCACTCACCCCCTTTATACTCGTTGACGGCATCTCCCAAGGCATCAATAGACTCAATGTCCAGGTTATTCGTAGGTTCGTCCTGTGGGGATGGGAATGGGGAGGAAGTGTCACAAAGAGGATCACATTCATTTAAGGGGAAAAGGGCACTTAGCTTTTCCCTGCCTGGCGCTTCTAAATCGAGACGGGAAGGTTTCCCAGCACATGGATTCCGCAGCAGCCAAAAAGCCTTGCAGCATTTGCCGATTGCCATGTATTCAAGCGCTACGATCCACAAGCCAACGGGGACTTCAGCCAGAACCTACAAGTCTGGCATTGGTTGACTCAGTGGGTAGCTAAACAAGAACATAAGGCAGCAGGCAGCGAATGAGAGGAAGCTGCCCTAGAAAGAGAGAGAGAGGAGAGAAAAGCCCTTTCCGGGGCCTCTCTGCTTAACAGATGCAGATCTGGGGTTGGATCCAGGATCTGTCTTCCATGAGGGGAAGGAACCATCTGCGAAAGGACGTTCCCTCTGCCACATTTCAGGGGGTCTCCCCTCCACCCCCATCCCCAAGCACAGCTCACCCCAATCAGCAGGGCCTCCTCCTTACTCCCTGTGCAGCCTTTTCAGGGGACTGGAAGGGCTGCTGTGGGAAGGAGGGGGGCAGGAACGCCCACTTCCACCAGGGCAGCTGATCCAGCTTAAATCTGGATCCAGCTCCGTTACTGGAGGAGCCTCAACGCTCTGCTAGAAAAGGGGGCAAGAAGCCCTTGTCCTCCTGCCCCAGAGGATCATCTGGCAGGGAGAGGGGACAGAAGGGAAGTAGCTGTAGGACTCCAGGCAGGCCCCGCCATGCCCTGTTTGCAGGGCTCAAGGCTGTGCTGTGGCTCTTCAGGGGGAGGGGAATGGTGTGTGATCTGATTTAGCATGAATGGATATTGGGACTTACCAAAATGAGGACATCCGGTTCTCTGCAAGCCAATTCAGCAAATACCACGCGGGCTTTCTGTCCCCCTGGAGGAGGAGACACAGAAAAAAAGCGTCAACTGAAGAATTAGGAGACTTGGTCACTTTCCCCAACGGTGTTGCAAATAGGATCTTGCCTGCCCAACACCGGGCAGCATTGAGATAGAGAAGGATCGGAGGTGGGTCAGAGCTTCTAAACCAGGAACTCAGCAACTGTAGGCCTTTTGGTGCCTGACTCTCATAATTCTTCAACCACTGGCTATGTTAGCTAGAGGTGATGGGAGTTGTAAGCCCCAGGCCCTGCTGACAGCTGTCATGTTTGTCAGCCCCTCCAAGCCCTCCACCCACCTCCCCAGCCTGCTTTTCGAGGCTGAGATGGAACAGCACCATGGACTACCTAGCTCAGCCTTCCTCAACCTGGTGCCTTCCAGATGTGTTGGACCACAACTCCCACCATTCCCAGCCAGCATGACCTTTGCAGGACGAGTCTTAAGAACAACAAAAGAGCCCTGCTGGATCAGGCCAAGGGTCCATCCAGTCCAGCACTCTGTTCACATAGCGGACAACCAGCTGTCGACCAGGGACCAACAAAGCAGGACCTGGTGCAACAGCACCTTCCCACCCATGTTCCCCAGCAACTGGTGCACACAGGCTTACTGCCTCGGATACTGGAGGTAGCACTCAGCCATCAGGCCCAGTAGCCATTGATAGCCTTCTCCTCCTCCAGGAATTTATCCAACCCCCTTTTAAAGCCATCCAAATTGGTGGCCATCACCACATCTTGAGGTAGTGAATTCTACAGTTTAACCATGTGCTGTGTGAAGAAGTCCTTCCGTTTATCTGTCCTGAATCCCCTACCAGTTTCATGGCATGACCCTGTGGGTTCTAGTATTAGGCGACAGGGAAAGAGAGGGGGAAAGCGTTCTTTGTGAACACTTAAGCGCAACCTCCCCCCGTAGGCTTCCTGCCGCCCCTCGTCTCCTGAGACCATCCCTGCCCCTGCTCCCACCGCACTCCGCGTACCAGACAGCTTGCAGATCTGGATGGTGTGGGCATGGCTCTCCAGGCCAAAGCGCCCCAGGCATTTGCGCGCATCCTGGTAGGGCAGATTGAAGTTGCGCTGCAGGTACTCCGTCGCCGTCTCCTGCATGTTCAGCTGGTCAGCATACTGCTGGTTGAAGAAGCCGATTTTCTACCAGGAGGAGGGGAGCAGGGAGGAGGAGATTTCAACCACTTCAAACCTCTACGTCAAATTAGCTTGCCTAAACTCTAGGCAGGCAGGTGGTCCCTTAAACATGCGTCAGCCAATGTGGGTCATGTTCATAGCCTGGACATCAACCATCGCCCATTCTGACTCACCACCCTACATTCCCAATTTCTTCCAAAGACACCCCTCCCTTAGAACGCCACCAATACTTACTAGCCTGTGGTTTTTCCTCATTTCCCCTCTTGTCTGGAAAGATGAAAAGGGGAGGGGGAGACACAAAAAGGAAGTTAGGGTGGATCATTTCCCCTGAGATTAAAGCCAAAGATTGGGTTCAGCTGCTTAGAGAGTTGAGGGACAAAATGGAGCAGCTTAGGGGAGAAGCACAGTTGGCAAGAAGGGCAGAAAGGAAAGGGAGAAGTCAGGGCAAAGACCTCTTTATTTTCCCAGTATTTAAACATTTTACCATTTTAGTCTTTTAACTTTGCTGTTTTAAATCTGTATTTTAAATCTTGGCATTGCTGCTCGGTTTTATTCTGGTTGTACTTGTATACTGTGTTTTTATATTGCAGTTTAAGTTTTATACTTTAAATTGTACTTATGTGGTTGTAATTTTTTGTGAACCGCCCAGTATAACTTTGGTTATTGGGTGGTATAGAAATGCAATAAAAAAAATAAACATTTAGGAGAAATGTCTCTGCCGACTTTAAGTCTGCTCTAAAAAACTTTTCAACTGAAAAATGCTTAAAACAAAACAAATTAAATGCTTTTATTTATTTTTTAAAAATGTATTTACAACATTTATATCCTGCTCCTCATCTACACAGATTCTGGAATGGTAAACAATCAAAGATAAAAGAATAAAACACCGTATTAAAAATTTGGTATCTTTAAAAAGACAGAATGCCAGGAAAAACTGAGGCTGGTCAGCCAAGGAAGGCTTCCTGAAATGCAGATGTTCCAGGAGGGGCTGAAAACAACACAAAGTTGGTGCCTGCCTGACCACCAGAGGCAAGGAGTTCCACAGAAAGGGAGCCACCACAGAGAAGGCTCTTCTCCGAGTGGACTCCAATCGGGCCATAGGTCCACGTGGAACCACCTGGGACCATGCCCTCCGATGACCTCAGTGACTGGGCAAATGGATAAAGGAGAAGGTATGCTAGTGTCAAGTTGCTTAGGGCTTTATATGCTAGTATCAAACGTTAAACCTGGCCCAGTAGTGAAGAGGCAGCCAGTGCAGTCCCCTCAGCAAAGGAGTTGCTCAAATCCTTCTGGGAGGGTTTAAGAAGTTCTTCATTAGGAAGACACTGGATTGACATTATTATTTTTCACTAAAGTCCCCTTCATACATGAATAATGTGAAGGGGGCTTACTTTGGGGACACAACTAGAGAAGCCCTTACAGTGGAAATGAAACACTTGTTCCGGACTGTGTCAGTAGAGGCACAAAAAAGAGAAGTAATTGAGGGTATCTCAGGGTCAGAATGGCATAATAAATAAACAAATAAACAAACAAATGAGGAGATCCAAAATGTGAGAAATTGGACAGTGCTCACTTACCGGCGTAAGCTTCCCCGTTAACAACAGCAGCAGCGTACTTTTCCCCACGCCGTTGGGGCCCACGATACAGACTGAGGGAGAGAGAAAGGGAGATGAGCGTCATCCGCACTGTGCCTCCTGAAGATCCCCCGTCCCCTCATCCTCCCACCAACCTTCGACTTGGTGGGCTGGAAAAACAGAGACAGAGAAGTGAACTTTCAAGCTGGAGCGTGTTCAGGGGAGAGCAACGAGGATGATCAGGGGTCTGGAAAGAAAGCCCTATGGAGAGAGACTGAAAGAACTGGGCTTGTTTAGCCTGGAGAAGAGAAGATTGAGGGGAGACATGATAGCACTCTTCAAATCCTTAAAAGGTTGTCACACAGAGGAGGGCCAGGATCTCTTCTCAATCCTCCCAGAGTGCAGGACACGGAATAACGCGCTCAAGTTAAAGGAAGCCAGATTCCGGCTGGACATCAGGAAAAATGTCCTGACTGTTAAGAGAGGTACGACAATGGAACCAGTTACCTAGGGAGGCTGTGGGCTCTCCCACACTAGAGGCCTACAAGAGGCAGCTGGGCAACCATCTGTCAGGTAGGCTTTAAGGTGGATTCCTGCATTGAGCAGGGGGTTGGACTCAATGGCCTTATAGACCCCTTCCAACTCTATGATTCTAAGTAAAATCCTGTTAAGTTGTTAAAAGAGAGTGATGGTCAGTGTCCTAGTGAGGATCCCCCCTCCCCTTGCAGCAAGCAAGAGATGAAACCTGCATGTGCACAGAGAAATGACTTACTTCGAGACTCCATGTCAATCCCAAAGTCCACATTCTTGAAAAGAGGCTTCTGCCCCACATAAGTGAAGTCCACACCTATAGGGAAGAACAAGAGAAAGGCAGTGGCCAACGGGAAGAGCTCTGATCAAGAACCACGGAGGCAGCATTTCTTCCCACAACTACAGCACACGCTCCTCATCGTAGGGGAAGAGAAATCCTGCTTCTTTCAGGAACCTTCAGAGATAGAGGACGTACCTTGAACAAGTGTGAGCGAGCGAGTGAGTGAGTGAGAGAAAGGCTGCATCTCACTCTGGCTTGGAGCTGTTTGCAAACAATCTCCCAAATACAGCAAGACAAGAGGAATACCTAGTAATCCTATAAACCCAGGGGCGAGCAGAGTGCAGAGGCCGCAAACTGGCTGTGCCACGGCTGCTTGTTCGCCCCCCCACCTGGCAAAGATGGCAATGATACATATGCACACATCGAGTCCAATTCAAAGTGCTGTTTTTGACTTTTGACGCTCTAAATCAGCCTTCCTCAACCTGGGGCGCTCCAGATGTGTTGGACTACAACTCCCAGAATGCCCCAGCCAGCTGGCTGGGGCATTCTGGGAGATGCAGTCCAACACATCTGGAGCGCCCCAGGTTGAGGAAGGCTGCTCTAAATGATTCGGGACCAGGTTACCTTCACTTATATCAGCCCACCTGCACTTTAAGATCAGCAAGAGAGGCCCTCCTTATTTGCCCACCTGTGAGAGCAGTCAGGTAGGTGAGCACCCGGGAGAGGACCCTCTCTGCAGTGGCCCCACACCTTCGGAACAAACTCCCATCGGAGGTCCGCTATGCACCACCCTTGCAGGCTTTTAAGAAGGCCTTGAAAACACCTGATTTTACCAAGGCCTTCTTGTGAGACGAGTACTGTTGCTGCTGCTGCGATTGCTACTGTTGTTCTTGCTGATTTTATGCTAGGCCTTTACTGTTATTAATTGCTATTTTATCATGTTAATGTTTTTATTGCTCTGAATATTTTAACTGGTTTCATGTATTTGTTGTTGTAAGCCGCCTTGTGAGGGCTTCTGCCCTGGAAAGGCAGCTAAGAAATATTTTAAATAAATAAAAAAGCTTTGTGCAAGCATATCATATGCGCATAGGACGCCAACATTTTTATTGTGGGATTTTCTAGCAGAGGTGTGTGTGTGTGTGTGTGGCAGAAAGAAACATAAATCCCCACCCCTCCCACAATCGGTCAGCATTCACTAGCAGACCATGAACCATCCTGCCTGCCTATGTAATAACCAACGGGGACCTCACAATTTGGGGTTGGATTAAACTAGTGGTTCCCAAGGTGGGCGGTACTGCCCCCTTGGGGGCAGTGGGAACGCACAGGGGGGTGCTAAGAGGCAAATAGACAGCAGGGGGGCGCTTGAGGTGGTCTCCTCTGAGAAGCGCCTCTCCAGAAGGTCTGAAAGCCCAGGGACATTTTTATGGGAGAAGGTAGTTTGGTCCCAAGCCATATAGGGAAGAATCCACACATGTATTAATACCATTTAAGAAGAGTCCTTTTAACGGTGAATTGAAATGTTTCAAAAGTACCAAAATGCTAATGAAGAGACATACCCTGCTTGGTGTGCCCCGCCATGCCGGCTGCAAAACAGAGGTGTTTGCTCTCTTTCCCCTCCCTCCCTCCGCAAGCCTGCGGCAGGTGCTTCGGATTTTGAATCAATATTCAATGAATTGTTACTGTTTTGAATTTTATTGTTATTATCTTCCTTAGTGAATCGTTGAAAACCGCTATTCTGAATAATGATTTTTATAGTGTACGGTAGGGGGCACTGGGCATGAGTTTGTGGAACCAAGGGGGCGGTGACCTGAAAAAGTTTGGGAACCACTGGGTTAAACAAAACAGAGGCAGGAATGGAACCAGGCTCACAAGACCCTGGGGCACGAGAACGTAAAAACAACAACGACAACAGCAGGACATACGATAGTACAAGTCAAAGCGAATCAGCAATTTTCAAGACAAAAATGGCCTGTTGGAAAGGTCACTCCATGCCATTGCATTCCCCATTTCCCTCCACCAATAAACCTCCCTGCTTTTGCACTCTCCCTGCAAAGAGAGGCCCGTACCGTGCAGGCCCAGGATAGGTGGGCTCAGAGGTGGCGGGTTCGGAAAGGTGAATTTCACGGTGTACTCCTTGGGCCGCTTCAGCAGCTCGGGGGCCTCGCTGGCCTCTTCGTCCGGGTTCTTCTTGCGGCACTTCTGCTGCTTGCGGGTCAGGGCCTCCTTGGTCTGCTTTTCCTGGAGAAGATGAAAAAAAGAGAGCATCCAGGTCAGGACAGAAAAAAGGGGAGAAACAAGTTCTCAGGATGCTTAAAATACTTTATTTCAAAGCCCGACGCGTTTCGGACAAAGCAAAGCGATCATCTCCTTTGATAATCGATGGTGCCATTGATTATCAGTCACCTTACTAGGAGTATGTCTGCAGACATCTCTTACCAACCCCCTGAGGAAGGCCTTTGAAAGAAGCACAGAGTTAAATTATGGAACTCACTATCACAAGATGTAGTGATGGCCACCCATCTGGATGGCTTTAAAAGCGGGTTGGATAAATTCCTGGAGGCAAAGGCTATCAATGGCTACTAGCCCTGATCATCGAATCATAGAATAGCAGAGTTGGAAGGGGCCTACAAGGCCATTGAGTCCAACCCCCTGCTCAATGCAGGAATCCATCCTAAAGCATCCCTGACAGATGGTTGTCCAGCTGCCTCTTGGTTGTGAGCGATCTCCAGTATTCGAGGCAGTAAGCCTGTGTGCACCAGTTGCTGGGGAACATGGGCGGGAAGGTGCTGTTGCAGCATGTCATTATTATTTATTTATTTATTTATTTATTTATTTATATAGCACCATCAATGTACATGGTGCTGTACAGAGTAAAACAGTAAATAGCAAGGCCCTGCCGCATAGGCTTACAATCTAATAAAATCATAGTAAAACAATAAGGAGGGGAAGAGAATGCAAACAGGCACAGGGTAGGGTAAGCAGGCACAGGTTAGGGTAACCGATGGCTGGTTGGCCACTGCGTGAACAGAGTGCTGGACTAGATGGACCCTTGGTCTGATCCAGCAGGGCTCTTCTTATGTTCTGCAGACATCTCTTATCAACCCCCTGAGGAAGGCCTTTGAAAGAACACAGGCCAAAACGCATCGGGCTGTGAAATAAAGTATTTTAAGCATCCTGAGAATCTGTTTCTCCCCTTTTTTCTGTCCTTTTCCTGTAGGCGGCCAGAAGGAGACAGGTTGGCTCTGTGCGATAAAAACCTCTCTGAACAGGTCCAATCTAGGCCGGCCAGGGCTTTCAAACTGAATGAGCAGAAACACTCAAAAGTGCAATCCTGAGTATGTTTACTCAGAAAAAAGTGCCACTGCGTTCAAAGGTGCTTGCTCCCGAGTAAGGAGCGCAGCCTTCAAGCACCCGTCAAGAGCCAGTCCCATCAACTTCCCCCACTGGAATAAAAGCCTCCCCCCTAACCTCTGAGGCCAGGCAGGAGGCCAAGAGTCAGGAGCACCAGGTGATTTTATCCCCATCGTTACAGTTATTCATTTCCTGGGAAAGGGAGCAAGAAGAATCATCGCAGCACGTAGCTCCGTAGGTGAACCCAACGTGAAAGTTCTGCCTCCTTGGCCTGCTCTGCTGCCCACAGAGGAGGATCTAACCAGGCAACTTTCCCCCCTCCAAGGCTGTGTATCCCGGGACGCCACGCAACCCAAAGACGTACCGCCTGCTTCGTGGACTTCCCTCCAGCCTTGAGGTCTTTCAGCTTCTTCTCTTGCTTCTCGTACTGTTTCTGCAGCTCTTTCTGTTTCTGCTGATACATCTTCTTGAAAGTCACTGAAAAGAGAGTTGCGGGGAGGGTCTGGGCGTGAGGGGGAAGGAACATGCCTTCAGGCCCTAGGGTCACTTTGACGGCAGAGCCGGCCTATCGTGGGTTGCGGCCATCGGGTACAGCAGTCGCCCCGCAAGGGAGGCAACAAACCCTGCCGCCCATCCCAATCGCATCTGCCCAAGCTGCCTCAAGCAATCGATCAAACTGTATTTGCACCAAGCCATTGGCCATTGCAATTTAGAACAATTAACTGAACATAAGGCATAAAACAGACAATAAATGTCCAGAGTTCACGAAAAAACAAAGCCCTCAACATAGAACATTATACTGTTTTATACTGTTGTTTTTATATATTTTTGATGGTTTTCAATTCTGTATACTTTTTTTTAATGTCCACTGTTTTTAATTTTTGTAAACCGCCCAGACAGCTTTGGCTATGGGGCGGTATATAAATTTAATAAATAAATAAATAAAACTCAGTGTCTCCAAGCAAATAAAACATTAAATACAGTTAAGGCTAAAATTATATAATTTTAAAACTCAGGGTGCGACGGCAACCTTCATTTTAATAGCAATTGCTAAAAAATTTCGCAGTTGCAATCCTCAAGAAGGAAGTTCACATAAAAATCAGGATAAGGCAATAATAAGGGGGTTATGAACTCTTCACGAGTATTTCTGTACAAAGAGCAAAATAGCAGCACGTGGGCAATGGTTTCGATGTTAGGTACCTCAAGCCTCCCTCACCAGTGACACCCCCTACAGCAGCCTTCCTCAACCTGGGGCGCTCCGGATGTGTTGGACTGCATCTCCCAGAATGCCCCAGCCAGCTGGGGCATTCTGGGAGATGCAGTCCAACACATCCGGAGCGCCCCAGGTTGAGGAAGGCTGCCCTACAGCAATGCCGAAAGGGCACTTCGGAGGGGCTGTTGCACATTCACCAACCCTCTTCGTTATTTTCCAGTCCCCAGCATTGATGCAAATGGGGCCGTAATATATTTTAAAAAATATTTTTTCAGCCCCAGGAATGCGCGCAATTGCATTCATAGTTACTGAGCACCCTGGCTACTGCATTTTTAAAAGAACATAAGAAGAGCTCTGCTGGGTCAGACCGAGGGTCCATCTAGTCCAGCACTCTGTTCGCACAGGGGCCAACCAGCTGTTGTCCAGGGACCCAGAAGGACGCAGTGCAACAAGCACCCTCCCCAACCCCCATGTTCCCCAGCAACTGGTGTACCTAGCCTTACTCCGTAACCAATGCCACACCCCACAAGAAAACCAAGTAACAGCGCTGCCCTTGAAAACTGACGCGGACCCCTCCCGCCAGATGTAGGGGATTGAAAAAAGCCCTCACTGTAGTTTCCTCGGTAGTAGAAGAGCTTCTGCATATCCAGGTGAATGATGTCTGTGCACACATCGTCCAAGAAACCCTGGTCATGGGATACAATGAGGAGTGTTTTCTTCCATGTCTGGAGGTAGCTGAAAGAAGGAGAGGAGCAGAAGTGGAAGAAACAAAGGGTTAGGACTGGTCTCCTGAACCTCCGCCAATTTGTATTAAGCAAGGAAAGAGGGTAGGGCCAGGGGAACGGGCGTGTGGTCTTCTGGGGATGCCAGGAGGGCCAAATGTGGCCCACGGGCCGGAGGTTCTGCACCCCTGCCGTAAGCCTTGGCTTACGGAGCCCCACAGCCAAACCGTATTCTCCCATATGAGCCTGCCTGTGCTCTGAGATCTTCTGGGGAGGCCTTTCTCTCAGTCCCACCAACATCCCAGGCACGCCTGATGGGTACGCGGGAGAGGGCCTTCTCGGTGGCTGCTCCAAGGCTCTGGAGCTCCCTTCCCAGAGAGGCTAGGCTGGCTCCCTCTGTGCTATAGTTTTGGAGGCAGGCAAAAACTTTATTGTTTCAGCAGGCTTTTGGAACTATACCGGACCTGTGTTAATGTAATTAACCTGTTACAGTTTTTAATTTTTTTTTAACGTGTCTTTAATTTCACTGTAGGTTTAATCCTATTTTAACTTTTGTAATTGATATTTATATGTTTTAATTGCACATGTAAACCGCCTTGAGTCCCAGTACTGGGGAAAAGGTGGGATATAAATATAATAACAACAACAACAACTTACTTGTTAAGCCAGATGACAGCATTGAGATCCAAGTGGTTGGTGGGCTCATCAAGCATCAGCAACGTGGGCTCCATGAACAGCGCTCTGAAAGGGGCGGGGGGAAATGGTCAGCAGCATCCGCCCTACGGGGTACCTCCGAAAAACCACAAGCTTTCTGCCAGTTAGGGTCCACGGGAAGGGAAGCAAGTTCACTGGGGCTGGATTTCTGGATATTTGGGGTCTCCTCCAACTGGGTTCCCCAACCTGGTGCCTTCCAGGTGTGCTGGATCACAACTCCCAACATCCCCACCCAGCAGGGGAAATTATCAGGAATGTGGGGATCTGTAGTCTGCAAAACATCTGGAGGGCTCCAGGCTGGACTCTCGATGATTAGCCGACCCAAGCTCTTACATACTGAGAGGAACAGGGTGGATCTTGGAGGCGTTGAAAAAGATGGATATATGGTATTTATGCAAGACACCCTGAGAGCAATTTGTTACTGGGCAACAAATAGACTGAAGAAATATATGAATGAAGAAATAAATACAATGCTTTATTTTTCCGCCCTTTGCTCAGGGCAGTACATGGCTCCCACCCCTCCCAAATAGCAACCCTGTGAGGTAGGCTCAAGTGGTGATGAGTATATGGTGATCTTGGTGGCCAAGTGGGGATTTGAACCCAGGTCTTGTGCATGCAAAGCAAGTCCTTTCCCACCGAGCTATGATCCTCACCCCCAAATACCTAGCTATGGAAGAAAGAAAAAGAAAAATCAAGAAAGCTTCCAAGCTATTAATGCATCTGGCATACAGCTGGCTCTAGAAAGTACGGAGAGGTAAAATGTGCTTGAACAATAAAAACTGCTTTCCATCTGGATCAACCTTCAAAACCATGTTTGCATCTAAGGTGTGTGGTGAGCCAGGAGAGACAGGTTTGCCGAGTGGCCTCTCTACCCTGAAGCCACGTGTGGCAGGAAACCACGTTTGCTAAGCAGCGTCTAGGGCTTCCCAGCACTCCAGAGGACACTCCATTCAAGCACTCTATTTCTCCATTCTGTATCAGCCTGCCTTTACACAAATCAATAACTAAGCTGCATTCAGCAAATTGTTGGAGAGGATGTAAAGAAAAAGGAACGTATTTACATATGTGGTGGGAATGTGTATTTGTTCAAAAAATGTGGAAAATGGTGTTTAAAGAGATAAATGATATAGCGGGAATGGAGATTGAAGAGACACCTACAGTGGCATTGCTATCATTATATGGAGATTTAAAATGTAATAAAGAAACAAAAGAACTGATAACGAATTTGCTGACAGCAGCAAGGTTGATCCTATCTAGGAACTGGAAGGTGCAAGGAGATTATCATGTTGAGGACTGGCATGAAGAGATTTGGGATATTGCTATAAATGATAAATTGACATGTAATATAAAAGTAAGAAGAGGGATAACAAAAACAAATGATTTTGAGGGAATTTGGAATCAGTTCCTAGAATATGTATTATCTAGGGGGAGTGGAAGACCACCTCCAGAAGAATCAATGAGATTTTGGAAACAGGAATAGATCCCGGGGTGGGGGTGGGCACTTTATGTTATGTAATGATGTAAAAATATCAAATTAGAAATGTTAATCAAGTTATGTATTATGGGGTTTTTTTTGTCTTGTGTTGTTGTGATTACTGTAGTATTGTATTAGTGCATTGTCAAATAATAATAATAATAATAATAATAATAATAATAATAATAAGAAGAAGAAGAAGAAGAAGAAGAAGAAGAAGAAGAAGAAGAAGAAGAAGAAGAGTAGTAGTTCTGGTCACCACACCTAAAAAAAAGATATGATAGAGCTGGGAAAAGTGCAGAAAAGGGCAACTAACATGATTAAAGGGCTGGAGCATCTCCCCTATGAGGGAAGGTTACAACAGCTGGGATTGTTTAGCTTGGAAAAAAGGAGGGCAACGGGAGACATGACAGAGATACAAAATTATGCATGGTGCGGAGAATGTGGATAGAGACATTTTCACCCTCTCCCATAATACTAGAACCCAGTGGGGTCATCCCATGAAGCGGATTGGTGGGAGGTTCAGAACAGATAAAAGGAAATACTTCTTCACACAGCACATAGTTAAATTATGGAATTCACCACCACAAGATATTGTGATGGCCACCAATTTGGATGGCTTTAAAGGGGGTTGGATAAATTCTTGAATGAAAAGGCTATCAGTGGCTGCTAGCCCTGATGGCTGTGTGCTACCTCCAGTGTTTGGGGCAGTAAGTCTCTGTGCACCAGTTGCTGGGGAACATGGGTGAGAGGGTGCTGTTGCACCATGTCCTGCTTTGTGGGTCCCTGGCTGATAGCTGGTTGGCCACTGTATGAACAGAGTGCTGAACTAGGTGGACCCTTGATCTGATCCTGCAGGGCTCTTCTGATGTTCTATGTCCATCTCTCGTCTTGTGATTACCTGGCCAGGGACACCCTCATGCGCCAGCCTCCAGAGAACTTCTTGGTTTGCCGATTCTGCATCTCAGGGTTGAACCCCAAACCAGCCAGGATTCTCCGAGCTTTGGCCTCGGCCGCTGCTGCTCCCATGGCCCGCAGCTCCTCATAGACCTGGTAATAGAATCATAGAATCATAGAATTATAGAACAGCAGAGCTGGAAGGGGCCTACAAGGCCATCGAGTCCAACCCCCTGCTCAATGCAGGAGAAAACGTATCATGTGATAGGAGATCAATGGGAAGGAAGACATTGCCCATTTCAGATGCTGCCCCTTGGAGGACGGACGTTATGGGAAGAGATGGCCGGCAACATAGGGCTCAAGCATTCCTTACTTAACTCTCTAACAAGTTCGGCCACTCACCAGCATCCTTCGCTCACACGGAAGGAAAGTGGACAACTTACTCATCCTTTAAAATGATACACATCACTCTTGCTAAGCTCCCAGAATTGATGCTCCATTCCTTCAATGCACATTAGACAGTGTGCAACCCACACATATGCTCATTTAATTATTTGATTCATAGCCACCTTTCGACCAAGAAAAATGGCACTCAAGGGGGCTCCTCCCTTCTCTCACCCTGCAATGCAATTCACTTGCTCGCCTTGCAAGCACAGGAGAAATGCCACCACCCATCCATTCCCTGGCCTTTGCTTGTCACCAGATTTGTTCCCTTTTCTTGTTGTTGAGTAAAACTGATACAAGCCAAAAGAACGTAACAGCACTGCTGAATCAGAGCCCAGGTCCCTCTAGTCCAGCATCCTGTTCACACAGCGGCCAACTAGTTGCCCATGGAAAACCTACAAGCAGGACATGAGTGCAACAGCACCCTCCCGCCCATGTTCCCCAGTAACTCATGTACATAGGTATACTGCCTCTGTTGCTAGAGGTAGCACACAGCTATTAGGACTAGTAGCCATTGGCCTGACTCAGACAGCACGCCAAACCACGCTGCTTAACCACAAAGTGGTGAATGGAATGCATTAAGGTCAATGCATTCCGTTAACCATTTTGTGGTTAAGCAGCATGGTTTAGCGCAGCCTTCCTCAACCTGGGGCGCTCCAGATGTGTTGGACTACAACTCCCAGAATGCCCCAGCCAGCTGTTTGTTCGCCCCCCACCTGGCAAAGATGGCAATGATACATATGCACACATCGAGTCCAATTCAAAGTGCTGTTTTTGACTTTTGACGCTCTAAATCAGCCTTCCTCAACCTGGGGCGCTCCAGATGGGTTGGACTACAACTCCCAGAATGCCCCAGCCAGCTGCTTGTTCGCCCCCCACCTGGCAAAGATGATTTGAGGAAGGTTGATTTAGAGCGTCAAAAGTCAAAAACAGCACTTTGAATTGGACTCGATGTGTGCATATGTATCATTGCCAGGTGGGGGGCGAACAAGCAGCTGGCTGGGGCATTCTGGGAGATGCAGTCCAACACATCTGGAGCGCCCCAGGTTGAGGAAGGCTGGTTTAGCGTGTTGTCTGAACGGGGCCATGGATAGCCTTCTCCTCCAGGAATTTATCCAAGCCCTCTTTCAAAGCCATCCAAATGGGCGGCCATCACATCTCGTCCAATACCAAGACACACTTTGGCTGATGTCAGCCCCTCCGACACAGGGAACTCCTCGCGCAAGAACGTAAAACGTGTGTAGGCCCAACCGCGTCCCGGCCCCCTTGCGCATTGCTAGCAGGACAGCAAAGGCTCCCGCATACCTTCTCCAGCCGCTCTGCAGCGGTGTCGTCCCCTTTCTCCAGCAGCGCCTGCAGCCGCTTCTCCTCCTCCAGCAGCTTCAGCCGCTTGGTGTCGGCTTTGAGCACCGCTTGCACCGCAGGGGTCTCATCCGCCACCACCTCTGTGAGGAGGAGGAAAGTCACCGTCGGGGGTGGGTGGGAGGGAAACGACAGGCGCTACCTTTTAAGCCTAAGCGTGGGGGTGGCGGGGGACTGTACACAAAGAGCTTGTAAGACACTCTCACAAGCAAACCAAAGTCCAAGTTCTGGAAACGGATGGTGTGTGTGTGTGTGGCAAGAAGGAACGAGCAACGCACTTGCCTTCTTCACACACCATCCCGTTATAGGATTTGTTGCTACGGAAGCTAGCTACAGTTATCCATGCTCTGATAACCTCTCGTTTGGATTACTGCAATGCGTTATACGTGGGGCTGCCTTTGAAAACGGTCCGAAAACTTCAACTGGTACAAAACAGGGCAGCACGGTTACTAAGAGCAACTGGCCGACGAGACCACATCACGCCAGTCCTTTTCCAGCTTCATTGGCTGCCAGTCCAGGTCCGGGCCCGATTCAAAGTGCTGGTATTAACATTTAAAGCCCTAAACGGCTTGGGGCCAGGCTATCTGAAGGAACGCCTCCTCCCGTATGTACCTTCCCGGACCCTAAGGTCATCCTCAGGAGTCCTTCTCCGCGAGCCCCTGCCAAAGGAAGTGAGGCAGGTGGCTACCAGGAGGAGGAGGGCCTTCTCTGCTGTGGAATGAGCTCCCTAAGGAGGTTCGCCTGCACCTACACTAGATTCTTTTAGACGCCAGGTGAAGAACTTTTTATTCTCCAAGTATTTAAACAATCTATAAATTAATTTTAACTTTGCTGTTTTAAATTTGTATTTTGACTTTGTATTTCTGTACTGCTGCTGATTTTATCCTGGCTGTGCTTTTACATTGTATTTTATATCATGTTTTTATACTGTTGTTTTATACTTTGAATGTTTTTAATTTCTGCGAACCGCCCAGAGAGCTTTGGCTATTGGACGGTATAGAAATGCAATAAA
This sequence comes from Elgaria multicarinata webbii, assembly GCF_023053635.1. Taxonomy (NCBI): domain Eukaryota; kingdom Metazoa; phylum Chordata; class Lepidosauria; order Squamata; family Anguidae; genus Elgaria; species Elgaria multicarinata. The sequence continues at coordinate 147,059,537 of NC_086173.1, forward strand.
TAAATAAATGAATAAAAGTCTTGTAATGGCTAAGAGACTGGGCTACACGTCAGTAGGTCCCTGGTCCTGTGCTAGGATCTCAGGAGCTGGGGCCTCATGGAAGCCATGCCCTGCCAGCCTCCGACTCTGCTCCGCCACCCTTGAAATCTGTGATAGGGAGAGAACAATAATGTTGGCTTTTAACTTACAGGGTTGCTATACAGGATTACAACTAGACTGTAGACGCAAAGTGCTTTGGACACTTGAAAGCACTGTTCAAGCGTTAACAACAATGTATTTTTAGTATTCTTTTTCTTTCTATTTATTATAGTGTGGTGACAGCCGCAATCCACAGGTTTAGACGGCTGTAAAAAGGATTTAGATAGCTGTAAAAGGGCCATAACAGCGAAGAACAACTCCCAGGTTTATATGCTGCTGGAGGTATGGGGGGAAATAGCCTTCTCTCACTCCTTGTGGGCTTCCCAAAGGCATCAGTTTGGCCATGGTGGGAACCCAGATAGCAGAATAGAAGAAAGGCTTTTGTGTGACCCCCGCAGGGGTCTTCTCAGGCCTTATATACGGCTACACATGGGCTGCTGTAGAAAACAGCGACACCCAGGCCCATAACTTGCCGGCTCACCTATGAGGTGCGGCAACTAGATTAAATTGTAGAAATCCCACTTTCAGATCCCTGCTCAGCCCTGAAGCTTGTCCAGACCCTGGAGAACTGCAGCCAATAAAACTGGACAATACTGGCCTAGATGGACCAATGGGGTGACCCGGTATGAGGCAGGTCCCAATGGTCCCCCATTACCTTGTTCACAGAGCAGCACATCAATATTGGGAGGGATGCTCAGGGCCCGGTTGGCAATGTGTTTCAGCAAGGTGGTTTTGCCTTTCCTGAAAGAAGCGAGGGAAGGAGATTAAGATGGCTGCCCTTGCGCAAGGGACCAGGACTATCAAAATAATCCCACCCTATGTGTTTGAGAGGAGGAGCGGAGTCAGTTTGACAGACAAACAGACTTAGGCAGGAGGAGCCACGGCTCAGTGGCAGAGCACATGTTTTGCACATGGAAGGTTTAATCCCCGGCGGCATCTCCAGGTAGGGTTGGAAAAACTCCTGCCTGAAACCCTGGAGAGCCCTTGCTGCCAGTCAGTGTCGACAACACTGGGCAAGATGGATCCACGGTCTGTCTCAGTATGAGGCAGCTTCCGAGGTCCCCAAGCCTTGTTCCATCCATCCCCCAAATCCTCCCCTAGCAGAGCTCAGGCTTCTAGGATGAGGCTGGAGGCAAAACAGACAACACAGAAAGCGTGTTCGATTATCATTTGAGGTAAGCAAACAAAATGGCTGTCATGTCTAGCCCTGCTCCCCCTGGGTTGGAAGAAGGTGTTTCAGGTGATCAATTAGAATCAGATTCTGAAGTAGAGGAGTCGGCACCAGAAACAGGCCAGCCTGTACCAGTGGAGGAGAAAGCTCTCACGGGCTCTTCAGCAGCAGGGAGTGAACTCTCTCCAGAGCTTATCTCTTCAAGGGCAAACAACACACAGTCAGTGGGAAGCCAATATTCTTCCGAGGGGGGGAGCACAGAGAGGTTAGCTGATCCTAGAGTACGCCGCAGACAAAAACAGGCGGAGCTAAAGGAAAGCGAGAGAAAGTCGGCCTGGCTGGCTTCCTGTCAGAAGGTGCCTCAGAACTAGTCTCTCTGGAAGTAACGCGTCTTGGGAAAGGGCTTTCCGTTCTTCTTGAAAGGACAATTGTCTGGCTTAGTTTGCATAGTTTTGCCTAGGGGAAAGTCCCTAGAGATTAGACTCTCTTCAGGTGGGAAGAGAGGTTTATTGTTTGAATGAAGCTTTGTGGAGGAAGAGATAAAGAAAAATGATATATCATCCTAGAAAGAAAAATAGGGGAAATCTATGTGAGACGGGCAGGGTTGGGGGAGGGAACAGGGTGGATGGATAAAAGTTGAAGCTTGAAAAGAAAGTAATCTTGTTAAAATTTCTGGTTGAAAAAAAAAGTTTACTCTATTTTGCATGTTTGTTTATACATATATATTGGAAACTTAATAAAAATATATATTAAAAAAATAAAATAAAGCTTTGTGGATTATTTAGCAGGCCTCGTTATTGTGTCCCAAGAAGGCAGGGTTTTTTGAGAAGCACGGCAATGGTGGGGATACAGGACACACCATGTACCTACCCGTTAGGCCCCACTAGGCCGTACCGGCGCCCAGCCACGATATATAGATCTGCATTGACAAACAGCTCTTTGCCGTGAGCCGAGATGCTGAACTTCTCTAGCTGCAACGGAAGGAGAAGGGTGTTAGGAATCCTTTTCATGTTTTTACAGGGCTGCTTCGTCGAACGGCTCTGCTGTTTTTATCCTTGCTCATTTGCTACTGTTTCGACATTGCCTTTCATGCCTTTCACTGTTCTTGCGAGCTACCTTCAAACTGCTTGCAGCAAAAGGCAGGATGTAAATTTTATAAATATTAGGCGAAGTGGTACCTTGATGTCTGAGGCATTTTCCAGCATAGCCTGCCGGGAGGACATTTCTGCCTGCGACACCGAGAAGTCGTTCTCTGCTGCGCTGGCTGCTTTCAGGGATGCCACCTGCCGTTCGAACTCCAGCTGTTGGAGAAAAGAGAGGCCTCGGCATTCATTTATTCAAGATACTTTTGAATCAAAGTCTCCTCAACGCGATTTACAAGACAAAATTTATAATTAAAAACATAAAATACAATTAACCCGAAGCAGCAGCATAAAAGATTTGAACTAACAGCAACAGTAAAAACTCAAATTTATAAAATAAAGATGGGCACCCATCAATTTGAAAGCAGACTGGAACATCTAGGTCTTTAAGGCCTGTTTAAAAACAGATTGGGAGGGTACCTTGGGCACATTCCATGGTAGGGCATTCTGGGCCCAACACAGAAAAAGTTCTATCTATTATGCTCACCAAACTAGTACATTTTACCAGTTTGCATGTGAGCAGGGCCTCCTAGGGCACAGCTGGTTCATACAGGTGGTCCTTCGTTGTCTCTCAATCCCGCTCACTTGTGTCATTTTGTGACCTCTTCCCTGCCACCCCATGGCTCAGCTGGGGAGACCGTCTACTCACAAACCTGAGCACATTGATTGGAAGTTCTACTGAAATCAATGGGCTTTACCTCCAAGTAAGTGCATTTAAGAGTATGAGGGGTGTGTATGTGTATATATATTTACACACACACACACACACACACACACATCATTTGCGTTCCCTGCATTCTTTAATGTAGATTTAAATTCAGGTTTGATCATTTAATGGAAAAATAAGTAAATATTAAGGCAATAGAAAAAAAGTATGAATGTAAATTTTGGAAACTATATATAAAAACGCAAAACTGTTGTATCTGCATGTACCAAGAATAATGGCCCATTCCATTCTCATATTTACTCAACCAACCAGCAGTTTAAGTTAACAGATTGCACTGTTAACACAGTTGTTAACCAACACCCTTCCTAACGCAGCCAAAGCAGGCCCTTCCTGAATGAATGAACAGAGCACTTCCGCTGCCTAACGACAATTCTGGCATTTTGACCAACGGGCAGGACATAACGTCTGAAGTCAGAGGTGTTAGTGCTAGGCTATGCCTGGAAGTTAGCCCCCTGTCCCAATATCCAATCTCCCTAATTTCAATATTTGGGGCCTGGGTGTGTTTACTCCGTGGTAAGGGAAAAAGTTCAGAGGTGCTCTTGTTTTCATTGGGCCTGTTCAGACAACACAGTAAGAAATGGTTGGGCCGCAAACCCTTTTTGCAGCAAATTGTTAGTGAGCGCGTTTAAACCATGGTTAGGAATGGTTCACATGACGCGCTAAGTTATGGTTCACATGACACGCTAAGCCATATTGTTTAGTGCAAACTACTTAACCACCATGGCTTAGCGTGTTGTCTGAACAGGGTCATTATGGTTACGATGCCCCACAAAGCACAGCTAGCGTAGCCAATGGTGGGGGGGCTGATGGGAGTCGTAAGACAAAACATTTGGAAGGCCACACCTTGCCCACCCCCTGGTGAAGGTGGAGTCCTCCATATAGCACAGCCAACCCCCAATCTAGGACACCACAAGATTCATTTTTGCCTTCTACGGAACACGCTCCTCAATAAAGGCCTGAAGACAAAACACCCAAAAGGAGGAAGGCAAATGATTCTGAGAAGGCAAGAGGAGCGAACCATAATGGCCGCTCTGAAGCAAAGGCAAGACCCCTTCCTGTAGAAGGAACATCTGGCAGCCAACTGCAGAGAGGAAGAACCTTCTGGGCCTACGGGGCTTCATCCAATCCCCGGCATGGATCATTCTAACCTGTTTCTTGAGTTTCTTCTTCTCCTTTTTGCTGAGGTGCGCATAGGGGTCATCCTCCTTCTTCTCGCCCTCCTCTTCATCCTCTTCCGATTGCTGCGGGATTCATGGGAAGTCAGTTTGTGTTAGCAAATAGTGTCAAGCAGGGAAACCAAGAGTACAAGAGTAGCATGTTTTAAGGATGTCTTAATCATGTATACTAAGTGTTTATGTGTTTTATATTCACTGTTGTTCCCCACCTCAATCGAAGTGGAGAGGCGGGTAAGAAGAAATAATAATAATAATAATAATAATAATAATAATAATAATAATAATAATAATAATAATATAATTTACATAGTATAGGAATCCTGGAGCAAGGATTCAGAATAAGCCCCCTGTCCCATTCCCTCATTGGTGGCCAGCTCCCAAAGCAACCCAGATGGTAGCTAGCTCCATGGTAGAGCACCTGCTTTGCTTGGCATGCAGAAGGTCCCTGGTTCATAGAATCATAGAATCATAGAATAGCAGAGTTGGAAGGGGCCTACAAGGCCATCGAGTCCAACCCCCTGCTCAATGCAGGAATCCACCCTAAAGCATCCCTGACAGATGGCTGTCCAGCTGCCTCTTGAATGCCTCTAGTGTGGGAGAGCCCACAACCTCCCTAGGTAGCTGATTCCACTGTCGCACTGCTCTAACAGTCAGGAAGTTTTTCCTGACTGTTCGCTCTCTAGCATCTCCAGGTAGGAAAGAATCCTGCCTGAAACCCTGGAGAGCCACTGCTGCCAGACAGTGTAGACAACATTGGCTGGATGGACCAAGGGTTTGAATCATCATCATCATCATAATCATTATTATTTGTATCCCACCTTTTGCCCAATACTGGGCCTCAAGGCGGCCTTACAAAGTTTAAAACATACATCGGGGGGAAAAAGTTTAAAATACTTTTTAAACAAAATTATGTCATTAACATAGATGGAGGACTGGATTATTCTCCAAAGGCCTGCTGGAACAAACAAGTTTGAGCCTGCTTCCGAAAGCCCATCAAGGAGGGAGCCAGCCTAGCTTCCCCGGGAAGAGAGTTCCAGAGCACCGGAGCAGCCACCGAGAAAGCCCTCTCCCATGTTCCCACCAACCGCGCCTGTGAAGATGGTGGGACTGAAAGAAGGGCTTCTCCAGAAGATCTCAAAGCACGGGCAGCCTCATAAGGGAGAATACGGTCTTTCAAGACGGTAGAAGGCAGCTTCCTATGTAGTATGGAACAATGGAACCAGTTACCTAGGGAGGTTGTGGGCTCTCCCACACTAGAGGCCTTCAAGAGGCAGCTGAACAACCATCTCTCAGGGATGCTTTAAGGTGGATTCCTGCATTGAGCAGGGGGTTGGACTCGATGGCCTTGTAGGCCCCTTCCGACTCTATGATTCTCTGTGTTCCTAAGATTGTGCCTGCAGGGAATGACCACTGGGAGGCAGAAGAGATGTTTCCATGGGATCTCTTCAGTCTCACCAGGGGAAACAGCCCTATAAAGCCCTAAGGAACTTGGGACCAGGACACCTAGCAGACTGCCTTCCCTTATATACACCCAGATGACATTTACGATCTTCAGAGGAGGCCTTGCTGGTCCCCATGACAATGGGCCTTCTCTGCAGCAGCACCCACCATGTGGAAAACCCTCCCTCATGCAGTTCAGGAGGTGAAAAATGTAACATCTTTTAAGCGCCCCCTGAAAACACATCTTTTCCCTGGGCTGTAAGGTATTATGGTTTTATATGGTATTTTTTTTTTACTTTTATAGATTTATATTATGTTCTGACGTACTGTGTTTTATGGTTTTAATTGTGAACTGCCCAGAGAGCCCTGGCTATTGGGCTGTTTAAAAATGAAATGAAATAAATAAGTAAATAAATGTCATTGTTAGGACCCAAGAGAACGGACAAGTCACAGGATGAGAAATGATATTTCTCCCTCTTTGGCTCAGTTCAGACAACATATTTTTCAATGGTGGTTTTACAACTCCGGAGTGGAGTTTTTACACCACTGTTGAGAAACACGTTGTCTGGCGGGAAAACTCCACGCAATGGTGGAGAGTTTATAGGAAAACTCTCCACACAGAATATCAACGCCGTACAAAGGAGAGTACCTGCAGAACCGTTGTGTTGCGTGTCACGTGATAGGCTCCGTGGAGTTTTCCCCATGTCTACAGAGCCGCTGGGCAAGAGTGGCAGAAACCCCGGGCACTCTTGCCCAGCGCACCTCTATCGGCATGGGAAATAATCCCCTCCCAGGAAGCGCTCCAGCAGCAGCTGATAGTCCCGCTCCTTGGTGGGGCAGAGTGATCGGGGGCTCCCCACGTGTTCCCAGGGACGGCCACGTCCCTTCACCACCACCCGCCCTGCAATCCATGTGGAGATGGGCTCGAGGGGATGCAAAGACCTTACCTGACGCTCCCAGGGAAGAGCTCGAGCTCCTTCCATCCCCTCGACCCGATCTCCAAATAGATCGCAAGGGGAGATACTTCCTGCGGCATGACATTTATCATCAAGCCGGGAGAAACACCCTGCCTTCTTTTCAGCGTGGCTACAGCAACCTGCAGCAAAGCGTCCTTACTGAGTCCATCCTGCTGCAGATTGTTTTAGCTGTACTGAAAGGATGAAGGGGCAGTTAAATCGCTTTTCCTCCGAGGAGCGATCAAGGTGCCCTCTTTTTTCCCTATGGCACCACGCCATCGTCCTAGCAACAAGCGGTGGCGCCTCACTGCAAAATGGATCCATCCGCCGAGGCTGTTGCCTTCTTCCTTCAGTGGATGGATCCATTCTCCAGGGAAGTGCGCTGCTGCCGCTGCCACCGCTTCCTGCTAGGGCAACAGGCGTGTCGCGCCTTTAGCCTCTCTCCCCCGCTCCACCCCTCCCCTCCCCACGGAATGGCGGCGCCCCAATACAATAAGCAGGAACCCTCGCCACCATTCAGTGGGGGCGGGGGGGGGGCAGAGAGGGGAGGGGAAGAGAAGACTGCCCCAGGCAGTGGGTGAACTCCACCCTGCGGTCAACTTTTGCCATAACGCTTTAAAGTGACATTCTACAAGTCCACACCACTCAGTCCATAGGGTGGGAGTTCCCACCAAAGTGTCGTCCAAACGCGGTCTTTGTCTCATCTGGTTCACACAGCACTCGAGGTAGGGAGGTAGGAAGGAAGGATAATTAGGGGATTTATGGCACGAAGAAAGTGCAAAAGCTGGGTTGCAGTTAAACCTCAAAAAAAAAAAACAAGATTATGGCAACCAGCTTGATTGATAACTGGCAAATAGAGGGAGAAAACGTGGAGGCAGTGACAGACTTTGTATTTCTGGGCACAAAGATTACTGCAGACGCTGACTGCAGCCAGGAAATCAGAAGACGTTTACTTCTTGGGAGGAGAGCAATGACAAATCTTGATAAAATAGTTAAGAGCAGAGACACCACACTGACAACAAAGGTCTGCATAGTTAAAGCAACGGTATTCCCCGTAGTAACCTATGGCTGCGAGAGCTGGACCATAAGGAAAGCTGAGTGAAGGAAGATAGATGCTTTTGAACTGTGGTGTTGGAGGAAAATTCTGAGAGTGCCGTGGACTGCAAGAAGATCAAACCAGTCCATACTCCAGGAAATAAAGCCAGACTGCTCACTTGAGGGAATGGTATTAAAGGCAAAACTGAAGTACTTTGGCCACATAATGAGAAGACAGGATACCCTGGAGAAGAGGCTGATGCTGGGGAAAGTGGAAGGCAAAAGGAAGAGGGGCCGACCAAGGGCAAGATGGATGGATGATATTCTGGAGGTGACAGACTTGACCTTGGGGGAGCTGGGGGTGGCGACGTCCGACAGAAAGCTCTAGCATGGGCTGGTCCATGAAGTCACGAAGAGTCGGAAGCGACTGAACGAATAAACAACAACAAACCAGGCCAAACACTAGGACAGTCTTCCTCAACCTGTTGCCCTCCATATGTTTTGGATTATAACTCCCATCAATCCTAGACATCATGGCCAATGCTCAGGGATGGGAGTTGTTGTCCAACCCATCTAGAGGGCACCAGGTTGGGAAGGCTGCTTTATGCTACCTGATTATGCTTTAAGCAGTGGGGTGGAGGGACCAGCCCCAGGCTCACACACTGCCCCCATCACATGGAGAACATTTTGCATGACCCGACGCCTGTGCACACCTGCACACAAGAATGCCTCGGCCCCACTTCCGCCCCCCAGTAGTTGGACAGCATGGGTGAAAACCCAAAGTGTGCACAGAGGTGTGGATATAAACTAAACTTTTTTCTGCATGAACAGGGATGGCAGGACTTTGAGCCTCACTCTGCTATCCTATTGTGTATTGCGAGATGCAGTGAACAAGGCCATACTAAAGTGACGGATTCAAACTGAAAATGGTCTCCTGACTCTAGGCGAGAGTCCCTCACCGGCTGGCTGCCCTGCTTGGACCTCTCTTTGCTCTTTGGGGAGTCTTCATCTTCGTCGTCCCCTTCCCCGTCCTCCTCTTCATCATCATCCATCTCCTCGGCCTCCAAAGCAGCAAACATGTTCTGTAGAACCAAAGAAACCAAAACACAAGTCAGCACCCATCATTTTTTTAAAAAAGAAAGAACTCCAAGCAGTTGCAGACTTTAGAATAAAAATATCTGAAGGAGATGCCTCCTCCCCTTTCTGTCCCCAAATGTGTCTCTGCTCATACTCAACCTTCTCGATAACCAGCTTGTGCTGTTTAACATAACCGGCATGCTTTTATGAATGTTTACTCAAAAGCGCATCCTGCTGTATTCAAATGGACATTAGTCACAGTTTAAATCTATTGCCACACTTGTCTAAAGAGATGTGTATTTGAACAAGGCAGCACTATCTTCCTCTTATGTCAGCCATAGCAGGAGACAGGAAGCCAATGATGGGACCTCGTCTATCATCCCTATTCAGCTTCCAAGGCCTACAGCAAATGCTTCGCAACCTCTGGAGGGAGATTTTGGCCTTCATGCCAACAGGAAACAACCTCAGGCTCCTTACCTTGGTCGGCTGGCTCTTCTTCCCTTTGGGCTTTCTCGCAGTGTCATCGGGCTGAGCAGCCTGTTTGGTCACAGTCTTAAAAACACACGCCGAAAGACAGAAAAGCAAATGTGAAAAGGGCAGAAATGGCATGAATACAAGAAGAAGGGTAGCAACTCGAACAAACATGTTCCTTGGTGTCAAAGTGAGTTAGCTGACCCTGTAAATAAGCCCACCAAAGTTACTAGCCTGCTTCTTTTTTAAAAAAGAATTAGCCTGTTAAGAATATAGTATCCAGTAAGGTTGGAGTTCTCCAATTGAATCCTACCCTTAAGACCCCTTGGGTTTGCTCATCCCAAGCCTCCTTTATCTTTACTCCTGGGGTGACAGGCCCCCTCCTAGGTAATATGCCCTGACCTATGCAGAGGAAAGTTTCCAATCTATTTCCCCCCCACACTTCACACTCTGCTCTATAGGGCCTCTTCCATTTACACACATTGCAAAGGAGGAGCACAGGCGGTGGAGGGAACAAGGAGAAAGGCATTCCCGCTAAATGAAATGCAGAGGAAGCTTACGACATTGGGGAAGGAGTTGCCCAACAGAGGTTGGGGGTGGGTGGAGGAAGACTTATGGTTGGCAATCGGAAAGGCCGATGGGCCAATCCAGGTATGATGCAAAGTGAGCATAATAGGGGGCAAAGGCTGGGCTAGAACCGTTCCTGTACAAGTGCTAGCGTTCCAGATGCAGGAGGTTTTGACATAGGAGAAAACATTGGAACATGTGACAACTATGGTTATCCATCCCTCTTCTCCTAGGACTGCCCCACATTTCCTGAATTAGTTTTCTAGGTGTGTTGACCCCACATAATAACAACAACAACAATATATTTATTTATTTGTTACTTGTCTCTCCCTCTGGATCGAGGTGGGGTACAACACAAATGCAAACACCATAAAATACATATAACTAATTGAAACATTTAAAACTAATACATTATTAAAAGCAGCACATTATTAAAAAGGCATCTTAAAATTCAACTGGGTAGGCCTGCCGGAAGAGATCAGTCTTTATGGCTTTCTTAAATTCTGGAAGACTGTTAAGTTGACGAATCTCTCCCGGAAAGAGATTCTGGGAGGCCCCCGGTGACAGAAGCCCACGCTGCATCTTTCCAAGAGTGTGGTAGATGCTAGCTAGCCTGAGGAAACTGAAGAAGGGCTGGCAACGGTTTAAGAGGAGCCCATTCACTGTTCTGTTGAGCGTCCCAAGTTTGGGTTTTCGGAAGCAAAGGGGAAACGCCCAATTACATCTCACGCTTCCTAGATGAACGGGTTATTTTGACCTGCTGGCACGTAAGACCACAGCTTGGACTTCTCCTGCCTGTCTATCCACCTGCCACTTTCTCAGATGTCTCCCATTTCTCCCAGGCTCCGCTTCTCCCGTACCTTCGCTTTGTCCTTGGGTTTCTTTACTTCTTCACCAGCTTCCTCCTCATCACTCTGAGCCAAGATGGCAAAGGCTGAGCCTCCTCTCTGAGAATTCAGAAGAACAGACAGACAAAATACGCACTAAGCCAAATGGGACTACCCAGAATTGGGGGTGGGGGAATAAGAAGACTGGGCGTGCTCTCTTGGGCCCTGATGAGAGAAGGGACAAAACCATGTATACATTGACACTTCAGCTGAGTTTCAAGATCAGACTCTGAAATTTGGCACCCTCAATGCCCTGGGTTTTGATTCCCTCTACCACTAGGCACGGGAGCCTCACTCATCTCCACAGGTACCAATTAAGAAATAGAATTTGTAACCATGGTATCCTGCTCATTGTCCACTACACCTTGCAAGGAAACTCTCTATTATTGGGGATCCCCCACACGGTGCCCACAGGCACGTCCAATAGTACCCATGAAGCTCTCCAATCCCTACCCCCCTTTAATTTTTTTTTAAAATAAAAGCCTTGGACAATGTTAGCATAATCTTCTTCCTCTATCTTTCCAGCGTCTAGGCTTGCTCTTTCTTGCTTCCTTTACCTTGCTGTTTTCCCCTCTCTCCCTCCCAGCCTCTAGCACAGGCTTCCTCAACCTGGGGCGCTCCAGATGTGTTGGACTACAACTCCCAGAATGCCCCAGCCAGCTCTGGCTGGGGCATTCTGGGAGATGCAGTCCAACACATCTGGAGCGCCCCAGGTTGAGGAAGGCTGCCTAGCATCACTATCCTCCCCCGTCTTTAGCCCCCTTGGGACTAGCCAGGCCCTCGCAGCAGCCATTATGTGATCAGCTAGATCCTCCGATGGAGCCATTTTGTGGTGGTGCCCAGAGCAATTTCTTAAATTCCCCAAAGCGCCCACGGGTCCAACAAAGTTGGGGACCGCCTGCTCCTCAAACCTGCCCGCATATGTGCCAATTCCCCTTATTCCTTCGACAGCCCCAATCCCTAACGCGTTCTAGGTGATCTGCATAGTAAACTAACCCACCCGCCCCACAAAAGGCTTGGAAAAGTAAGCGTCAAAAGGGTGCATTTTGGTTTAGAGGATCTGGTTTCAGAGACCCAGAATCACTCAACCCTCTGCCTCAATTGCCCATCTGTAAGGAGGAATGACATCAGCTGGCCCTGTAGCGTGGTGGTGGTGGTGGTGGTGGTGGAAGACAGGTGAGAGAAGGACACAAAGCAATCAGAACCACCCTGGGGATGTTTAATTGTTAATGGGTGGGATATGCATTTACTGAATAAAGGGAAAGGAAAGGAACCTCTCGTGCAAGCACTGAGTCATTACTGACCCTTGGAGGGACACCAGCTTTCGCTGACGTTTTCTTGGCAGGATTTATAGCGGGGTGGTTTGCTGTTGCCTTCCCCGGCCGTTATTACCTTTCCCCCAGCTAACTGGGTACTCATATTACCGACCTCGGGAGGATGGAAGGCTGAGTCGACCTGAGCCGGCTGCCTGAAACCAGCTTCCGCTGGGATCGAACTCAGGCCGTGGGGAGAGTTTCGGCTGCAGAAACTGCTGCTTTACCGCTCTGCGCCACACTGAATAAAAGCCAACATCAAAACAGGCATATCCGCTATTAATGTTAAAACCCAAGCACCAAACCTGCTGTTTCCCTTTGTTCTTCTCGTTTTTCCTGCTCTTCCTCTTTGTGTCTTCCTCCTCTTCCTCCTCCTGAAAAAAACAAACGAAGACAGGGGATATGGACTCTTAGCCTTTCCTCCCACAAGCAAAGCAAATAAGCATTGGGAATCATCAATGGAAGAATCTAAGAAAGTTGTAGAATCTCCTACAGCCTTAGAGAAGGGGACAAAATGCTTTTTGTGGGACCATGTCCTGGCCCAGCCAATTCTCTACAAACTCTCTGCTTGCTACCGCCTGATCCTTTTCACCTCCCAATGAATTCCAGACTGCAGCTAACCTTGTTGATCTTATTCTTGTCAGGTTTGACGGGCTTCAGCGGTTCTTCTTCCTCCTCCTCCTCCTCCTCCTCCTCCTCCTCGCTCTGCTCTTGACTCAAGGCAGCAAAGACATTTCCTCCCTAAAGAGGGCAAAGAAAGAAAGCGGCAGTGAAAAGACAGCAGCAGCAAGTTCCACAGGACAGTGCCCCTTCGGCTGGGCACCAAAGGCAAAAAGGCAGCCTCTCTGGGGAGAAGCTTTCTCCAAAGGCCTTAAAATACAGGCTGCTAAAACAGCCTCAAGCATCATTTCGATCAGCCGGGCTAACAATGGTTGTTGGAACCACTGTGGCAAACGCTTTGGTGGCCTGTGATTTTCATCACTGGTGTGTCTTGGTTTATTGCACCCCCGTCTCCCCCTCCCCACCACTGCAGAGGATGTCCTGCAGCCCCTTGACTCCCCCATCCTGCCCCAGAAAAGGAAACTCAAGAGCACCAAGAACTTACCTTTTTTTTCTTGCCTGCTTTGCTGACGGGGACGGGCACTGGAAGGGGGAGGAAAAGAAGAGTCGTGATTGGCTGTGCCAGGAGTGACGTAGTGTGGGAACAAGGCTCATAAACAGAGATGACAGACACCAGCCTTCCCCAAACTGTGTTTACAGCAGGAGTGGGAAACTTGCAGCCCTCCAGGTGTTTCCACCTAAAATACCCATCACCCTCACAGTGCTATGCTGACTAGAGCTGAAAGCAGTTGTAGGACAAAATATCCAGAAGGCACAAGTTGCCTATTCCTGGGTCTACAATGACAGTGAAGAGGCACCTATGGATTCACTGACTGGGTTCACACAACATGATAATCCATGGTGGTTTAAATAGTCAACGGTTGGTTATTTAACCCACCATGGTTTATCAAGCTGTGTGGAGGGAGTTTTTTAACCAACAGTTGGTTATTTGGCCGAAATAACCAACACAAATAATGAACACTGTGAGGAATGGGCTATTTGAACCACCATTGGTTATATCGTGTTGTGTGTAGGGCACCGTTGATTATTTCGTCAGCCACAGAGTCATAAGGCAAGAGTGGTCAAAGCGGTGGCTGCTGCTCTAGTCCAGCTGGCAGGATAGATTTTTAGCAGCAATGGCTGATGGGATACTAGCGGGAGGACTGGAGGGAGAGAAGGCGGGGGATGAGTGAGTCAACTCCACGTAGACTAACAGCCAACTCAACGCTGATCCTAACCCACACCATCGCTGATTATTATCATGTGGTGTGGGGAGTAGCTGTCGAGTCGATTATTACCCCACCGTGATCGCGTTGCCCAAACACAGCCACTGCCTTCCGCTGATCTCTTTGTAAGATGGGACATTCTGAGTGGATTGGACTAAGGGTCTACTGAGTCTGGCCAGGCGCTGAAGAAAGCTTACAGGCAGGGCAGGTCGCCAGAGCCACACCCACGCTGTGGCCAGCATCCAGCAGCGCACTGCCTCTAACCACAAGGCAACGCCTTTGCTAAGGGGCGTCTTGCTCAAGGCCTGTCCTAGGTGTAAACTCTGATCAAGGACCCTTGAAACTCTGAAGCAGCCTTCCCCAGCTCTCCAGTTACTATGGACTACAACTCCCAGCATTCCTGACCATCAGCCATACTAGCTGGGGCTGATGGGTGTTGAAGTCCAAAACCTCTGGAAGGCACCAGGCTGGGGAAGGCTGCTCTAAAGAGCAATTGGTGATGAGAGAGGGGAAAAGAAGGAGAAAGGTTTGGTAACCCTTGAACAAGGTGCTGCGAGAACCCCCAAATCCCAGCCTCCAACCTTCCTCGTCCTCATCGCTGGCTTGAGCCGACAGCTTCTTCAGCTTCTCTATCAGCTGGCTTTCCTCCTCGTCTTCTTCTACCTCTTTTTTCTTTCGATCCTTTTTCTTATCTCGCCTTTTCTTTTGCTGCGGCAGCCAAGCGGCAGAAAGAGGGGGAAAAAAAGAACGCCAGAGGATGTGTCACCTGCAGTTCTCAGCCAAAGACGTGCCGTGACACTGACAGCCTCACAGCCACCCTGGTCAACCAGAAGGCTCCTCTCATGACCGGGCCCACAATATTCCAGAGGGGTTGCTGGTGACGCTCACCTGTGGTTGCTGCTGTTGCTCCTTTTCTTTCTCGGCTGCCTGCTCCTCACTGGCATGCTTCTCCTCCACAGCCAGCTCCTCAAAGAACTTGGGAGACAGGAAAAAAGTTTAATAACGTGGGAATCTGCCTTGCCCTGAGTCAGACCCTTGGTCCACCTACCCCAGTATTGTCCACACTGGCTGGCAGCAGCTCTCTAGGGTTTCAGGCAGGATTCTTTCCTTGCCCCTCCTGGAGATGTCGGGGATTGAACCTGGGACTTTCTGCATGCAAAGGAGGTGCTCAACAACTGTGCCACAGCCCCTCCCCAATCATGGCAGGAAGGTGAGAGCAGCAGAGTAAGGATTGCCTAGAACTACTGCCCCTACTGGAAGGAGGATGGCACTGCAAAAGGCTCGGATTCCATTCTCTTCCCTGCCCCGTCTCCCCCACACCAGGGGAACTGCACCAAACAGACATCAATTTTCTGCAAGCAATCTTAGCTTTTAAGCCATCCCACCCTACTAGCTCCAACAAATATTTACTAATATATTTCTTCAGAGCCACATCTAAAGAATTGTGTCAATGGTGTTTCTGGATGGCTGTACAGAATGCAGAGGCCCAACCTCTGCTTCCGATTACTCTGAAAGCCATGTTACACTATATATATTATATTAAACTGAGGCACACTAAAAAAGCCACCCAAGCCAAATACACAGATGGTGCTGTCCATTGAAAATGGCACACGAACGTGTAAGTCTGCGGGCTTCCCTGCAATAAACAGAGAAGCAGGAGCCTGACTCTTTCCAATCATCACTTGCTAGCTTGTTGAAAGGGAACCTGGCTACTTAAACATACGTCAGCCATTGACAATTGGGAGGGCTTTGTTTTGGAGGGACTCCTGTCTCTGCTTTGTAATATAAAAAACAAGGGTGGGATAGAATTATAATTAATTAACAAAATGGTGGTGTCGTGCCTTTTTCAGTGGCCAAAGAGCCAGTGTAGCAAACAGAAGACTATCATTGGAAATGGCAGCACCAGATTACTGTTAGAGCAGTACGACAATGGAACCAGTTACCTAGGGAGGTTGTGGGCTCTCCCATACTAGAGGCCTTCAAGATGGCAGCTGGACAACCATATGTCAGGGATGTTTTAGGGTAGATTCCTGCACTGAGCAGGGGGTTGGACTCGATGGCCTTATAGGCCCCTTCCAACTCTACTATTCTATGATTCTATGATTAAAGTCCCTTCTCAGTAGCACACTTCCCAAGTGTCCCCATCTCTCAGCTCAATTACGGAAGTGGGGTTAGCAGGGCTGAATAAGTTAAGAAAGGCAAAGCATTCTGGGGCATCGGGGAAAGCGCTACAGATGCAGTTTACCTCAAGTGTTGTCCACACCCAGAGGCTTCAAAGCATCGTGAGGAAGAGAAACTGGAGCCCCTGTGGCAGGTGGCTCCGTGTTATCATGAAAGTGAACAGCTAGAACGGAAGAGAGCTCCAAGGTTCATGAAGCTCAAGTCCCTCGCGGCCCAAATAATGCTGGTGAAGCCACCGAAGGCGCAAAACTGAATCTTACCGACTTTTTGGTCTTTTTATCCTTCTTCCCCTTCTTCACCAATTTGTCTGAAAGAAAGAAGCAGGACCTATGTGAGGTCACTTGCTTTCCCAAAGAGAAGCTACAAACCCAGAAGTATTCGTCCTCCTCAATCAACTCTCTCGTGGAGACACAGACACCCTCAACCCCATCTCTCTCTCTCACACACACACAGAGTTTGAGAGCAGGGTTGCTTTCTAGACAGAGGACTCCTGGTGCTACCAACCCAAAAGCTTTGTGCGGTTATTCCATCTTTTCATTCTTAAGGGATATTCTGTGGTGAGACAATAGATGGAAGCTTTGGGAAAACACAGAAGGGTTACAAGTGGAAGGCAATGACTTTCTCCCGTACAATTCTGTGACTGAGGCAGGGCCGGGGTGGGTGGGTGGGTGGGTGCCTGAAAGCACCCTAGGAACTCAAGGAGCTCTGGCAACCAGAAGCACATCCTCTTCCACACTCAAATCCATTATTCTTCATTGAGCGCCAATGTGGTGTAGTGGTTAAACTGTTGGACTAGGAATGGAAAGACCTGGTTTAAACCCACATGAAGCTCTCTGGGTGACCTTGGGCCAGCCACCATCCCTCACAGGGTTGCAGTGGGGGATAAAATGGGGAGCGTTTAAGAGTCGAGCGTCGTAGAAAAGTGATAACGATAATAATATTAACATAGGCACCTTGAGTATTGTATAGGAAGGCAAAATAAAAGTAACAGAAATAGAAAAAGCTGCATTTTTAACATATGTTCAAATATCTTTTTGTCATACTGTTCAATTCACAGGACCCCCAGTGGCCTACAATAAAATCATAAAGCATAAGACAACATTCAACCAGAGTGTTTTCTACACATAATTCAAGGGATTCCTGAAAGAAAGATCTTTACTAGAGTCTTACAAATAAATACAGTGTTGTATAGTGGTTAGAGCAGCCTTCCTCCAACATGGTGCCCTCCAGATGTGTTGGACTACAATTGGCCTGGAGAAGAGAAGGCTGAGCGGAGACATGATAGCACTCTTCAAATACTTGAAAGGTTGTTACACAGAGGAGGGCCAGGATCTCTTCTTGATCCTCCCAGAGTGCAGGACACGGAATAATGGGCTCAAGTTACAGGAAGCCAGATTCTGGCTGGACTTCAGGAAAAACTTTCTGACTGTTAGAGCAGTACAACAATGGAACCAATGACCTAGGGAGGTTGTGAGCTCTCCCACACTAGAGGCCTTCAAAAGGGACCTGGACAGCCATCTGTCAGGGATGCTTTAAGGTAGATTCCTGCACTGAGCCGGGGGTTGGACTCAATGGCCTTATAGGCCCCTTCCAACTGTACTATTCTATGATTCTATGGTCATGCTGCCTGAGGATGATAGCCGTTGTAATACAATACAAATGGAGAGCACAAGGTTGGGGGAAGGTGGGTTAGAGTATCAGTCAATGATTATAGAGACCCAGATTCAAATTCACCAGTTATGCACTCCCTCTCAGTCTAATTGACCTCACAGGACTTTTGTGAGAATAAAATGGTAGGAAGGAAAATCAAGTACATTACCCTGAGCTTTGTCGGAAGGATTGAAAGTGTAACTAAACAATAATGATGAGAAAAGTAACTAGCCCACAGAATGTTTTAGTAGCCTACTTGCCAATGCATACCAAGATAAGTTACCCTGAAAGAGAATTGGGGGAGAGGGGAGAGAGAAACCATTCTCATGCATTGTACAGTAACATTCATTTTTAAAAATGTAATCCACACCAGGAAGCAGCATGGCTGGTTAAAAATAACATATAAAATATAACTGCAGCACCATTTTATCGTTGCAAGCTGTGTTGTGAGGGCTTCTGCCCTAAAAGGCGACAAAGAAATGTGTTAAATTAAATAAATTTACTAGAACAGCCTATTAAACACTCAGTTAAAATCACTTCAAAGAAGTGACTATGCAATGAGACCTTTTCTAAAACTAGAAAAGAACCCGTTGTTTCCCCTTTCAGGCCATCCATCCATGTGTCTATTCTAGCTATTTGTGGCACATGTGTGGGCTAGTGAATTGTGTGGGCTCACCTGCAAGTATGTCTTGCAAGTTATTGATGGATTCGATTTGTGAATATGGTGGAAAACAAAAGTAGGGAGCTTCAAACTTAGTAGCATGCTTTTAGAGCAAGGGTGGCCAACGTGTTTTTTGTTATTGTTACTGAGGGCCACATTAACCTGCAGCTAATCTATCGGGGGCTGCATGGGAGCAGTTGAGGGGGGTTGCTGGAGCCAAAAGTGACTCCCTTTTCTCTTCCTGCCATTCCCTTTCCTCTTTCTCTCCTTCCTTCCTAGCAGGCTGCCAGGATGGGACAGATCACTTTTGCCAGAGGTTCGAACTGATCACATGCGGAGGAGTGTTACAATTAAGCTGAGAGATGCCTAAAACTAGGCCGAGGGCCACAAGTTGCCCACCTCTGTTTTAGGGAGAAAGAGAGAGAAACCTACCATTGTTAGTAGGCAATGAAAATGTGTGGGGTTGCAGAAATTCAACAGGAGAATCCTTCTCCACCACTTATCTCCATGCTGGGGAAAGCCACATTGTCTGAATAAGACCTGGCTCTAGGTTTGAGGGGGGCTTCCACAAATGTCCTCCAATAGGCCCCCTCGTATGTCAGTGGATGATTTTGGCATGTTTATTATTATTATATTTATATACCGCCCTATAGCCGAAGCTCTCTGGGCGGTTTACAAAGATTAAAAAGATTGGGTTAAAAAGGCTGAACATTAAAAATCAATATACAAAATTTAAAAACATAAAAAACAGCTAACATTTAAAACAAATTTAAAACACTCAGCCAGGCCAAAGCTATTGGAGTTAGTTAAACCTCAGTATATGCTGTTGAATACCTGGGAGAAAAGGAAAGTCTTAACCTGGCACCGAAAAGACAACTATGTTGGTGCCAGGCAGGCCTCATTGGGGAGATTGTTCCATAACTGGGGGGCCACCACAGAAAAGGCCTCTCCCTTGTTGCCATCCTCCAAGCTTCCCTTGGAGTAGGCACCTGGAGGAGGACCTTGGATACTGAGCACAGTGTATGAGTAGACTCATGTCGGGAGAGGTGTTCTATCAGGTATTGTGGTCCCAAGCCGTGCAACGCTTTATAGGTTAAAACCAGCACCTTGAATCGGGCTCAGAAACGTACAGAAAACCAATGCAAGTGGGCCAGAGTCGGTCTTATATGTTTGAACCTTCTGGTCCCTGTTACCAATCTAGCCGCTGCATTTTGTACATTTTACCTGGCATTGGTGGTGGCAGCACCACTACTCTTGATCAGTTCCAGGCCACAGGTTGCGGAACCCACCATTTTAATTCTCCACAACATCCGTAATGCAGCACAGCTCTGTAGCATCGTAGGAAATTAAAAATGGCAACTCCAAGACTCCCACTAAAGGCCACAATTTTAATTTTCCGCAATGTCCATGATACAGCTCTAGAGCACTGTGGAAAATTAAAAACAGGAGCTCCAAGACTCCCAGTGAAGGCCACCATTTTAATTTCCCACAATGCCCCAAAGTGACGCTATGTTAGAGGCACTGTGGGAAATTACTGCAGCAACTCCCAGAGCATTGGGGAGAAACTGTTTAAAGGGGGATGGTCAGAGCACGAATCAGTAATTAACCCATACTGGGGTGCTGAGACCTCAAGAACTGCCAAGGATACCAGGTGCTGACGCCGAGTCTGGTCTGGATTTCTGCCTGTCAGGCAGCTATTAAAAAGTACAAAGTGGAAGCCCTACAAAAATGTGTACCAAGCTGTTAAGAGCTGGAGTAGCTTTATTCATGCATTTATGAAGCATCCTACTTCATACCAGACAAGCCTAAAGGACTCTTCTGCACCCCAGCAGCCTTTCCCCTCCCAGCCCCAATTAACTTGGCTTCTCATCTCACTCCACCCACACGCCATCCCAACCCAGCCTCTCTTGCTGCTTTCACCCCAACCAGTTCCTGTCCCAGCTCAGCTTAAACAGACTCTTCCCCTCTAAACCATAGATTTCTACAGTGTTTTTGTTTTGCTTTGTTTTCTTGCTGGAAGGGCTCCTGGGCCTTCTAATAGCTACATACACAGAGAGAATCACTGAACCTTTAACTGGCATGGAGAGGTAGAAACAGGAAAAAGACCCAGCTGCAGAATTTCTGCCACTCAAGCAGCCGTTCAAAGGCTCAGGAGCCCCACCAAGAAAAGAAATATAATTAGCAACTCTAAGACTTGGTCTGGATGTCACAACAACTCTGGGCTGTTTTTAAAAACACAGGGGTTCTTGTGTCCCTTGTTTAGCTCCTGCTTCCAACAGGAGTGGGTGGCAACAACCCTGGGTTTTAAAAAACTCTGGGTTGTAGTGACATCTGGACCAGGCCTGGACATAAGCAACAGAAATTGGAAGCAGACTAGCTGAATTCCCATTTTGGGCCATTATTATTTCTATACTGCCCCAAAGCCAAAGCTCTCTGGGCAGTTTACAAAAGATAAAAACATTAAAAATGATATCCAAATTTAAAACCATAGACAGACAACAAACAATATCATAAAGACATCTAAAAACAACTTTAAGCAATCAGCCAAACCTAAAAAAACAGATTTGGGATCGATGAAAATCTCATCACATGCTGCTAATGGCCAGGAAAAGACAAAAGTCTTGACCTGGTGCGGAAAAGATAGCAATGTTGGTGCCAGTTGGGCCTCATCATTCCATAATTGGGGGGCTACGACAAAGAAGGCCCTCTCCTTTGTTGCCATCTTCCGAGCCTAACTCAGAGTATACACTATGTTGAGCATAGTGTACGGATGGGTTAGTGTTGGGAGAGGTGTTCTGTCAGGTATTGCAGTCCCTAGCCATGCAAGGCTTTTATATTTTTTTATATTTGTTTTAATGTTCACTGTTTTTAACTGTTGTAAACCACCCAAAGAGCTTCAGCTGTAGGGCAGTAATATAAATGTAATAAATAAATAAATAAAATAAAATAAACCAGCACCTTGAATCGAACTCGGAAACATACAGGCAGCCAATCCTTCACCCTTCTTCCCTCAAAGGGAAGCTCATAAGCCACGAGTGGTTTGAGAGATTACCACAAGGATATTAAAGTGCTACCAATGGGAGTTCAGGACAGCACCAGCCTTTCAGAGGTAAAGTACTCCAGGAGAGGAAAGGAAGAACAATGGTCTTTACTTATCAAGAAGGAAGGATAGAGAGAAAAGTGCTAGAAGAGGAAGGGATGGAGGGTTGGGAAAGTGGGAAGAGGACCGGGGGGGGGGGGGGTTTCAGGCAGCTGGAATCCACAGGAAGGATAAACACAAGTGGAAACAGTCTGAGGGCAACAGCGCATTCAAGGCAGCCCAGAAACAGAAGGTGGAAAAAAGGCCCTGGGAGAAAGATTTGGCATAAAGGGGGCAAAAAGAGCTTTTGAAGCTGTAGGACAGAAGCCAAAGGGGCATACAGGACGACCAGGAGGGTACAATTTGAATTTCAGTTATGTATTTGTATCCAACCAGACGAACTTCCTTACCTATCCATTTCCAATTACTGCTAGCGTTGGGAGTTTCTATTTTGTACTAGGACTTTTAGCCACAATCCTATACACATTTACCTGGGAGTAAGCCCCACTGACCACAATGGAGCTTACTTCTGAGTAAATATGCCTAGGACCACGCTGTGTGTGTACAGAACCAGAAAGACTGATTCCAGATCTCTTTTGGATTGTTTAAGGGGGAAATAATTGTATATGGAATAGTGGGAGGGGTGTGTGGAGGGGGGAGCTATTATCCCCCGTCCTTTTGCCTGCCCTCCCATCACCCCATAGATTTCCACCCACTTTTCCCTACCGGCCCTTGAAAGGTCCTCCCCCTTCGCTGCCTTCTTGCGGACGAGCCTCTCCCACGCACCAGCCCAATTACATCCTGCCCACCTCCAGCCCCCTCTGTGGGGCAGTTCTTCTTCTTCTCCTCGTCGTCCCCGATCCATTCCTCCTGGGGCTGCTTCCCTCCCTTAGGCATGGCTGGTCTCTGCGTTCCGACCCCGCAGCCGCCACTTAAATCCTGTGACTCTTCTCCCCGGAATCTGGGCTTCACACATGCACTCCTTGCCCGCCCTGCGCCGGCGCGGAAGATGACGCGGCGGTAGCTCCTTCAGGCCCCAAACCATAGAGTCATGCAGGAGTCTTCCGTCAGCCGACGAGAGCCCTATGCTGTACCATAGAGATCCGCAAGTCGCATCGCTTCCTAGACGGGCCGAGCAGAGGTGGAAAACGTAGAGATCCAAGAAGCTGGTTACAGGTGTTTCGGAGTGCATAAGAGACGTTGCGATGCTGTGGACAGATATGACGTCTCTACTTTCTTTAACGCTGAATTTTAGCTGAGAGTGGAATCATCATCGTCATCATCATAATATAATATAAATAAACTATTTATTTACACAAATGCAAACACCATAAAATACATATAACTAATTAAAACATTTAAAACTAATACATTATTAAAAGCAGTACATTATTCAAAAGGCATCTTAAAATTCAACTGGGTAGGCCTGCCGGAAGACATCGGTCTTTATGGCTTTCTTAAATTCTGGAAGACTGTTAAGCGGACGAATCTCTCCCGGCAAGCCATTCCACAAACTGGGAGCGGCAGAAGAAAAGGTCCTCTGGGTAGTTGTCAGCCTTGTTTTTGTTGGCTAGAGTAAATTCTTCCCAGAGGACCTGGGGTGGATTGTATGGGAGAAGGTGATCCCGCAAGTAGCCTGGACCCAAACCATTTAGGGCTTTAAAGGTTATAACCAACACTTTATACTTCACCCGGAAACTTGGCAGCCAGTGAAGAGATTTTAAAACTGGTGTAATGTGGTCACCCCTAGGTGTACCTGTGACCAGCGGTGTACCGGAAGTAGGGGATTCGTGTCTACAATAAAGGCCTACTTGTACAGGGTGGAATTCAGCCCGGGATTAATAGACATCAGAATAATCATATTCCATATTTAGGCAACAACTCTACAATTCAGGATGCAGATGACCCTTGGTTTGTTATTGTTATTATTAGTCGCAGTAGTGGTCATTAATATTGGCCATAATAAAACTCAAACTGCATTGGACAAAAGTTCCAGAGTTTTGAAGTCAAGGATAAAAGGTCTAAGTAAAATGATTTATCTCAAAATATTTAACAACTGATTGACATTGCACAAGTCAAGGTTTGTCTCCATGTTAAATTTTACAGAAATTTTGCTGCAGTGAATGCAAAACCTGCAGCTAAACAGGCAATGTCCTTATTTGACTTTGCTAATAGATCATCCATTTTCTGCAAATCTAACCCAAAGTGTCATCAAGAAATTTACAACAAACTTCCTCAGAAACTGAGCATTGCAGAAAATGATGTAGAATGTCTTCTACAATTCTCTCCCTAAATAAACTAAAATAAGGCTCAAATTTTGAGTCTTATTTTAGTTTATTTAGAGAGAGAATTGTAGAAGACATTCTATAAGAATGCACTGTATGCCATCAGCTATTGTTGATGGGCAATACAGAAATATCCAATAGCTGATGGCATACATTGTAGTCTTAGCTGTGTTAAAAGCCTATATATGTATCAACAAAGCTAATAATCCACATTATTATTATAATAATATTTATTTGTATCCCGCCTTTTGCCCAATAATGGGCCTCATTTATGCAGTGCTTTCAAGGGTTTGAAGTGCCTTACATGCATTATCTAGTTGTAAATCTTACAACCACCCTGTAAGGCAAATCAGTATTATTATTTACTGCCTCTGATACTGCAAGTAACACATAGCATCACAATTAGGAGTCAAACTATAACTAGACAGTTATTCTGCAGCGCATTGCAGAATGTACAGTTTTAATGGTAATTTGCAATTACTGCTGTGTAGTTTTATTGTTATATTTTAGTGTCAATGACTTTGCATGTTCACTACTTTGTTAACTGCAGAAAGTGGTATATATATTTGTACAATAAATAAATAGCTGATGGCATACGTTGCATTCTTGTAGAAAGTCTTCTACAATAAAACAAATAGATTCAAAGCAGGAACGTCCAAATTCATAGCTCAATGTTAGCCACTATGCTACACTAGCTCTAATGGCCGTTCAACAAGATTCAAGTTCATGTTATCTTGGTTTATTAAATAAATTATCAGTACATGCCAATATCTGGGGTGGTAACTATTAGATCTTTGACCTTTTGTGCAAACTATTACTGTAGCCATTTAGCAAAGGATCAGTTGATTTCAATGGGCATAAGCATAACTATGTATGCCTATGCCCATTCTAAATGTCCCACTTCAATTACTTTAAAACGTTAACTTGTTTATTATTGCTCTATAGCTTTTTTGTTTGCTTGCTTGCATTTAGTTTAGTAAATGTATTACACTGGACAGGATACAAGTGTATTAAACAAACAAATGACATCCTATATAACAGTCATGTTCATATTAAATAGAACTGAAATTGTTTAATAATCTTTGGAAATTATTATAATATACTATTATATGATAAAGCGTATTAGGTAAAAGAAAGAAAATTGCATCCTATGATTAAAGGTGCCTTGTACTTTTTACATCTGGAGTGGCTAGTATTGAATCGATTCCTCTAGTAATCTCAATGCAATCTAGATCAGTGATATAACTATTCTTTGTAAAGGTGAGCAGTCTTCCATTATTTAACGGTACTGTTCCCAAACAGAAAAAAAATGAATCTGTATGTATATTTTACGCTAGGAGGCACTCAAGGGCTTATCCACGCCACCGAGTAAGTTGAATGGCGTAATTTAGTTTAGTCCCTCCCCTCCCCCCAGGCGAAATGGTACATCCTGACCACCCTGCCGAGTGGCGTAGTGTAGTCTGTCCTTCCCATACCGAATGGTACAGTCCATTCCCTTTCCTGAAGTCTTACATTCTATCCTCCCAGCCTCCCCCCTACTGGGCCCGGAATGGTTTGCCCAACACCCCCGTTCTTCGAGTTCAATGTTATTCTCCCTCTCTCGTCACGAGCCCTCATTCTTTAATTTGAGCGTGGCCCTCCCCTTCCTTTGGGGCTCCACCCCTTGCTCCCCTCTCATTGGTTCCTCCTCTCCCCGCCGAGGAGTATTTTTCCTTTTGGCTCCTCCTCTTTCTCTGCTCCGGTGCTGCGAGTCGGTGCTGTTGGAGGAGCAGAAGGAGGAGGGGACGGCAGCCGAGATAGGACATGCCCCGCAAGAGGCCGTTCAGCGCTAAGCAGAAGAAAAAGCAGCTGCAGGACAAACGGGAGCGAAAACGGCAGGGTGAGAGGAAGCGCGGGAGGGAGGCGGGGCCCGGGGGGGAGGAGCCCCCCTCTCCCATGTCACATCTGGAAGGAGCATGTGGGGGAGTTACTCGCGTTGACATCTGGATTCTCACCTTTCCTTCCTCTCCCTTGATCCCTTTTCGTGATCATGCCTTGGAGGAGGGATTGCCCCTTCAACATTTGGGTTTCCTGATTATCCATAGAAACATCTGGATAGCATAGGCCACTCCTCCTTCTCCTTGAAACATTTGGAGGGGGCGGCAGGAATGTGACCTCTACCTTTCCTCCGTTAAAAACCATTTGGGGCGGGATAGGGTGAAATTGGCTTCGGTAGATGAGACATTTGCAGAGTAGTAAACCCCTTCCCTGAAACATCTAGAAAGCACCTGCCATTCTCTTTCCTAGCCCCTGTCTTTTGGAACATCTGGAAAGGGATGAGTGGGATGGTTCGTGAGTCAGGCCTTCCACTTACTGTCTGAAACTGGCCAATCTCCTTCCTGAAATAATTTGGAAGGTAAATCTAGACGTTCACTTTCTTCCTAAATTTCTAAAGTAAGGTGGTCCTGGTTTTAAAAATAGTTGGGATACATGCTGCTCCTTTATGCAAAGTGACAACCTTCCCGTTCCCACTTTTGCACACACACCTCAACTCTTTTCTGAAATAGTCCACCCTCTCCATTTAATGAAATGATGAAAGTAGGCCCTATCCCTTCTTGAACTTGTTAGAGAGTGCAATAGCCCATTGTTTCTCATCCCCCTTTTTAATTGTTTTCAAAATAAATCCGAGGTCCCTCCAACAGATATTTGAATGGTGTCTTTTAATACGCACTTCAAAGAGGATTCTTGCTTTGCAAAGCATTTGGGGTGTCTCCCGGATTGCTTTGTACACCCAGCATCTGCAATGCAGTTATATCATCCTCTCTTTTTCTCCCACCTAAACTGCTTAATGGCATTACCTCTCCTTCTCTAATATCACCAGAATGCTGCATCCTCGTCTACCAATAGTTGGGAGAAGGAAGCACAGTTCAAATATGGAGAATAACTGCTCCTTCCTCCAATTTTTTTTTTTACTAGGGACTGTAACCATTTGTTCTGTTCTACTTCTCATATTGAATTTTGTTCCTCTTCAGATATGTGTAGGCAGATCTAATTCAGGTTTACTCAGAAGTATGTCCCTCATTATTCAGTGGAATGTTCTTCGAAATAAATATGCACAAGACTGCTATTTAGATGAGGGGGAATTGATGTAAAAAGAACTGGTGTGGTGCGTTGATTAGAATGTCAAACTAAAAGTGTTGGGAGAGCTGCGCTCAAATCCCCGCTCAGCCATAAAACTCAAGGTGGGTGACCTTATGCCTACCTCACAGGGTTATTGTGAGGATAAAAATGAATGCCGCAGGGAGAACCATGTACAGCATTTTAAGTTCTTTGGAGGAAAGATACTATAAATCTGTAATTTAATAATAATAATTAATAATAATATCACTAGAAGTGGAAGGGTAGGCAAGAATCCAATGTTTTTAATAAGGCTGCAGTCCTGAACACACTTAATCTTAAAGTAAATTGCACTGAAACTAGTTGGGCTTACTTTCATGTCTACCTGTGTTTAGGATTGCAGTGTAAGCCTCATAGATTTTTACATCAAGCCAGCATATCTTGCAACTCACCAAGCTGAATGCAGCCTGCCAATCGGGCAATTGAGAGCCTTATTTCTGAAATCCCAGGCAGGGAACTGCAAAATCAGGAGGTTTCTATCCTGCTCATGGTGTCCTGTCATGCATGACAGGTGAACTCTGTTCAGCATGGTGGGTCACAAATTATTCAGGGTTGTACTGTATCCTCTCCCACCTCTTTATGCATACATAATCTGCTTGACTTTGGTTTATATGCATGCCCATCCTTCTCTCCCTCAGTCAGATCCTAGTCAGAATGATTTTCTATAAGCAGAAGCAGGGGGCTTTTGAAGTAGTGATAGGAGTATATGGTATAAATGAAAACTTTACTTTGAAGATAAACAAAACAAAGTCAGTGGCAACCATGTTCTGGACTGGTACACCATTCTAGCTGATCTGCCCTAATCCATTCATGCCAGTGTAGTACAATCAGTCATATTTAAAAATAGGCAGTGTGACCCAGGCTCATGCTCTCTGGAAGGTTTTGTTGACTGTAGCATCTTCGGTGGACAGAACGAAAGAGAAAGGTAGTCTTCGAGCCTCTTGTGTGGCTGCATTAAGGAAGCTGGGGAAATTCCTATGAAGGTGGCGCGTGAACCGCCTTTACAAGAAGTAAGAGAGAGCGATGAACTGTGCTGTACTCAAACTGATACTGTGCCAACTGAGCTGGAAACACTTTGAAAGAAAAGTGCTGAGCTTCAACGACAGGCGGTAGGATGAAAAAAGCTTTATGGGGGTTATGAATTGTGTGCTAATAGTACTGAAATAATACTGCACAGAATTCAATAGGCAGTGGGCTTGGAGGAAAAGTTTTGCATGGCAGTTTGTAGTAAGAAAGCAGCCACTTTGCAGTGTGTCCTTCACATGATGACAATGATAGTTGTTTTGCCTTTTAGGTAGTGTATTTGGGTCTTCAAAGCATCTCACGTTTATTTTCTTTGAGTTTAGGTATTTAAAATATTTTTGTAAGATATTTTAGGACACCTTTCAGGACAAAATAATAATAATAATTATTATTATTATTATTATTATTATTATTTTTATTTGTATCCCGCCTTTTGCCCAATGCTGGGCCTCAAGGCGGCCTTACAAAGTTTAAAATATACATGGGGGGGGAGGGAAACAAAACCATAAACAACAAAATTATAAGACATTAACATAGATGGAGGGCTGGATTATTCTCCAAAGGCCTGCTTGAACCAAAAAGTTTTAGCCTGCTTCCGAAAGCCCATCAAGGAGGGAGCCAGCCTAGCTTCCTTGGGAAGAGAGTTCCAGAGCACCGGATCAGCCACCGAGAAGGCCCTTTCCCATGTTCCCACCAACCGCGCCTGTGAAGAAGGTGGGACTGAAAGAAGGGCTTCTCCAGAAGATCTCAAAGCACGGGCAGGCTCATAAGGGAGAATACGTTCTTTCAAATAACCTGGACCCGAACCATATAGAGCTTTTTAGGTCATAACTAGCACTTTGAATTGTGCCCGGAAACAGACTGGAAGTCAGTGGAGCTGTTTTAACAGGGGAGTTGTATGCTCCCTGTAACCAGCCCCGGTCAACAATCTGGCTGCAGCTCTTTGAACCAGCTGGAGAAAAACCCTCTCAAGGCAGCTTAATCCCCTCAAAAATGCAAAACTATCAAATCACAGTTTCAGTAATATAACATGATTTAAAACAGCGTATCAACAATGTTACAGGAAAAATCAACTAGAATACCTAGAATTAACGAACAATTTAAAAGACAGTTCAAGCCAGCAAACACACACACAACCATCAATAATCCAAAAGCCAATAACCTCCAAACTGGTTTGTTATACTTAAACTCATCTCAGCTAAAAAACACTGGAAATAAGTAGGTCTTCAGAACCCTTTTGAAAACTGGAACTGACAAGGTCAACCATATATCCCTTAGATGGGCGTTCTACTGATTAGGGGCCACCACTTAGTAGGCCCTGTCCTTGTCCTTGCCAGTCTAAAGTGATCTTCAGGGCAACTGGTGAGCAGGGTCTCCAATGGCAATCTTAGGGCATGGGGAGTTTCATATAGGTACAGTAACTCTTACAACAGCCCTGTAAGTGTTGTTGATATTCTCTCAGTTTTGCAGCTGTGGGACCAAGGATTAACAGTTTGCCTGAGGCCACAATCCTGTGCATGTAGAACGTTTTTCTGTCTAAACTCCCAGCATTCCCCAGCCAGTCATGCTGGGGCATGCAAGGAGTTATATTTGTCTTAACATGCATAGGATGTGTCCTTAAATCTGTCTTAACATGCATAGGATTGGGCCTTGATGGCTGTTGGGAGATTTTAACCAGGCACACCCTCTGTTTCAGAGCCATGAAACGGCACCAG
The DNA here is from genome assembly GCF_023053635.1 of Elgaria multicarinata webbii. Classification (NCBI taxonomy): domain Eukaryota; kingdom Metazoa; phylum Chordata; class Lepidosauria; order Squamata; family Anguidae; genus Elgaria; species Elgaria multicarinata. Next base: position 147,089,212 of record NC_086173.1, read on the forward strand.
AAATTTTAGGCAAAATTAAGGGATATTGCTGCCGCGTGCTAGTTTCTACCCTTTTAAATCACTTTGCTAAAAAACCACAAACCCCCATCCTGGTTAGATAAGCACAACCATTTCACCGTTCACTCTGTCTGCATGCAAAAAGATGTCAGAGCTTGGCTTGAATGTTGTGTTTTTCATATTGTGCAGCCCAAGTGGATAACTGAACAGTGCTTGAATCAAAGGAGGGCGAGGAAACCTTTTGGGTGGGGGGGAGGTTAGTGAAATCCACAAGCCCCATTCCTGACTCAGCCCACTTCTAGCCAAATCATCTCCCCCCCCCCGAGGGAATCTCATCTAGCCCCCTAGATGCTGGGCCTTCTGCCAGCAAGCAAAAAGCGTTTTCTGTGACACTTCTGTCTTTTAATCTGAATTTTTAGTTTTAACTGGCTGTTATTTTTCTGTTTGATTTGTAGATGGTTTTTACCTTCTGTGTTCCTTTTTTTCTGTTGTGGATTTTACTGTTGTTAGCCCCCTTGGGCATGTTTTATGAAAAAAAATAGGGCACAAATGTAATAAGAAAGTAAATAAGAGCACAATCCTCTGCATATTTATTCAGAAGAATGCCCCAGATGCTGGGAATTGTAGGCCTTTTTTTTGTCTAAACACACATAGGATTGCACTCTAAAAGGAATAGCTAAGGGGGCTGCCACAATAAGTAAGGGGACACTCAGCCTCCTCTGCTTCCTCTCCCACCTCACTTTGTAATCCGAGCACTGTAACTGATGCTGTGCTCCCAGGAATTTAAGAAAACAGGTAGTCCTGGAGGGGACTGTTGTAGTAGAGATGCTTTACTTCTGTACAACTCGTATGTGTTTTAAGACAGGGATACATAACATAGAGAATCCAACTAAAATACTATGTTGGCTAACTCTGGTCCCATTCATTTCAGTGGGTCAACTCTAAGTAGGACTTTAGGTGGATTCTACCCATTGTCTGTCCCTCCTCGCGAGAGGATCGCGTTCGGTAAACGCATGGGAGATACCCAGAGTTCTCCTTGGCTCTGCTTCACACAGTACATAGGAGTGTAGGTCCCGAGTACATCTAGCCCAGTATTGCCAAATACTGGCAGCAGCTCTCCAAAGTTTCAGCAGGAGTTTCTCCTGCCCTTCCTGGAGATGCTGAGCATTGAACCTGGCACCTTTTCCATGCAAAGTATATGCTCTATCACACCACGGCTCGTCCCACAATAGAAGCAGCCATACTCTGTTGTGGACAGCGGTACTCCTACAGAAGGTTCATGTTTTTTTATTTTTTCAAGTTCCCATAAATAAAAAGTACCCCTGGCTTTAGATTTATTTCCAGGCCCAATTCAGAGTTCCAATAATGACCATTAAAGCCTTTGATACTCCTTGGAACTAGGATATCTGTAGGACTGCCTGCTTCTATTTGAATCTGCCCACTTACTAAATCATCCACAGAGGCCCTCCTTTGTGTCCCTACAATGCTAGCATCTGTCAGGGATGCTTTAGGGTGGATTCCTGCATTGAGCAGGGGGTTGGACCCGATGGCCTTGTAGGCCCCTTCCAACTCTGCTATTCTATGATTCTATGATTCTACATCTGGTGGGGTCTCGGCAGAGGAGGGCCTTCGTGGTAGCAGCACCAGGGCTTTTTGAACACACTCTTAAGAGAAGGTGGCCTTTCCTCCTCTTGCCAACAGCGTTAATTCAGCCTCACCCCACCTGGACTACATGTGTTGGACTACAGTTCCCATCACTCCTAGCCAGCACGAGGAATCTGTGACAGGCATACTGGCGAGTTACGGCCTTGCCTCAAGGGAATGAAGTAGCACACAAACCCAGGATGTTGACAGTGAGCCCAGTGGAGCTCAAGGGATGTTGTACTTCAGAATATAGTCTGATGGTGGACACTTTGCTTCCGCACACATGCATGCATCACTGTTGTGTTTCTCAGAACGCTCTTACTTTCGATGGGAGGCAAATGACGAGGCTTGCTAAGTAATCCACAAAGATTTTATTAAGCAATAAACATCTCTTCTACCTGAATAAAGTCTAACCTCTTGGAAATGTCCCCCTAGGCAAAACTATGCAAACTAAGCAAGACAATTGTCCATTAAAAATAAGAAGCTACTTCTCAAATGCCGTAACTTCAGAGCGCCCGGTGTGGTGGCAGGTTCTGGCGTAATCTCTCCAACTTTCTCACGCCTTGCTTTCGCTCCATATGTTTCAGCTTCACGCTCTCCTCCAGAAGAAACCTCACTTCCCACTGAGTGTGTAGGATTTGGCCTTGAGGAGATAAGCTCTGGAGAGGGTTGACTCCCAGCTGGAGAATCGCCCATGAGAGCTTCCTCCCCCACTGGTACAGGCTGGCTGGTGTCTGGCGCTGCGTCTTCTAGTTCCGAATCTGATTCTGATTGATTGATTACCTGAAACATCTTCTCCCAAAACAGGGGCAGTGGGGTTAGACATGACAATCACCCACGCAAACATGGTGAAGGCACGTTATAAGTCTGTGTCTAAATGCCACTTTCAGGGACTGCATCGGGGTGGTAGAGATTACCACCCCTGCATAGAGAGTATTTTCTGTTTCATGAAGTAGCAACCAAAATCTCCTGCTTCATGCCCTGAAAAAGTGGTGTGTGTGTGTGTGAGATGCCCCCTCCCCTCGGCAAGCTAAGACTAGGCAGATGTGGGCTGGGAGCAGCTGATAGCAAAGATATCAGCCCCACCCTTGGGTGAGTCATCTGCTCCCGCCGTTGAGCCCCTTCTCTGCCTTCGTTGTGTCAAAATCCCCTCAGAAATATCAGCAAGGCTGTTGCAAGCCTTCCCTGCAAAGATCCTTTATGCCCCTCCCAGCAAGGTCAAACTGCTGAGCCGTTGCAGCACACGCCCTGAAGCCCTAGCAGCCATCCTCTCCTTCCCCTGTCACTCCTTTGGCCTCCCTTTTCCTTTCAGAACATGTTTCCTCCCTCTCGTAGGCCCCACTCCCCTCGCAGGAATGAACCCTGGAATCGCTTTTGTTCTGCTGCTTCTTTTTGTCTCCAAACTCCCATGAGTCCCGGAGTCTTGCTTTCACACCCCTCCCTGTTTCAAACCGTCACACCGCACACCCTGGCCTGAAACCCTGACAGAATCCAAAGCATGTTGGATGCCAGCCTTGCCCACACTTGAAAACCACGGCGCCTGCTGCTTTCACACAGCCCTGGCCGGCAGCCATTTTCCCTTTCTGTCATGCCAATTCACCCCCACTTCCACACCCCTGTCTCTCAGAATTTGGACTGGACTCTTGTAGTTTTGAATTTTAATGCCTCTTCTCCCTGTCCTGGGTACTCCTAATACTTAGGATTTATATAACTCTTTCCCAAGCTCTCAGAGCATGTACAGGCTGAACTGGGAGATGAGAGGGAGAGCAGGGCCATTCCATCGGCCTTGCCAAAACAATTTCCCTCCTCTTTCTTCACCATATCTTTTTCCTTGTGTGTATGGTATTTTAGACTGAGGCTGTTCGCCTCAGACCACTGTGGGTTTATTTAGCCCATGGTGAGGTTGCAGGGTGCATGCAGTGGCCATTTTGAATGCTCAGGGGTTGCCATGTCATGAAAACCTTGTGACTGTGGGTTAAATAACCCTCGCATAACCCATGGTCTGTTTTAGGGTTTTGCAAGGGTTGTTTTACTCTCACTTAACCTACCCTTGTCAAGTTTTGCATGACCAAACAACCTCCACGCTGGGGTTGTATAAATAACCCATGACAAGCTGTGTTTTATTGCCTGAACCCGGTCATTGTAAGCCTATGGACAGGGAATATCTTGCTTAACTGATTGTTTGTAAGTCACTCTGGGAGCCTTTTTGGCTGAAGAGCAGTGGCATAAAAATACTTTAAATAAATAAACGAATAAATAAAGCACATTGGCCACATTCAGACAGCATGCTAAACCATGGTTAGGGCTGAGGTGAATGAGCCTAGCCTCCTCCTGGGTGTCCATGCCCCCTCTCCTTGTGTAGTCAGGAGGAGAAGTTTGGATACTTTAGCTTTTATTTTACTCTGGCTTGCCATGTCAGCTGAAGTGACAAACTGCGGTTAACACTAACTGTAGTTAGTCTCAAACAAGCCAGCTTCACACCATGGTTTCTGAAGTTGGCTTGTTAAAACAAACCATAGTTTGTTAAGGGCAGTTCCCAGTTCAGACAGGCCCTCAAGCCAGGGGCTAAATCAGCCCCTCCTGGGGTCCCAGTCCAGCCCTAAGGGGCTCCCTATATGGCTGTTCCTCTTTCCCACAGTCACTGATCATTTGATGGTTTCTCTGCATTTCTTCAGGTTTTTTTTGTTCTGAAATGCATCCTCTAAAGCATAGTCACTGGCAGTAAGAGCTTTAACATGATGGTTTTTTTGCTCTTTTTGCCTATGGCTTGGCTCGCCATTGGAATGTGGCCCCCAAGAACTTCTGTGAAATGAAATTTGGCCCTCGGGCTGAAAGAGGTTCACTTCCCCTGCTCTAGGTGCCGACTCCTCTTGTTGACAGCCAGGACGCGTCTGACTTCGAGGGCCTCAGCGTGGGCTTTCTGTGGGCCAGAAGAACTGTGCAAAGTAGCTCGGTCTTTGCTCCAATACTTCTTGCGCTGTACATAATGGCTGCCTAGCTGTTTCCCTGTCTTGCTCCTCTTCTCCCTCAAGGACACTATTGAGGAAGAGGAGAGAGTGTCTTGGCTTGTATATAGAAGTTACAGAAATGGGAGCCTGATTTGCTGGGTTCTGTTCCACATTCTTGGGAGCAGGAGAGTTTGGTGTTTAGTACGAGTTGGATCGGGGATAGTAAGGCCTAGTTAGAATTGGGATCCAAAAACCCTGGATTCTGTCCCTGCTTCTGACTAAGAATCAGAGCCCCATCAGGTGGAAGCATGATAGGAGTAAGGAATCCTGGACCTTAGTCTGAAAAGGGAGTAGTCCTCAAGTTTGGCTCCAGGTTTTGGGGAACCCTGGGCAACATGACGTCTGGTAGGCTCCCTCCTTTCTCAGTGGCCCCTGGTGGTCTTACCTGGCCACAGTGACAGCGCTTGGAGCAGCACTAGGTAGCTGAGACAGCCTTTAAATTTCCCACAATGCTTCAAGCAGTACTAGGTGAGGGGCATTGTGGGAAATTAAAACTATAGCTAGATTCTGCCCCCACCTGCTGCTTGGAACTCCAGGTCAGAACAACAACAACCAGTTAAAGATAGGCATTAGCAGTGATCCCTGCTCCCGCCAGTATAATGGGTCCCTGACAGCTGCCAAAGGATGCCATGCCGGCCTTCGTGGCCCTCAATAAGTTAAGAGTGGAGATCAGGCAGAGCTGGTCAAAACTATTTTTAATTTCTGCCAACCAGCCTTGCAGAGAATTGAACAAATCATTCAGGTGCCCAAAAGCCTGGAAATTTCCCACACAAAGTGTCGGGGCTTCTGGAATTCAGCAGTTAGGACTAGGGGATGCAGAAGGGAAGAGACCCATGCGGTTTCATGCATCCTCAAATCGGTCTATCTCCTCATTTTTCCTTTGCTGTCCCTCTAGGCTTTCAAGATGGCGTGAGGTCAAGCTCCAACAGCCGGAGTGGCAGCCATGACAGGCACGAGGAGCACACGGACACGTCGGACAGCGAGTCGTTCTCCCTGCAGGTTCGCAAGCTCAACCAGCAGCCCCAGATCCGCAAGCCAGGAGAACACGGCTATGACCCCAACAGGTAACTCGGGAAATTTGGCTGTCCTTGATGGAAGAGGAGCCAAGGTGTTCAGAGAGGAGCAGAACCTGCCAACAATCTTAAGATGTGTGCTTCATCGGGAACATATTTCACCAGTTCTTAAAAAGCTCCACTAGCTGCTGGTCCATTTCCACGCACAATTCAAAGTGCTGGTGTTTGCTTTTCAAGCAGGGGTGTAGCAGAGGAGAGACTGAAAGAACTGGGCATGTTTAGCATTGAGAAGAGAAGCCTGAGGGGAAACATCATAGCACTCTTTAAAAACTTGAAAGGTTGTCACACGGAGGAGGGCCAGGATCTCTTCTCGATCTTCCCAGAATGCAGGACATGGAATAATGGGCTCAAGTTACAGGAAGCCAGGTCTCGACTGGACATCAGGAAAAACGTTCTGACTGTTAGAGGAGTACGACAGTGGAACAAATGACCTAGGGAGGTTATGGCCTCTCCCACACTAGAGGCATTCAAGAGGCAGCTGGACAGCCCTCTGCTAGGGATGTTTTTAGGTGGATTCCTGCAGTGAGCAGAGGGTTGGACTCTATGGCCTTACAGGCCCCTTCCAATTCTACTATTCTATGATCTTAGGCCCAGGGGTCAAATCCAGTCCTCTGAGGTTCCCAAATAGCCACGCCTCTTCCCCTGACCCCACCCCCTTTTGCCAACTACCAGTCACTTGGTGGTTTCCCAACTTTTGTGCAGTTTTTGACCCATTCTAAAAGGTTGAATAGCTGTCCAAAGGCTTATAGTAATTACAATGGAGGCTGCCTCATATTCATCAAAGGACAGCTACTACCGCTTCCGTCTTCCCCTCTGGAAGCCTGTGCCCCTGCCCCTGTGTCCAGTGGAACTATATAGGAGGAATAGGGGAGGACCTGCCCCATGCCACCATGTGGGGGGACGGGACACAAATGTGAGGGAACAACCAGGCCCTGAATCAAGGTCTCCCTCAAACCTGAAGCCAGGCCTGGATTTAGGGAAGGCTCCTCATGGGGTGGGAGAGCTATGGGCTTATTCACAGCTGTTTATTCCTGTTAGTCTCCGGATTATAATATCTCTATTTTTAACTATCTCAGTGAGATTAAACGGTCATAACATTAGTAATCATCTGACTTTCCGATTACTGTAACCCATTCATTTCCTTATTTGGCAACCCCTTCTTTCACGGATGTTGGTAAATGACCAAGGTGCCTGCCTGGGCCTACTCAGAGCGGCTGAAGTGCAACAGATGTGGCTGGCGTGTGATGGGCTTCTGTAACTCAAGTGTGATCACTATTATTTGTGAGACAAAGACACAAAGTCTAATTCTTCCTCGAAATTTTTCTGAGTGGACAAGTTGCCCCCAAAGACTTCATTTTGCACTAGAACCAGAGGCCAACTTACCAAATGGTGATCAGTCTGCTCTAGCCTCTGGGAGGAAACTGTAGAAATTTATTTGTTTAGTTTCACATAACTCTCCTTCTGTGGGGCTAATACTTGTTGTATGTAAAGCATGTGTGAACAGCACAGAAATAAGGCACAATCTGTTGACCAATTCCGGTAGGAGCATGTAACACCATTAGCTTTTGTTCATGTGAACGCAGGCTTTTCTTTTGGAGCTGAGAATTGAAATCAGGCATGGATAAAATCATAGAGTGGGAAGGGAGCATCCAGGCTACTGAGTCCAACCCCCTGCTCAGTGCAGGAATCCAATTCCAAGCCTCCCTGACAGTTGTCCAGTTTCTGCTTTAATACCTCCAGCGACAGAGAGCCTTCCACCTCCCTAGGCAGTTGGTTCCACCATCTGACTGCTCTGACCCTTAGGAAGTTTTTCCTGATGATCAGCTGAAATCCACCTTCCTGTAACTTAAGAATGTAGGACATTCTTTCATGTCCTACATTCTTGGATGATAGAGAACAGGTTGAGGACCTCTTCTGAGTGACTATTTTCAGATCTAGCCACTAGACCAGCCTTCCCTGATGCCTTCCAAATATGTTGCACTGCAATTCCCACCCAAACTAGGTAGCATGCTCCTGTTATTCCATGGGAATAAAATTCAGCTACTAGGCTCTGCTCCCCTTGTAGAGCTGCAAAGAACCCTCCTGGTTCCCACATAGCCAGCCTGACTCTTGTCCTCCAATCTAGGGTGGGCCTGTTCTTGTCAATAGCAGGTGGAGGAGGCTTTTGAGAGCTAGGATCTCCTCCAGTTGATCTTTGTCCTACCAAGGCAGAGTCCTGTAGGGGTCAGGAATATCCAGATCTCTCTGTTTCTTGGGCCAATCTGAAACTAGTTTGACAGCTAAAGGGCCAACATTCTTGCCACAAGAATGCCACATTGCAAGGATGTCTGATAGGATTTATGTGTTGACCGGCTCTGGGTTAGCAAGGCCTCACTGTGTTTTTCTGGATGCAAGAGTCCACGGAAACTACACATAGGCAGGGTAGTTCCATCAGGGAATCCAAACACTGGCTGCCAACCTATTGCCTGTCACTTGTGAGCCCCTGCCGCAGCCAGCCTTTGGCTGAGCTGCTGTGATGTCATGGAATGCTTCATTCTGAGCCACTCAATCCCTTTTTACCACATGGGACTAAAGCAGTATTAGAGTAGCTCATCTCATTGTCTGGATAGGGAGCTTCTGGGTTCACACTGGAAATCATTTCCACCCTGCTCCCCAATACAGAAGTGAGGGCTGCCCATAGACTTCAGTTGTGGAATCAGGACCTTAGCGCAGCTGTGATGGGCCAGCAACCCAGACAGAATATGGAGCAAAGTGAAGAACGCATGGTTTTCTATCTTGGGTTTCATTTTGCGTAATGTATAATTTTGTTTTATTTATTCTATTTTTAAGTGTTTAAAAATGCCATGTCAAAGCAGTCCCTTCTTCCCAAGTTGCAGGGAGTTGTGGCTGAGAGTACGTGATGGTAAATCAGAATTCCTGGCTAATCCTGGATTACTGTGGTGTGTGCTGGTTCCAGGCTTCTTACTGGGGGAGGGGAATGTACCAAAGTGCATTGACTGCCTATTCATTTCCAAGTGCAATTCAGAATGGAGGGTTTGACCTATAAACCCCTGAACAGCTTGGGACTAGGTTACTTGAAGTGCCGCCTTCCTCCATGTAATCCTGCTCAAGAAAGGAGAACTTCCACAGAGGTTCTTTTTGGTGTCTCCCCAGGTATTCGTAACATGCAAGAGGACCTTTTTTTGTGGTTCCTCCTCACCTCTGGAACTCTCTCCCCCAGGAGATCTGTGTGGCTCCTTCACACCTTGTGCTGAGGAGGGTAGTTAAGACTTTTCTTTTTAATCAGGCTCTTCAGCCCTTGTAGGTATTTTGGGTCTTTGGGTTTTGTGGTTTGCTGTTGCTTCTTCATACGGCCTTGCTGTTTTTTATGTACGCCACTCAGCTCTCCTGCGGGAGGAAGAACAGGAAATGAATGACTTTAGCTAGTTAAATAATAGCAGGATTGAGCCCCTTCTCTCCACATTGCTGCAGGTAGATGATCACTCTTGCCACCTAAACAAGGGGTGGACAGAAGGTAGGTCTCCAGATATTTTGGGAAGCTCCTGCCAGTTTAGCCAATGGTTAGGATGCTGGTAATTGAATTCCAAAAAATCTGGAGGTCCTTCTATTCCCCGCCCCTCTCCTAGAGTTGGGAGACCGTGTCTAGATCCCATTTCCTTGACCTAGCCTATTAATGTGACTGACAATCTGGGCTTCCCTTCAAATGCCTGCGTCTCAGTGTCATGTTACACTGGCCACTGAACCCACCATCATTCTGAAACTAAGCAGGACTTGCTCAGTTCTGGGATTAAAGTGGGAAGTCAGACTAGGAGTTTCAGCCATGGATGATTCCTCCCTAACAGTCTCTCCCTGATCTCCCCTGTTGCCATTTTCCTAGGGATTTGAAGGCCCGGAAAAATTCAGAAAAAAAAAAACATTTCCCCTGTTTTTCCCCCAAAGCTTTTTCTGTTTTTTTCCCAAAAAAATGAAAAAAAAAATGAAGGGAAAACAGATGATGGAATCTTTGATTTTAGCATCATGAATAAAATGTTTAAGACAAGGTGTTCAGATATTTACTATGAACAGTAGCAGATTATTACAATTTCTGTGCACCAAAGACAAGCAAGTCCTAGGTTGCAAACTGAGATTACAACTCTCAAATGCAAGAGCAAGATGCATTTCCATCTCTAGGGGGCACCACTGCCATTGAAGCAGAGACTGAAACTGATAGTGAGACCTATTGCTCAGAAAATAAGTCTGATTAAATTTCATGCCTATTCATTGAATCTTGGTCCCCCCTCCCCCCCCCCCCAGTTCTTTTTATGGGAATGGGGGCTTTATGTCTGCTTGACACTGTGGAGGATTAGCAGAAACATAAATAATTTTCTTCATTAGTAATGTTGATGGTTTCTTCTGTTGTTGTTGTTTTAAATTGTTCTTTTGCCTGCTCCTCATAAACTGGCAAAACCAAAGAGGTGCCTTAAAGTTCAGGGGGTCCTTATAGTACAGGAGCTCCATTTGTTACAAAAAAATAAATGAACACTTTTTAAAAAGTAAATTCGATTTGTAATAATTGTTCGAATACACTCTAATTTTAATATACCAAATGTAATAATTTTATGCCAAACCGACTTGCATAATTACATTTTATGTTCCTAAAGTAACAATGTGGCTTTCAATCTGTAAAAAGTGCTAATACTGCATTTTTTCAATTTCCCCCCAAAATTCTGTGTTTTTTTTCTAGGGGAAAGAACGGTCCCCCCCCCCCCCCATGGCTTCAAAATTTCCAGCACTTTTACATCTCTACATTTTCCTCTACCTGGCAGGTACCGGCTGCACTTTGAGCGGGAGAGCAAAGAAGAGGTGGAGCGGAGGAAAAAGATTGCCCGGGAAAAGGTCTTGGAACCAGTGCCAGAATCTGAGATGGAGGTGGACATAGAAGACGTTTACAAGACTGGCTCAGGTGATCTGGGAAAGGTGTCTTAGTTGATGGGAGAGCTCCTACTCCTACCCCAGCTCCTCCCTTCCCTTGCCCCTTAATGCAGTACCACCCCTGGCCACTGGAGGCAGCAGTACCATTTTGCCCAAGGAGCTTTATGTGGTCTGAAAATGGGCCTTGCCGGAACGATTCCGGGCTTTGAGTATGAAAGTTCCCTTAATCCATTTATTTTTAAGCAGTTCAATGATCTATAGGATTACTGTGATTGCATGAAAGATTCAACCCCCTTTTTGCTGCTCTGGTTACCTCTTGTCTGGACTGCTGTAACATTCTCCTCTTCAATGGCCTCCCATCTTGCCGTGTTGCCATGTGGGTTAGTTCAGCAGGCCTTTATCTCCAATTCTTGTTATTATGTCACCCTTCTGTGTAAGCCTCTGCATTGGCTTTCCGGCAGGCCTTGTATCGCTCTGCTTCTCAAATGGCAGCTGGAGGAGCAGGAGTATCAGTGGGAGTTTGAGTCATCAGGGGAACTCCTTGGTGCAGGATATTACTACTGCCTTAAGATTTGTACTTTCTCCAAGATGTTGGCTGTAGTTCCCAACTGGTCCTTACCTTTCTCTTGCTATCAGTACTGGATTTTCCTAAACGGCCACTCTGGAGTTACCAGATGACCAAGGAGCAGCTATTTGCCCGAGAGGAAAAGTGTTTCCGGGAATATCTAGAAAATATCTATAGTACATTCCAGCCAAGCCAGCTCAGTTACTTCGAGCACAATCTGGAGGTGAGCCCTTAAAAGCATTAAAGGAAAGTTTGGGCTTCTCGCTGGGTGGTTGGTGGGTGGGAGCTGCATGGCGTTCTCTTAACCAATCCAAGTTCTGACCCACTTTCATAAATCCAGAGTAAGTATGCGAGTGACACAAGGTGACATGAAAGTGGCTGCTTTGCGCAGGTAACTTTGCTTTTATGATTCAGGGTTTCAAATATTTGCAGGTAAGCATGGGGGTAACGAAGAGGAAGGCAAGTTTATATAAACCACAGGTGGGGAACCTCTGGCCCATGGGCCTAATTTGACCTGTGGGCTTCCCTTCTGTGGGCCTTGACCCCTCCTCAAGCTTATATTATATACAGGGGTTGTTTGTTGTTGTTGTTGTTTGCAAACTCTTAAAGCTAGTTAAATTCCATTCTGTTTCTAGTGAGATTCACCACGCATCTTCATCATCACCATTATTAAAACATTTATATCCTGCCCTATATCACAGGGATCTCAAGGCGGCCTGATGTCAGCCTTCCCCCAACCTGACACCCTCCACATGTGTTGGACTACAATGACCATGCTGGCTGCAGATGATAGGACTTTTAGTCCAATACATCTGGAGGATACCCGGTTGGGAAAGGTTGCCTTATGCAATTCCTATGCAGGAAACACTCTTTTCTTGAAAATAGTGTGAAAACCATGTGGCAATGGCACATGTGTTCATTTCACTTGGTGGGCAAGGAGTGGAAAGATGTGACTGACTGCAGCTTCCCAATATATCTACACCCGGTGAAATACATGCATGCAGTTTGCACACATGGCAATCTACATGCTACTTTTGTGCTATTTCTTATTCGACATTTCTGGGTTGGTGTTTTGTTTTGTTTTGGGATTTGGAATTGATGGGATACCATGGCTGAATCCAAGTTGTTCTCCATGTAGCTAAGAGCACTGAGAAAGAACCCAGATTGAAAGGGGTACTAAATCTGATTAGGCCTCGTGCCTGGTAGTCTCAGTGCAGTGGGCCGGGAAGCAAATCTTACACAGGCCCCTTTTTTCTCTTCCAGACATGGAGACAGCTGTGGCGTGTACTGGAGATGTCAGACATTGTGTTGCTCATTACCGACATCCGGCACCCGGTAAGGATGCTTTGGTGTGCTCTCGGCCACTGGCTGCCGGTTCTTGCTGGACTGAATTCACACAAATGGTTGGCTTGGTTTAACAAATCCTTTAATATGCTTTACTTCACTGAGCAGGTAGGCCTTTGTGCTTCTTTTCAGAATGCCTACTCCTCACCCTGAGCAGAGAAGAATTCTAGGAGATCTTTCCAATTATTTCACTGGACTCAGTCCTCTTTGTGTAGAACGCTTGAATGAACTGATGGTCTTCAGTTAAGCCTGGAGCCAAAGAAACTTCTCTGTAGGGTGGTTCTGAGGTAGTGGTTTTGCCAAAAGCCACTTGTGAAAAGAATTAGAAGACCCTCCATAGTAGGTTTCCACAGGTTTTAGAACCCAGGAACCACACACTGAGGAGAATGGAAGCAATGTCTCCTGTGATGGAGACGTTGAATACTCTTTCGTTAAGATCCTTTTATATATCATTTTGCCCTTCTCTAGCTTTCTCCCTGCGGTTAGTAGTTGTCATATATTCATGGCCTTAAAAGAGAGGTTTGACAGACCCATCCTCCCATAGCCAATGACTTTATTTTAGTTGATTGAAAACAGAAGCCATTATAATTCACCCTGAGACCATGAACAGCATTATAGTGACACCAGGTGACAGAACACGGTATTACAACGCATTAAAAAAAAGCCAACTGAAGCAGTGGCGGGCAGCCTGTGGCCCTCCAGATGTTGTTGGACTTCAACTGCCCGCCTCAGCCAGCATGGCCAGTGGCCAGGGATAATAGGAGTTGTAATCTAACGGCATGTGGAGGGGCACAGGAAAGGGAGAAGCCGTCACTGCCAACATGCTCCATTTCAGAGAGATGCAGTGTGGTATAGCGATCAGTGGGTTGAGCACCTGCTTTGCATGCAGAAGGTCCCTGTTTCATCCCCGGTATCTCCAGGTAGGGCTGGAAAAGTTCCTGCCTGAAACCTTGAGATCCGCTACCAGTCCACGGCAACAATACTGGACTAGATGGAATGTGAGTCCGACTCAGTCTAAGGCAGCTTCCTATGTTCCCATGACTGGGACCCGGGAGATCTGGGTGCCAGTCCCTGCTCACTGGGTGACTTTGGGCCAGTCACTGACTCAGCTTAACCTACCTCACAGGGTTGTTGTTGTGAGGATGAATTGGAGAGGAGGAGAGCCATGTAAGCCACCTTGCGGTCCTTGCAAGAGGGCAAAAGGCAGGATATAAATGTAATCGTAAATAAAATAGATTAGCAGCCATAGCAAATGGACCGAGATAACCAGCAGAGGAAAGTGGATTTTTTAAACAGCAGGCAGGATTGCTGCTTGATAACCGTAAGTCTCCCAGTGAACATCTATATGGCTGGAGGGAGGAATGGGTGTCTTGTAAACACAGAGCCGACGCACCCCAGGGAGCTGTGATTGGCCCTGACAAATGGGCACAGTCATTCTCTGAATATTTAGAGAAATGCATGTAACGTTTCGGTGTCCACTACGTGACGTACTGGGTGTAAGTGGCAAACATACATTCTGTGTAAAGTCAAAAAGGCTCCAAAGACAACCAGATGTGTGGACTGGGCTATTGTAAGCCCATCCTCACTTGCCACCCTATTCTAATCTCATCTTCATGCATAGAAGATTAAGACAGTGAACCCCATGTTTCTAGTCCTCACTGTTACGGATTTTTCACATCCCTTGGATGACCTTATCTCTTTCCTTCCCAGGTCATCCATTTTTCCCCGGCCCTCTATGACTTCGTGACCAAGCAGATGAAGAGAAGCATCATCCTGGTTCTGAACAAGATTGACCTGGCACCACCAGCCTTGGTGGTGGCCTGGAAGCACTACTTCAAGAGCCGTTTCCCTCAGATCCACGTGATCTGCTTCACCTCCTACCCACAACAAGACCAAGACCCCAGTGCAGGTATTTTTCAAAGCCTCATGATGTGTCATGGCCACCAGGGGGCAATGTCGCCACAGTTCTGCTTGGGCCGAGGTGTCCTGGCAGGCCTATGTCATTACGTAGCCTTCCCCAACCTGGCGCTCTCCAGGTGTGTTGGATTACAACTCCCAGCAGGGCTGGCTGGCGGTTGCTGGGAACTGTAGTCCAACACACCCGGAGGGTGCCTGGTTGGGGGAAACTGTCATAGCGCAATAGGACTGAGGGCCTGACAGGTTAGCAGAACTCTAAACCTGCTTAACTTTGTGGTTTACAAGTGAGAAATTAGTCGCTGAAGTGTATTGAAAAGGTTCGTCACTGCTGGCGGCCCCTGCGGTTGTACCACCCCAGCTGAAATGCTGGCAAAATCACAGGGTCATTGCTTTTGCCTCTCTTAAGAGGAGGTAAATTAACATGTAAACAGTAGCAGGCTTGTTACTTCCAGTGGTGCAGGGCTGGGGTGAGTTCACCACCATAGTGAGACGTAGCAGCTGGTGAATGGCTTGAGGCAGTCAGCAAAAGAGCCTGGGAATCCTTCCTTCCTTCCTTGCAGGCAAGCAGTTCTATCCAAAATTAATCCTACCACTGGTCCAGGGACCAGTTTCCCTACCCCCACACCCAGCAGAACCCAGTGGGAGTGGCACCGTCCTCAGAACTGATGCAGTTTTGCTCTGGTAGATTAGGCTGTGATTGAGGCCTTAGCTAGACCTAAAGTTTATCCTGGGATAGTCCCGGGGTTGTCCCTGCCTGCTCCCGGGATCCCCTGTGTGTCATTTACATGAACAGGGATGACTCTGGGACGATCCCAGGATAAACCTAAATGGCCAAGTGGGGGCTAGAATCCAAATCTTCCAAGTCCCAATGCAATGCTCTAATCACTACACCATACTGTCTTCCTATGTTTTCTAACTCCCATCTGCTCCTACTGCTCCTACCCCCCTTCTTCTTTACTAGGCCCCATGTTCCTCCTGTCCCTGGGATAGAACTCAGGGCTCCTAGCTCCCAGTCTTAACCTTCTGGATTTTCTCTCCCGTCAGTGTTTAAGAAACGCCGGAAGCGCCGGAAGGGATGGAGCACAGCCATGGGGCCTGATCAGCTGCTGAGCGCCTGTGAGAGCATCACAGCTGGACACGGTGAGGCTGCTTGGAGTTGCTCTGTGCTGAAATGCTTCTGGAGTTCAGCACCCTTTAGGTGTCTCTGTGTTTTTAGTAAGAAAAGCTGCTCGTAGTCAAGGCTGCTTAGGAGCCACGTTCTCTGAACTTGAAACCTCGTTAGCTCAGGCAAATGTGGAAGTTGAGGGAGAAAGGAGAAACACACTATTTTGTAAACTGTCTTGGTCCAATAGGGTGACCCTATGGAAAGGAGGACAAGGCTCCTGTATCTTTAACAGTTGTATAGAAAAGGGAATTCAGCCAGGTGTCATTTGTGTGCATGTAGCACCTGGTGAAATTTCCTCTTCATCACAATTAAAGCTGCAGGAGCCCTGCTCTCTTTAGACTGACCAGATACAAAAGAGGGCAGGGCTCCTGCAGCTTAATCTGTTGTGATGAAGAGGGAATTTTACCAGGTGCTGCATGCATACAAATGACACCTGCTGAAATTCCCTTTTCTATACAATTAAAGATACAGGAGCCCTGTCTTCCTTTTCATAGGGTCACCCTAGCTAATCTGCACTTTCAGAGTAAAATAGTCCTGATGTTGTATTTCCATCCTGTTTAATCAGATGAATGCCCTTATTTCACCTCGACTTTGACTCCCAAGTAAGTGTGCATAGGATGGCAACCTTAGGTGCTGGGCCCTGACTCTTGTGGGACGTTTTTATTTTTGCTGGCTTTGTTTTTCGTTTTTGTTGGCATCACTCTATTTTACTTTCTCTCTCTCTTTCTCTCCCCCTCTCCCCCCCAGTGGACCTGAGCAGCTGGAAGGAGAAAATTGAGCGGGATGCAACAAGCGCACGCCTGCCGGTTGAAGACTCGGAGGAGGACTCAGATGATGACGAAAGTGCAGCAGTCCTAGTCGAGTACCAAACAGATGTGGCTATGGAGGCTGGGGGATTCTCCCAGGAACTCTACAAGGATGGGATCCTGACAGTAGGCTGTGTAGGTGAGTGCGCCCTCTGCTGACGGGTAGAGGAAAACATTGTACTGGAGAGAGGTGTTTGTAATACTTGTATTGAGACATACGCTTGTTTAAAGGACAACCAGGTCCCTCCAGAAGCCCACATGCTAGGACGTATGTGCTAGTGTGGCATAGTGGTTAGAGTGTCATAGAATTATAAAATCATAGAATAGTAGAATTGGAAGGGGCCTACAAGGCCATCAAGTCCAACCCCCTGCTCAATGCAGGAATCCACCCTAAATCATCCCTGACAGATGGTTGTCCAGCTGCCTCTTGAATGCCTCTAGTGTGGGAGAGCCCACCACCTCCCTAGGTAACTGGTTCCATTGTCGTACTGCTCTAACAGTCAGGAAGTTTTTCCTGATGTCCAGCCAGAATCTGGCTTCCTGTAACTTGAACCCATTATTCTGTGTGCTGCAATCTGAGAGGATCGAGAAGAGAGGGGAGACATGATAGCACTCCTCAAATACTTGAAAGGTTGACACACAGAGGGCCAGGATCTCTTCTCGATCCTCCCAGAGTGCAGGACACGGAATAACGGGCTCAAGTTACAGGAAGCCAGATTCCGGCTGGACGTCAGGAAAAAACTTCCTGACTGTTAGAGCAGTATAATCAAACTGAGAGTCGGGAAATCTAGGTTGTAGTCTGCACTCAGCCATGGAAACCCACTTGGTGACTTTGGGCCAGTCACAGACTGTCAGCCCAATCCACCTCACAGGGTTGTTGTTGGGATAAAATGGAGAGGAGGAGGATTATGCACATTGCCTTGGGTTCCTTAAAGAGGAAAAAAGGCAGGATATAAAAGTAAGAAATAAATAAAACACAGCCAAATGTTCAGTCCCTTCTTGAAACAGTGCAACAAAATGGTTACAGACTACTAACAGTGGAATCCTGTACATGTCTACTCAGAAGTAGGCTGCACTGAACTCAGTGGGGCTTACTCCCAGGTAGGTTTGCAGTATGGTATAGTGGTTAGAGTATTGGGATAATAATGGAAAGTCCTGGGTTCAAATTCCCACTCAATTCTCTCTCTATCTCTCACCCTAACCTACCTCACAAGGTTGTTCTGAAGATAAAATAGGGGTGGAGAACCAAATACACCCCCCTGAGCTCCTTGAAGGAAAGCAAGGGATCAAATACATTGTTGATAATAATTCAGCATTTGGGATGTAGCTAGATGTACTGTGCCAGATACACAATCATTACAGCAGTGGTATTCAGCCTCTTTCAGTTTGAGGACTGAATTAAATTTCAGGGAAGCTCTCAGTGTTGCATTTCCAGGCCCTCCCACTGAGGTGTGAGGCAATAAAGACCTCTGCCATGCCGTACAATCCACAAAGCTTTATTCAGTAAATAGCCATCTCTTCACACCTGAAGAGACTGTGAATGCTAGCAGCTATCCTGTAAGCCTAATGAACCAAACAAAGCAAGGCAGTTGCCGTAACTAAAACGGGCAGTTTCCCCACAGTGCCCAACAGGCTTTTACTGAATCTCTCCTTGAAGGCGATTCTTTAAGTTGAAACCTCAGGTGAGTGGCTTCCATAAGGGGCTGCCTCCCACTTCCTCTCAACTCTGCCTGCTTGAGCCCTGTGGCGGACTCTGGGATCTGTCAACTCTGATGTTCCCTCCCCCTCTGGCAGAGGCTGAGTTCCCAAGGTGGGTGTGGGGGAGGACGATCTCTGAGCCCGGGCGTCCTGTCCGATGAGCTTCTCCTGGGAAGATTCATCCTTGACTCCTGGAGAACCTCCTCCCCTGCTTCCTGTCTTGGCTGGCGTACTTCTGGTTCTGCTTCTTCAGTCTCCCAAGTCCGATTCAGCTCCTGAAACCCAGTCCCCAACACTAGCGCCTGGTCCTGACACTGTCAGCTTAAAGTAACTGAGCTTTAAGGAGAGGCATTTCAGCCCTTTACAATGAGGGAAAAGCTAGGGTGACCCTATGGAAAGGAGGACAGGGCTCCTGTATCTTTAACAGTTACATAGAAATGGGAATTTCAGCAGGTGTCCTTTATATGCATGCAGCACCTGGTGAAATTCCCTCCATCACAACAGCCCTGCCCTCTTTTGTACCTGATCACTCTAGTATAGCTTGTGCAGCTTTAATATTTGTTATGGAGAGGGAATTTCACCAGGTGCTGCATGCATACAGATGATACCTGCTGAAATTCCATTTTCAGTACAACTGTTAAAGATACAGGAGCCCTGTCCTCCTTTCCATAGGGTCACCCTGGGAAAAGCTGCACAAAATCCGGAAAACCAGCAAACAGTGGTTGGTTGGGGGAAAGGGACTGGGGCCAGAGGAAGGGGACACTTCCAGGTAAATGTTTATAGGACTGCAGCCCACGCCAGCCTTCCAGAAGTGTTGAACTACAAATCCCATCATCCTTGTCACACCACACACCCCTCTGCTCTTCTTCCCGCAGGCTTCCCCAATGTGGGCAAGTCCTCGCTCATAAACGGGCTGGTGGGCCGCAAGGTGGTGAGCGTCTCCCGCACTCCGGGTCACACCAAGTATTTCCAGACCTACTTCCTGACGCCCGCAGTCAAGCTGTGCGACTGCCCTGGGCTCATCTTCCCCTCCCTGGTGGACCGGAAACAGCAGGTGAATGGGGCGGTGGGGAAAGATGCCCGTGTTGCTGGGGACGGGGAAGGGCTTTGGGTTGGCAAAGATGTATGTTGCAGGGGGAGAGAGGAGGCACCCTGTGAGGAATCCTTCTGGGGGCTCTGAGCACCTTGGAGGAAGGTTGGTTTAAAAACATGAATGAATGAATGGTGCTAGATCTGCAATTGCCCATTCACACATTTAAGTCACTGATGCCTCTCTAGTCAAGTAATACCCATGTATGTGTGAACCAACTGGAGGGAGGCTGTATACCGGTTTGCATTGATAAAAGCTCAGTCCTTGACAGCTGAAAGACCTTGAGTAGCCAGAACTTTTGCTGAGAGCCACCACCCAGTCCATGAAGACTTGGAGTGAAGCCAAGGGGAGAGGCCATAGCTCAGTGGGTGGGGGCCCTGCTTTGCAGGTGGAGGGTCCCCGGTTCAATCCTTGACGTCTCCGGACAGGGTTAGGAAAAGGATCCTGCCTGAAACCTTGGAGAGCAACTACTGCCAGTCAGTGTCAGCAAAACGCGTGGAGTTGGACACATGGGGTTGGATGCATGGACGCATGGGGTTGGATAAATTCCTGGAGGAGGAGAAGGCAATCAATGACTACTAGTTCTGATGGTTCAATGCTTCCTCTAGTATCAGAAGCAGTAGGTCTATATACACCAGCTGCTGTGGAACATGGGTGGGAGGATGCTGTTGCACCATGCCCTGCTTGTGTCCCCCTGGTCGACAGCTGGTTGGCTGCTGTGTGAACAGAGTGCTGGACTAGATGGACCCTTGGCCTGATCCAGCAGGGCTCCTCTTATGTTCTGACTGTAGAAAGCAACTTCCGACATTCCTGTCTGTTTTTACAAAGACCTGACCCAATGGCACCCTGGGAGTTTAATGCCAAGGAAGGAATTTTAAGGGGTGGGGGTAGAGTGGGGGGGTGTCTCTTGTTAAAAGTCCAGCACTCTGCCCACTAGGCAACACTGCAAAGGAAAGGAATGGTTCACTACTGTGTAAGATGGGTGCTCTTCCCTGCTCGAAGAGATGTGAGACTTGGCAAGAGGACGACAAACTAGGATTCCTCCATTCTCTTCTATGCTAAGAAGAATGAGAGATTGGGGAGGGTGGGGGAGAAAAAGCCTGCATGGGGTTCTTTTTTAGGGTGGTTTTTTTGGGGGGTCTATTCTGGGACAGAACTGAGGTTGGAAAGAGACCAAGACCACTTCAATTTTGCTCAAAACTGGAAGGAGAAGGAATGTGTTGGAGGAGGGGGGAGCTTTTCAGTTGGGATTCCCAGGGTCTCTTTGGCAAGGGGGATGTTTTCACTCTTTCCCCCCTTTGCTCTGGCTTCTTCGTCTGCCAACCACTGGGTAGTAGATGGGATTCGCAGGGCCCAGCAACCAATACGTCCTTCCTTCCTCTCATTTTATAGATCCTTGCGGGCATCTACCCTATTGCCCAGATCCAGGAGCCCTACACCTCCGTGGGGTTCCTGGCAAGCCGAATTCCAGTCCAGGCCTTGCTCAAGCTGCGGCATCCGGACGCTGAACACGGCGCGCCCGAGCCCCCGTGGTGTGCCTGGGATATCTGCGAAGGTAAAACCGGCCGGAGGTGCCGTGAGTTGGTGGCGCTACGACTTAGCGGGGGAAGCGCAGCACATGGGGGTGCAAGCGGTCAATACAGCTCTCTGACGCCGTCTTCCCCCCTCTTTTCTCAATAGCCTGGGCTGAGAAACGGGGCTACAAGACAGCCAAGGGAGCCCGCAACGACGTCTACCGAGCTGCCAACAGCATCCTCCGCCTAGCCGTGGACGGGCGCCTCTGCGTCTGCATGCGGCCTCCTGGCTACACTGCACAGAAAGGTACCCGGAGAGCAGAGCATTGTGGGAGCTTAGCCAGCATTCCAATAGGGTGGAGGAGAACAGCCTGGGCCTTGTGGAAGAGTGACGTCTCGGTCCTCTCGCCTGCCCTGCTCCTGTTTCAGGCGCAGCTGATGGGCATGTGAGCGAGGGCTTACTTCAGCCTTCCTCATAGGCTGGACCACAGCTCCGAACATCTCCAGGTACCATGGCCTGGGGCTTGTAGTCAAATCATCTGGAGGGCACCAGGCTGGGGGATGGCTGTCCCCAAAATGTGGAACTCCCTGGGAGAGCAACTTACAACCTCTTTTGTTTTGGCTCGCCCATCGTCTCCCATTAGTTTGCCTTCCTTCCTTCCCTCCCTCCCTCCCTCCCTCTCACCCCTCACTTCCCGCTCCCCCTCTGGCAGGATATTGCAGTATGAAAGTGGTATATAAACCGCAGGAGCTACACCAAGCAGGATATAGCACTTTGAAAGCAGTTTACGGTATGTGTCCCAGCAGTTGTCAGTGTACTTCAATACCGCTATAAAGCAGTAGTGTGGCTCCTGCCTTTTCTATACCACTTTCATACCACTTTCATAGTGCAATATCTTGCTTGGTGTAGATTAGTCCTCTGTTTTATTGATTGTACTTTTTTTGTTCGTTTTGAGCAGTTTTTTAAAAAAATGTGATGTGTTTCGACATCACCTGCTTTGAACATTCTGTGTTTAGAGTGGAAAGACTCGCGGGGGTGGGGGTGGGGAAACCCCTATAATGATATAAATGAAATGACAATAAAGCCTTCAATTCCATTGATTTGATTTATTACATTTATATACTGCCCCATAGCCAAAGCTCTCTGGGCGGTTTACAAAAGTTAAAAACAGTGAACATTAAAAAGTATACGAAATTTAAAACCATTAAAAACATAAAACAGTATAAAAACAGCGGTATCCATTTAAAAAACAATTCTGGGGTCCATTAAAAAACAAACAAACGTAGCGTTGTTAAATGCTGTTAAATGGCTTTTACCCTCTTAACTTAATGTTAGTGGCTTTATTTAATGTGGACCTCATCTTACTCCCCAAAAAATGGCAATCAAGGCAACTTACAGAAACAGTTAAAATTGATTTAATAATACATTAAAATGCAATTAAAAATCAACATATATATGTAAAACGGCACCCAACCCGGCACCCCTAAGGACCAAGGAAATCCCAGGGGGATTGGGGAGGGGACATGTTTTTTTCTAATTCCCCCCATGGCTTTTACATCTCTAGCAAACCCAGTGGCTGGGACTAAATGAACTTTGGCCCCTGGGCAGCGTGGTGGTTTTGACACCCCCCCTCTCCTTCCCTCCAGCCATGTGGGAGCACCACCCCGAGTCTGCCGAGATCGCCGCGTTGCAAGAGGCGCACCGCCATGACGGCAAGCACAGCTCTGGTGAGGAGGAAGAGGAAGAGGAAGAGGAGGAAGAGGACGAAATCTCCAGCTCAGGAGAGGAGGAGGACGAAGAGAAAGACCGAGACGCTGACGAGGAAGGCGAGGAGGAGGAGGAGCCACGCTCCGCCCCTAAGAGTGGGCCCAGCCAGCCTGTTCCTTCCAGGAAGGGAAAGCTCCTGGGCCGGAACTTGTTTGCTTTGCTTGGGGAAGACGAATGTTAGCAGCTCCCTCTGCTGGGCAGACTGAGGGGGGTGGCCCCGATCCCTACCCCATCCCATCCACCTGTGCATTCCCAGAGTCTCTGTATATCAATAAAGGTGATGTTTATTTCCTGGCCAGCCTCCATGCCTGTGGAGAGGGCAGGGGGCTAAGGCCAGGGGTGCAGATCCCCAGGTCCCAGGCTGGTCCTCCGGGGTTCTCCAGCCGGCCCTGTCCCCTTTTGCCCAACCACCGGTCGTTTGGTGGTTCCCCCAACTTGTGTCGTTCTTTCCCCATTCTGAAAGGTTGACATGTCTCCCCGAAGGCTTCATTTTGGGCAGCAAGAGCTTGAGGCTGAAGTCTGTTGGTATTTTCTGTCTTTCGGCCTCAGCCCCTTTTGCCTTCGGCCTCGCCCCCCACCACTGAAGAGCTTCTCTGGAATGGAATTCAGTCCTCAGCTTAGAAGAGGTTCAGCACCCCTGGGATAAGAACACAGGATTAGCCTCTCTGGCTCATCTCTGTCCAGCCAGGTTCTCCTGGGGAAGTCACACGCAGGACACAGGGTTGTGAACCATTCCCTGGGCTTTGATCCCTGAGCCTTAGTATCTTGTATAACGGGGGTGGGCCCATGGGCCGCATGCCCCCTTTTTTTGAAGTTGCCTTTGCTGCTGAGATTGTGATGGCAGAAAAAAAAATTGGCTGTGTGGTGATGTGGCGGCAGCAGCAGCAGAGAAAAAGTTCAATTTTACTTTAAAACAGTGGTTCTCAACCTTTCTAATGCCACGACCCTTTAATACAGTTCCTCATGTTGTGGTGACCCCCAACCATAAAATTATTTTCGTTCTTCTCTACACGATCCATTGTCATGGGATGGTTTGCTAATGAAATAATACATAACAATAGCTTTAATAATACAAAAGATGATACATGACATAGTTCAGTCAATACAGTTTCCAAAGACCATCGGAAATATGTTTTCCGAGGTCTTAGGCGACCCCTGTGAAAGGGTCATTCGACCCCCCAAAGGGGTCCCGACCCACAGGTTGAGAACCACTGCTTTGAAATAAGGCATGTGGGGAATGACGCACTTTGTTTTCAAGCAAAATCGTACTCCTGAAGTTCCAATGGGACATTCAGTGGGTGGCAAGGCAATGTGGGTCCTTGACCCCCTGATATTTCCCCCCCCCCTCCGACCAGCTGTATACTAATGGAGAACTCATTCTACAAGTCTGGATCCTTATGCAGCCAAAATACAATTTACACACAAGACAAGGGTTCTCATTGGACTAAGAGAAATGGTGAGGTTTGCAGAAGTACAAACGTCTAGAAGGCATGAGCTTACTCCATGGCTATGGAATACTGACTATCAGTGCCTGGGGAGAGAGTGGAATACTGGGGAGAGTATGCAGAACATGTTATCGAGATGGCATCCTAAAACGCAAACAAGACTTCAGCAAAGGGCCCGACTACCAAATGCCACTGGATCTTGCTAAGCTCAGTAAAGACTGCAGTCATCTTTCCTTCCTGCCTTATATCTCTTGCACCGTAATCTTGGAACACAAGCAGTTGGGGATGAGGTGATTTTCGCGAACCGCCTGCCTGCTATGATTTTGACCGTCCATCTTCCCTGCAGCCACCCTGTTCCACATCCAACTACCATTGGCAGCCTGTTTGGCTGGCATGTGGAACAAGGTCTTGTTGGTGGTGTCTCATATTGTGGAGATTTAACTTCCGAGAACATAAGTAGAGTTGTACTGGAGCAGACCAAATGCCTATCTAGTCCGGCATGCAGTTCCTACTTTGGCTAACCAGAAACAGGACAGGAGACAATAGCACCCTGCTTGTGCTCCACAGCAGCTGATATTGAAAGGCATACTGTTTCTGAACGGACTACATAGCTATCATGTCATTGATAGCCATTGATCCCCTTTTTCTCCATGAATACGTTTAATATATTTTTGGTCAGGATGGTGTTCACAGCCATCTTGTATTGATTCAGTACCAGAATGAAAGTCAAAATTTAATTAGGGTACAGAAAGAGAATGCCGGAAAGATTTCAAATTGCCCCTAAATGCACCTGCTGATGAAGCAGGAAATACATCAATAAATATGTTTCCTTTGGAAATAACTAGCAGGAGTAAGTATGGTATAAAGCCAACGCCACTGAAGCAGCCTTCCCCAACGTGGTGCCATCCAGCTGTGTTGGACTAAGTGTTTGGGCAAGATATTATATGGAGTAGTGGCATACTGGAACACAGCCATGGGGTGGTGTCCGGATGTTAAGGGTGGCCCACAACAGGAGCCTGGCAGTGTCAAGCTCTGGTGCCAGCCCTGCCCCACACATTGGCTTGAATCCAGCCTCTGCCTTTGGCAAGAGTAAGGCTTCTACACAGGGAAGGCCCCTCCGCCTAAGTCTGGAGGATCCCCTTCCATAGTTCTCACTGCTTTAAAAGGGGGTTGGATAAATTCCTGGAGGCAAAGGCTATCAATGGCTACTAGCCCTGATGGTTGTGCGCTGTCTCCAGTATTCGAAGCAGTAAGCCTGTGTGTACCAGATGCTGGGGAACATGGATGAGAGGGTGCTGTTGCACCATGTCCTCCTTGTTCATCCCTGGCTGGCCGCTGTGTAAACAGAGTGCTGGACTAAATGGACCGGTGGTCTGATCCAGCATGGAACTTATGTTCAGCAGGGGCTGCTGACTGTGTGACACTTTCAAAGAGCTGGAGGGAACAGCCATGGGAAGGAGAGGTCAGGGAAGTCCACTTCCGCCAGCACAGTTGATCCAGCTTATATATGGATCCAACCTGTTCATTGTAACTTCTTCACAGGGTGAAGTACACGTTTTACTTCCATTCAAATATTCTGGTGGATAGGTGGAGGCTAGCAAATGCATGACCTGAGAAAGGTAATGGTGTGTCCAATGGAAGAACTCTTGTAATACAACTTGTTCCTTTCCTCCAAATAAGGACATACGCTCCATAGGTTTCCTAGATCTGTTAAGACAGGGAGGGCCCACCTTTCTCAAGGGCCATTCCCCCCCCCCCCCAGAGCAGCCTTCCCCAAGGGACTTTCAGATGACACGCTAAGCCATAATGGCCCCTTTCAGACAACATGCTAAACTATGCTATTGGGCAGTATAGAAATGTAATAAATAAATAAACCACAAAATGGTTAACGGAATGCATTATAATGCATTCTATTAACCATTTTGTGGTTAAGCAGCATGGTTTAGCGTGTTGTCTGAAAGGGGGCCTATGTTTAGCTCAAAATGCTTAACCACTGTGGCTTAGTGTGTAGCCTGAACAGGGTTAGTGTGTGTTGGACTGCAACTCACACAATTCCAAGCTAGGAATGGCCATGTGAGCTGGGTTGCAGTCCAACACATCTGAGATAGATAGAAGAGATAGAACTGTGGAGTTGGAAGAGACCACAGGGATCATCTAATCCAACCAGCTTGGCTGCTTCATCGTCGCTTGAAGCTTAACATGGCAAAGACTGAATTGCTTGTTTTTCCTCCTAAACCTTCTCCTCATCTCTCATTCTCTCTTACTGTCAATGATGTTACGCTTACTCCGGTCAAGGAAGCTCGTAGCCTTGGCTTTATCTTCGACTCCTCGCTCTCCTTTATTCCTCATATTGAGGCAGTAGCTAAATCTTGTTGATTTTTCCTGTATAATATTGCCAGGATTCGATCATTTTTATCTGTCTCTTCTGCCAAGACGCTTGTTCATGCACTGGTTATTTCACGGTTGGACTACTGCAACCTTCTTCTCTCTGGCCTTCCTTCTTCTCACATCAGTCCGTTGGTTTCTGTTCACCACTCTGCCGCAAAGATCATCTTCTTGGCTCGCCGCTCCGACCATGTTACTCCACTTCTGAAATCTCTTCATTGGCTTCCAATTCACTTCAGAATCCAATATAAACTTCTCCTGTTAACCTTCAAAGCTTTTCACGGTCTAGCTCCTTCCTATCTCTCCTCTCTCATCTCACACTATTGCCCCGCTCGTGCTCTTCGCTCCTCTGATGCCATGTTTCTTGCCTGCCCAAGGGCCTCTACTTCCCTTGCTCGGCTTCGTCCATTTTCGTCTGCTGCCCCTTACGCCTGGAACGCTCTTCCAGAACATTTGAGAACTACAAGTTCAACCACAGCTTTTAAAGCACAACTAAAAACTTTTCTTTTTCCTAAAGCTTTTAAAACTTGATGTTGTGCAGACTTCTACTGTTACTTTCTACTGTTAGTTTTTCCCTACCCAGTGCCTGCTTACCCTACCCTGTACCTGTTTGCATTCTCTTCCCCTCCTTATTGTTTTACTATGATTTTATTAGATTGTAAGCCTATGCGGCAGGGTCTTGCTATTTACTGTTTTACTCTGTACAGCACCATGTACATTGATGGTGCTATATAAATAAATAATAATAATAATAATAATAATAATAATAATAATAACCCTCTGCAATGTGCAGAAAAATCACTTAAACCATCCATGAAAGGTGGCTGTCCAGCCTCTTCTTAAAAACCTCCAGAGATGAAGAACCCACAACTTCTGTAGGAAGACTGGTCCACTATTGTACAGATCTGACTGACAGGAAGTTTTTCCTTATATTTAATTGGAATCTAGGTAGCTTTAACTTATACCCATTATTTCAGGCCCTAATTTCTGTGGCAATGGAAAATAGTTCTTCCCTGTGGCATCCTTTTATGTACCAAATGTCTCTGGAGGGTACCAAGCTGGGGGAAGGCTGTTCTAGACAGTAAGTGAGGGAAGGGAGTACAGTCTGTTGCCCGAACTGACTCGCACCCATCCCACCAAGCAGTGCAGAAGTAGCCATGGCAACATAATCCTCTTGCCATTTGGCTTCAAGGGCCTTGATGGTTACGAAACAGATGGGAGTTCAGGAACTGCCAGGGTAAAACATACAAAATCTAACCAAGTAGACATTTCTTACAAATGTTCTTTATGAATAGAAAGGCAGGTAAAGCTTTTGCTACATCTTGGACAAAATTTGGTAGGGGATGAGCCAGAGCCTCTGGGCAGGGCCAGTTGGCTACTCCTGTTTCAAGAGATAGGAACAAAACCCAAAGCTTTAAAAGAAGGGTGAGGAATCCAACACGGTCCAGATGTTGGACTACAATCCCCACCATCCTGGTCCATAGGCCATCTTGGCTGGGGATGATGCAGTTTGAGTCAAACAACAGCTGGAGGGCTACAGGTCTCCCAACCCTGATTTAAAACGATATTTCAATATAGAACACAGACAAACAGAGAAGAAAAGCATTTGTTTTTCACTTTAAAAAAAAACCTTTACAAACTTTTTTTGTCACATACTATAGAAATCCAAGATATTTTTTTAAAATAAAATGATTCATTAGTATTCAGGATACAGCATTTTTTTAAAAAAAAAACTGCAGTAAAAGCATACTAGCATTTAAAGAAAAATTCTGGTAGATGTTCAAGGCATTGGGTTATAAATTAAGGCTAAAATCCTCTTCCACGGCCAGGAAGAGCTCAGTAGGAACTATAATTCTAGGAGTCCCATCACACAGATCTTGAGGGGGGGGGGGGGTCCTGTACTTCTAATAAATGGGAGAAGTCCACCAAGTGCAGTGATGGGAGGAGTTACAGATGGCTAGAGTGACCATATGGAAATGAGGACAGACCTCCTGAATCTTTAACAGTTGTATAGAAAAGGGAATTTCTGCAGGTGTAATTTGTATGCATGCAGCACCTGGTGAAATTCCCTCTACATCACAACAGTTAAAGCTTCAGGAGCCTTGTCCTCCTTTCCATATGGTCACCCTACGTATGATTAAATTTCCCTTTTAAGCAATCCATGAAGGTATAGGATATCCCTTAGGATCTGGACCCCCAATCTCCCCCCACCCCCAAAATATTTGTTTTTAAAATGAACTTGATCCAAAGCTTATATAAATCAATATGGGAGTTTCCTGTTATTTTGAAGGAAGGGTTAAAAATTAGCCTATAGAAGTCTAGTATTAGGGTTTGAGGAGCGGTTGATCCACTGCCTGGCTGGCAATCTCGACAGCAACCTTTTTGAACGCATTTCCTCTTGCCAACCATGTAGGCCACCGCCTCTGAATTAAGACGCCTTTGAAACAGCTAAGAATTAGCGGCATGATGGGAGGAACAAACAAGCATTCTGCGTCTTTCCCAAGGAAACTGACCTGGAGCCCCTGTCCTAGAGAAAAATATGCTTTGTAAAAAGCAAAATAAAAATCTCACAGCCCATTCTTCAAGTAGTCCTGGCTGCTATTGCTTTAAAATAAGTCTTGCTTGTTAATTGAAGTTAAAATTCTATGCTTCAAAAAACATTTTGGCATAATCCCCACAGTAAAAGCTCAATAAAAGTAATTTTAAAATAAATACAAAGGTGCCGCAGATTAAAAAAAAAAAAACAAATTAACTAAGCTACTCTGGGCCCATTCAGAAGATACCTTAAACCATGGCTTTAACCACGGTGGTTAAGCCAGAAAGCCAGGCCATGTTTAGAAGACACCTTAAACCACGGCTTTAACCATGGTGAATATGGTTAAAGTCGTGGTTTAAGGTGTCCTCTGAACACAGCCCGGCTCTCTGGCTTAACCACCATGGTTAAAGCCATGGTTTAAGGTGTCTTCTGAATGGGGCCTTTCTCTCTCCCTCTCTGGTCAAAGCATAATACTACAGAACTGAGAAGTCTGTAGTTTAAAAAAAAACCACCGGCAGGGTAGTTTCACTTTTAATAATTGCAGAGTTCCAACACGTGCAGCTATTTCAGAGAAGAAGAACATTTTACATGTATGTTGAACTACACACACCTGCTATGCGGCTGTCAAACATAACAAAGAGCTGGCCGGAAAGAAAGGACAACCCATTTGGATTCCATCAATTATCTCTCACTGTTCTTCCTAGAGCAGCTGACAAATCTTTTGTGGACGCAGTGCACCATCTTAACCAGGTAGCTGTGGCCCTCTGGATGTTTTAGCCTACAGCTCCCATCAACCCTAGCCAATAGTGAGGGAGGATGGGAGTTGTAGGCCAAAACATTGAAGTGCCACAAATTGTCCACCTCTGCTTTTAACCCTCTATAAAAGCCTTCCCTAATCTGGTGCCCTCTAGATGTCTTGGATTACAACTCCCAACATGTCCCTTCTGGATGGGGATAATGGGAGTTGTAATCCAAGACATCTGGAGGACACTAGGTCAGGGAAGGCTGCCTCTATGATCCATTTCCTCTGAAGCACTTGGGATCGAATCCAGGCCTCCCCCGTTCAGGATCCTAAGCTAATACAAGCTAGAACTCTGTGTACATGTTTGAGTGAGTCATAACAAAGTGGGCATGCTGGAAGCCGGAACTCCTGGGTTCTTTTTGTAGGCCACAAAAACCTGAGTGCATAAAAGCAAAAGGAGATAAGACACATTGCATCATTCAGTGCTTAGCAAGTAAGGTACCCAGCTGCTAGGCCCCATAAGCCTGAACCCCACAAAAATTGGGACCATCTCCCCCCACTCCGCTCAGTTATCCTTGTGGGCCAAGGGGCCATTTTGAGCCAGGAGGTCACCATAGGCTGCCTCTTCGCGGGAGAAGACCTGGAATTTCTTGTCAAGCTGTGCTCGGAGGTAGAGGTAGTCCTGCTGGTCAAGGCTGTGGGCGCAGGTAATGTAGGCCGTGAAGAGTAAGGCGACCAGGAGGCGGTCAAGGGAGAGGCAGGGCACGACCCAGAGGATGAGGAGAAACTCCAGATAGACAGGGTGGCGAAGGTGGGAGTAGAGGCGGACAGCACGTGAGGACTTCACGGCCAAAGGGTCCCCCATGCCCAGGCAGTAGTAATAAACCTGGGGAGTGAGAGTGGAGTAGAAACACATATTTGTATGACAGAAACACCAACACTTTTTGGACAGGATACGCCATTTAGAGCCCAGAGGATAAAATATTTGAACTAATCTATGACCTGTGTTCGCCACCTGGCAGGCTTAAACACCTTTTACGTACATTTTATATATTGTATGTTTTCTCTGCAGACGCACAGGGGTGTGGGACTGTGGAATCCATTCGGCATTCCACAATCCATTCTAGATCCTCTGAAACTGAATTTGGCCCTTGTGCTGAAAGAGGTTGCACAGCCCCGGCTTAGGTTCCTGACTTAGTACAAGACAGCTGTGTATGTTAAGCCACAAGGGCCGTCTCGTGCCGTTGTTTCCCAGCAACTGGTGTTCTGCGGCTGACTGTTACTGAATGTGGAGGACCCATGCAGTTATC
This sequence comes from Elgaria multicarinata webbii, assembly GCF_023053635.1. NCBI lineage: Eukaryota > Metazoa > Chordata > Lepidosauria > Squamata > Anguidae > Elgaria > Elgaria multicarinata. The sequence goes on from NC_086173.1 coordinate 147,120,130, forward strand.
ATGACTAACAGCCATCAACAGAAAGATCCCAAAAGTCCTGCTACCACCACCACCAAAGTGATGCCATTTCTATCTTTACAATGGCTGTCCTTGCAGTAGAGGATGCTACATTATTGAGAATCAACGACATACACAACATCTGAAGCAATGCGTCTTTGCTTTAACACTGCTAGAGCCTCAGTAGACAAGAAGAAGGGATTCCAAGCGAGAGGACATGTCTTCCAAGCATGCTCAGTCCACGGTCTCCCTCCCTCCTCCTCTTTTTAAAGAAACATACTACTGGCTGCAGAAGGGAAGATCTTATACTAGGATTGGGCAATTTGTGGCCCTCCAGATGTTTTGGCCTACAACTTCCACAATCCCCAACCACTGGCTATGCTAGCTGGGGCTGATGGGAATTGTAGGCCAAAACATCTGGAAGGCCCAAAGTTGCTCACTTCTGTCTTATTCCCTGATTGCTCATTAAGCCTTGCTGAGTTACATCATCAAATTTAGAGTTGTGGGCCCTCTAGAAGGGGGTTGGGGAAGCAACACGGTACCTGTTTGACTCCCATCAGCTCTGCATAGTCAAAGATGAGAATGATGCTAAAAATGACCAGCCAGGCAATGAAGTGGAGGATGAAACAGATGAGCGGGACCCAAGTGATCCATGGCTCAGTACTCGCATTCCAGAGCATGGGACCATCTCGTACTGGTTGCCAGTATCTCATCAACAACTACATGGGAGGAAAAAGACACATTAGTAGCACACTTCTGCACACATGCGTAACATGGCTGCATGTGGGGCTTCACAACCGCAATTAGAATCATAGAATAGTACAGTTGGAAGGGACCTATAAGGCCATCGTGTCCCACCCCCTCCTCAATGCAGGAATCCACCCTAAAGCATCCCTGACAGATGGTTGTCCAGCTGCCTCTTGAATGCCTCTAGTGTGGGAGAGCTTATGACTTCCCAAGGTAACTGGTTCTATTGTCGTACTACTCTTACAGTCAGGAAGTTTTTCCTGATATCCAGCTGGAATCTGGCTTCCTGTAACTTGAGCCCATTATTCCGTGTCCTGCACTCTGGGGTGATCAAGAAGAGATCCTGGCCCTCCTCTGTGTGACAACCTTTCAAGTATTTGAAGAGTGCTATCATGTCTCCCCTCAGTCTTCTCTTGCATCATGGAAAGAAATTCCATCTTGTGCAGGATCTGGCGCATTAGCCAAATCACACAAATCATTTTTTTTCCCAAATGCAAGTTAAGGTTTCAGTCCTCATTATTACTGGGTTTGAAAATATTTGCCTACTTCTCCAAAGTAAGACAGAAAGTTTGTTTTACCTCACCACATATTGAAGGCTACCCTGAATTAAACTCACAAGTGTGGCTTCAGAGCCATGTGCCCAAGGCTTGAAGCTGGAACTGAGGAGCTTGCTTTGGCAATCTCACTCTCCTGCTTCCAACAAAGTGCAGCTCTCCAAATCCAAATAGTATTAATTGGGCCAGGATAATTTCTGCGTCTAGAAATTAGCTTGGGCAGGAATTCAATCATAGCTTCTCCACTATCTCATCTATGGGACTCCTCCCTCTCCTAGAACTCTTAGCCTTCAGAATTGTCCACCTTGCTACCTCCAAATTGATTTGCCTACCTGGAGGGCCAGGGCTGTGCAAAAGACATAGAAAGATCTCTGCAGGACTCCAAAGCAGCTGCTGGCCCAGCGTTTGACCCGGTCAGTGGCCATCAGGCTGTGCTGCAGGATGAAGACGACTATCAAGCCCATGTCCACTATTAGAGGGTACAGAATCTTGGGGTCCCTAAGGGCAACCCCCCACTGAGGTCTAGTGGCAGCATCTGTAAAGAGATTTATTTATTAATTAAAACATTTGTATGCTGCCCTACACCATTGGGGTCTCAGGGCAGCGTACAGATCAAGAGAGAAGTCTCAATCAAATAGAGAGACCCACCTGGAGCATCCTATTTAACAGTATTGGGCTGCCAAAAGATCTGATAGTACCCCAGAAACCAACCCTTGAGCAGGGATGGGGAACATGTGGCCCTTCAGATGTTGTTGGCCTACAACTCCTATCATCCTTCAACATTGTCTATGCTGGCTAGGCCTGATAGAAGCTGCAGTCCAACAACATCTGGACAGCCAAAACTTCCCCATCTCTACCCTAAAGACATTCAATTCTTCCCTGGCCCCAACTCTTTTACTCAGGGTCATCTTAAAGTCTTATGAAGCCACTAGATTTATGGAGCCTTCCCATATATAGCAGGAAGGAGTACTAGAATATTTTATTAAATCCTATTGTTTACATAGGAGCAGGCAACTATTGTTCATGCTGTCAGGGGCTTATGGGAGTTTTAAAAAATTATTTATTTATTGCATTTATATCCCGCCTTTTTTCCTCCAAGGAACCCAAAGCAGCGTACATAATCCTCCTCCTCTCCATTTTATCTTCACAGCAACAACCCTGTGAGGTGGGTTGTGCTGAGAGTCTGTGATTGGCCCAAAGTCACCCAGTGGGTTTCCATGGCTGAGTGGGGACTAGAACCTGGATCTCCTCACTCCCAGTCCAACACTCTAACCACTACACCACACTGGCTCTCACCACACTGGAGTTGTAGCCCAAAACATCTAGTCCAAACATTGTAGCATAGCCGGAAAACAAAACCCTACCCCAAAAATCCTTGCCTTTGGTTTTAAACAATGTTTGGGACGCCAAAGCTATAGCATACATTTTTAATTGTAATACTACTACTAATGATAATCAACATCTCTATAGCACTTTCAAGGGTGCAAAGCGCTTCACTTGCATTATCTAGTTGTAATCCTTATATCATCCCTGTAAGGTAAATCAATAGTATTATCCCCCATAATGCAGATAGGGGGGCTTGCCTATGGTCCCTTAGTCAGTTCATGGCGGAGATGAGATTCAAAACAGGGCCTCCTTGATTGACAGCTCAGCCTCTAAGGGCACAACCCTATGCCAGTTTAGACAGCAACAAGTTCTACAACTCCCAGCATGCCAAAGCCAGAGACTTGGGCAACAAAACATTCATCCAGATCACCCTGCCCCAACCTGGCGCCATCCACATGTGTTGGAGCCAGGCTGAGGATGTTGGGAACTACAGTACAACACATCTGGAGGGCACTAGGTTGGGGAAGGCTAACCTGGATGATCTACCTACTAGCCCAAGATGGCCCCCCAACTACAGCAGGGAGTTATGCTGGCAAGGCCCTTTCAGGGTGTGTACAAGTCAGGGCCTTGTCCTCCCCTCCTCCCTTTTTAAAGTGGTCCTCCAGCAACATGAATTGCTGACCTGGTGCCCATGAAAAACATCCCTTTGGGGATCTGTGTGTCATTTTGTTCTAAACTTCTGCAGCAGGTGGGATTTACATCTTTGAGTGTGTGTGTGTGTGGGGGGGGACTTGTGGCCCTGCAGATGTTGTGGCCTACAATTCCCATCATCTCTCACCATTAGCCATTCTGGCTAGTGGTGATAGAACTTGCAGGTCAAAACACTTGCATGGCCACAAGTTCCCTAGCTCTGATTTAGGGTGTTTTGCAGCAGGAAATGGCAAGAGAAGGGCACGTGGCATCCTCTGACACCCCACCCCCCTTTGGCATCACTGTCCCGCTCCACCGAACCCCACTGCCACATGCATTTCCTTTCACTATCTCCGGACAACAAGGATCGACAATGTAGTTATTTATTTCTACTTGCAAGCTTCCTTTGTTTACAAAGGACACCGCACGAAGCAAACTTTTAAACACCAATACCGCAACAACAAGCGCACACAGTGTTACAACATGAAAGTATATCGTCTTATCTCTATGTAGGATCTAAGTTTGATCGGTCTGTTTCATTCATTTTAAGGGTCTGTTTTAGATAGGCTTTCAATCTATTGCGACCCGCCTGGAGTCATCAGGATCGGGCAGGCTTTTAAAAAAGAAGAAGTCTGATATATGTTTTGTTTTTTGTTTCAACTGTCTGTGCGCACACTGCACTCCTCTGTTCCCCTAAAATCTAATTTCTCCTCCCGAGATCCTCCCTTTTCGCTCCCCCCAGCCCCGCAATGAGTCGCACCGGTGCTGTGTTGGGGGGGCCCAGCCCCCGTTGGCAGCTGCAAGAATAGAGCCCGGAGGGAAATGAAGCGGATCAGCTCCACCGCGGTGCCGAAGGTGAAAAGGAAACTGCCCAAGGCCGGGACCATCAACAGCAGCGGCAGAGCAGCCATGGCGGGGAAAGGAGCTTCTCCCGCCGCCTGGAGGAACCGCCCCGCGGAGGGAGGCGCTTTCCCCGGAATCCCCACGCCCCACCGTGACATCACAAATCCGCAGGCCTGCGAGAGGGCATTCCTCGCCGGGCCAGCTACAGGAGGGGGCTTCCCTTAGCATTCCCAGGCCCGCCCACAGGCCGAGGAACGTCACACGGCGGGACGAAGGCTCTGCTCTAGGGATCCCCGGTCACCCCGTGACGTCACCACCCGATCCCTAGCTCTCCGAGTCTGTGACGTCATAGAAGAAGGCTTCCCATTGAGCCGTAAACTCACAATTCCTTCCCCTAAATTCCCCTCCGCAGTAAAGATTTTCCTTCTCGGGATTACCCTTACAGGGGAAACCTCTTGGATTGTAACAGCTGCGTAAAAATCCAGCTTTTCTTTGCATTGGTCGAAGGCCTCACCGCGCACGTGGATCCGGAAAGGTGATCACGAATCGGAGGTACAGCAAGCAAAGGCCAAAGCAAATTCTAAAGATGAAAAGGAGTGTGTAACACGGAGGAAACGAAGAGAGGAATCCTGTACATGTTTATTAAGGAGAAGAGAGCCCCGTTGGAGACAATGGGATTTACTCGCAGGTAGATATGTCTGTAGGATGCTGCAACTCTATGTCAATTTACCTGGGAGTAAACTAGCTTTTCTTTTTCCTCTGCTATCCCAGCGGTAGGTATATATTTGTGATAGTTTTATTCCCTTCTTTCAATCAGAAACAAGTTCCCAGGGCGCAGCTCCAAGAAAAAGAAAACCTCATAAATACAAAGTAATAAATCTCCAGTAAGCATCTAGTCAAAGGAGCATAAAACAAAAGATTAAAAAAAACCACCCTACAGCATTGAAAATGAAGTAGCAGCAAGAAAACACTATAAGGAACATAAAACAAAAGATTTTTTAAAAAACTTACAGCATTCCAAATGAAGTAGCAGGGAGAAAACATTAAAATCACTGTTCTAAAAATCAAAAGCGGGGATAAAAGGAACTGTTTTAACCTGGTGCCTAAAAATAACCAGAGGATGCCATACCTGGCAAACTTCTCTAATGAATAGCTCTCAATACAGGAGAGCTATTCATTACTCCAAATGATAAAAATCTGAATCCCCTGCAGTTGGAAAGAGACATACCCATGTGAGGCTGATATCTTAACAGTGCAGGCCTATACATGTCTGCTCAGAAGTAAATCCCACTGAATTCCATAGGGCTTATGGAATTCATAGGGTTTATGGAATTACTTCATGCTCAGCAGGTGTAGCATTGCAGCGTGAGCTACTCAAGCCATCTCTGTTGATAGGGCGTTGACCTTGTAATCCTATACGTCAGGAATAAGGATTGTGTTGAATAGGACTTGCTCCCAAGTAAGTGTGTAGGGGATGGCAAGCATTACTTTCCTTACAGTCAACACAGAGTCTGCAAAGCAATAGCCCTAGGATTGAGATGGGTATAAAAATATAAATAATTTGCACCAGCAGGGTTGCATTGCTCTTCAAGAAAATACAAATGACTAAAGCCCCTTTGAAAATAAGCATTCTGTCTGGTTCTTTGGCTCCTGACCAGAGGTTCTTATGGTGGCAGATTAACATTTTGAATTCGTACTGGTCACCCATAATCCTTATGTTTATGGTGTCAGCTACTATATACCAAGAGATCATAGAATTGTGGAGTTGGAAGGAACCACAAGGATCATCTAGTCCAACCCTCAGCAATGTGCAGGAACAATTAAATTATCTGTGAGAGGTAGTTGTCCAGCATCTTCTTAAAAACCTCCAGATATGGAGAACCTACAACCACCATAGGTAGCCTGTTCCATTTTTGTACAGATCTTACCATCAGGAAGTTTGTCCTTATATTTAATCGAAATCTAGGTAGCTGTAACTTATACCCATTACTTCTGATTTCTGTGGAAATGGAAAATAGTTCTTGACCATCTTCCCTGTGGCACCCTTTTATGTACCTGAACACTGCTAACATGTATTTATTTATTTATAACATTTATATCCCGCCCTATATCAATAAGATCTCAGGGCGGCATACAGTATAAAGCATATATGTATGCTTATATTATGTCTCCCTTCAGTCTCCTTTTCTCCAGAGTGAACATCCCAAGTTCCTTCAGACTGTCCTCATAGGGCATGTCCTCAAGTCCCTGTTTCACCTTTGTTGTCCCCTGTGAACCTGTTCTAACCTGTCAATGTCCTTCTGGAAATGTGGTGCCCAGAATCGTACACCATACACAGATGCTGGTTCTGTCAGGCTAACCAGATCACTGAGCCCTCCACAGCCACTCTCAGTCCCACTAGAATAGTGATAGCAGCTCTAAGTCCTTAGAACTGAAAACCTTTTAATGCAAAGGTGGGCTAAAAGTAGAATTCCAGATGTTTTAGACTTCAACTCCCAGTTTTTCTGACCATTGGCCGTGCTGGCAGGGGCTTCTGGGAGTTGAAGTCTAAAACATCTTCTGCCCACCCCCTTTTTTAAGTACTTCCTGTTCTAGCACTGGCCTAAACATGTTTCATGGCTGTCTACCAGCTTGCTTCATCCAATCCCTGGAGGCTGAATCATCTGGTGAAGCGGATGTCCAACATACCGAGGCCACAAAGAAACAGTTAATATATAAAGGTACCAAAGATGTAATTAACACGCGTTTGTCTTCCTCCTGCTTCTTGGGTCAAGATTTTACAACTGAAATCAAAGGAGAAGAAGCCGGTCCTAATTAGTGAAACAAAAGATGCTGAGATGCCACAGCGCTACCATGAATCCCAGATATTTGTGTGGTTTCAAGGGAGTGGCGGCAAGGCACTGTTCAAAACCACGTGCTCAGAGCAGGGCGGAGAGGGAGAATATTGGAGGACATGATCATTATATGCTTATATAACATCCCACAACTTGGCAGAATGAAACTGCTATGTTAAGTTCATGTTATACACCAGTTTCATTATGAGCAATTCAAATAAGCAGCCCACCTCCTTGAGGTCTAGTGGCATATGCAATCCAGCATATTTGCAAATATGTACTTCAGCCCAGAAAGAACATTTTGCATATTTAGGTGTAATATGATATATACAATTTTTATTCTTCTGTAACAGTTCACTTTCCAAATATTTAAGTATTTAGACTTTCAAGTGTAGGCACACGTATGAGCCAGTGTGGCGTAGTGGCTAAAGTGTTGGACTAGGAGTCGGGAGATCTGGGTTCTAGTCCCACTTGGCCATGGAAACCCACTGGGTGACTTTGGGCTAGTCACAGGCTCTCAGCCCAGCCTACCTCACAGGGTTGTTGTTGTGAGGATAAAATGGATAGGAGGGTTATGGATGCCGCCTTGGGTTCCTTGGAGGAAAAGAAAGGCAGGATATAAATGCAATAATAAAATACAAATATTAACAAGGTGGTCAGATCCATCCCCTTAAGTAAAAGGTGACTTGATATTATGCCATCCTAAAATGTCCCATTGGAAGGCAAGCTACAAGATTTCAAATTAATTTAATATATATAACACGGTGTACGTTTTGTGGGGGGGAAATGGTAATGTTCCTACCGGAAACACCAGCCATTCCACCAGCTCTGCTGAAAGACCACCTCCATGAAGCAACCGCCTCCCTCAAGTGTTACCACCAGCAGGCTGTAACAGAGGGAGAAGAGAAGGGAAGCAGAGCCAGTCCATCAGCCCTGCTGAAATACTACATTTTTTCCTCTTCCCTACCCATCCCCTTTTCCTTGTGTGTTGTGTCCTTTGAGACTGAAAGCCTTGTTTATCTGATTGTTTATAAGGTGCTCTGGGAGCCTTTTGGGCAGAGGAGCAGGATAAAAACATAAATAAATAAATGTGAAGTTATTGCAAGAAAGGAATTTATTCTATCCTACATAAGATTATCCCCACGAATCCCATTGTTTTCCCTGTTGCCATACTTCTTGAACTTTTCTACAACATTTTTTGTCATTAGGTATTGCTTTGCCAATGAGGTATGTGTGTTTTTCTTTTTTGTCTATGACTGTTATGTCTGGTTGGTTGCAAGGTATTGTCTTGTCCATATGAATTGTTCTGTCCCAGTATATTTTATGATCTGCATTTTCCAAGATTGTTTCGGGTAAGTATGTGTATTGTTCTTGAATTTGATGGCCAGTTTGAATTTGAATTTGCTTGAATTTGAAATTTGAATTTGAAAAGCTTTGAATTTGAAAAGCTTTGAATTTGATGGCCAGTTGTTGGTGAATTATTTTTGCAGCTGTGTCTGTGTAGTCCATTCCTGCCAGAATTGTTTCTTGGAATTGATGACATTTCCTACATAAATCTGATGTTACACTGTTATCTTTTATAATGTATTTTTGATAGTTCTTGGTTGCTATAACTTGATCCTGTATAGCTATTAGGAATTATTATTATTATTATTATTATTATTATTATTATTATTATTATTATTGAAGCTCTCTGGGTGTTTTACACCCAGAGTGTAAAAGAGTGTATTTTATTAAATAAAATATAGCATAAAAATTAATATCCCCAATTTAAAACAATTTAGACAGCAAAATACAGTTTCAATAAAATATTAGATATGTTTAGACAAGTGGTGTAAATACCTTATCATATACCATTCAATGTCAGGTATGAGAAACCTGGTGATGTTGGATTACAATTCCCACCATCCCTGACCACTGGATATGCTGGCTGGGTTTGATGGGAGTTGGAATCCAACCAAATCTTGAGGGCTAGAGGCTCCCTGTTCCTGATATATTCAATCTGGTATTTGAGCCTTTACATTCCTTTGGCATGAAGGATGTCCTTCCTTCTCCATTAAGTAGATACAAACTATCAGATGAATATTGCATTGGTATATGTTGAATATGTTTTGAGTGATTAATCGAGCTAGTCAATGAATATTAATTTAAGAATGAATTGGCTAACACAAGTCATCTCTTCTAATATGACATATTTTAAAATTCAGTAGCTCAACTATATTTCCTTTGAAATTGGCTTTCTATAACTTTTTCAGAGCGCTTAAAGACTCACAAATTGGGCTCTGGTCCATGAAAGCTTGGCCCATAATAAATTTCGTAGTGATTAAGGTGCCATAAGACTTCTCTGTGGCCTTTGGTGGGGAAATTATACAAGCCTCATCTTACTGTTATCTGCCCGGGGCTAGATGAAGAGAATCAACATCAGACAATGGAGTAGACAATGCATATGGCCATCCCCCCACCCAAAGATCCAATCATAGATGGAAAACAGTAAGTCCCATTGATTTAAATGCAGTATTTTGAAGTATGTACACTGAGTTTCTCAATTGTGCAACAAACCCCAGTGCGTGCTTACTCTCTAGAAGTAGGACTTAATGAATTCAACAGGATTTGCTCCCTGGGAACCGCTATAGGACTGCAGCCTTAGATGTGCTAAACCAGGCAGGTGGAGCCTCTGTCCCATGGACCAGTGGGTCCTCGTCCAACCTGCCAGCTTCTCTCCCCAGGTAAAAAGGTTGCCACTGAATTGATTTGATTTCCAGGCTGCAGCAGATGGGTGGTAAGGCCTATCCATTACCTACCATTTTAGGATGTTTTAACAATGTATACTACGTTTTAATTCAGTTTTATGTATTTTATATTTACTGTTGTTCCCTGCCTTAATCAAAATGGAGAGGCAGGTAAGGAATATCATCATCATCATCATCATCATCATCCCCTCCCCCAGTGCTGAGAGCAGCTAAACCTTTGGCTAGTGCATGCCCATTATTCGTTACGTTTGTGTCTCATTCTCCTTTCCCCAAGACCAGCATTTAAACTTCAGAATTAGCATGTGTGGGCTAGGCTAGGCTGAGGGATTGTGACTGGCCTAGGCCCATCCTTGGAGCTTCATAGATCTGCAGGCATTTGAAACTGGGTTTCTGGCCTTCTTACTCAATGCTGACACCACTGCACCACTCTGCCTCTATGATGGGGTGCACAACCTGGAGCCACATGTGGCCCCTGGCCACTCCCTGTGCGGCCCCCAAAACTGTTAGGGCCCATCTAGTTTCCACACACACAAAAACTGTGGAGTGGGGAGGACTGTGGTTCCCTGGTTCCTGAGATTCCTTCCTGCTGCTAATAGCAGCGGAGAAACAACCATCTTAATGGTGATCGCTGGGAGGAGCTTTCAGCTCCACACATACCCTCCTCCCCAGTAATCCCTAGGTCTCAGTGGGCAGGGAGGAGAGGTTTCAACTTCTCCTTCCCTGCATGCCAAAGTGTGAGTGTGTGTTTGTGCATACATGTGTGCCCCCCATCCAACACTGGATGTGGCCCTTGGGGCTGAAAAGGTTGTGATGCTCCTGTTTCCTATGAAACAGGCAGTGATGTTGGGCTATGTAGTGGAATTTTGAGCTGAACATTGCTGAATTTTGAGGTTAAGTTTTCTTCCTTCTTTATTGCCAAGAGTTCTCGAGGCAGTTTGTAGCAGGCTCGCTGCCAACCTCAAGCGTTTGTTGTTTATGATTTAGGAGTATAGCACAAGGCTTCACTTCACGTAGCTGTCATTCCCGCCTTGGCCGTAAAAACACAATGGAGGATCAAAGTAATAGGAGGATAACCAGGTATTAAGTAGTCACTCTGATCGTGTCAGCAGTGATACCAACGCATTCTGTTGCTTTTTGTAACTGAGGAACTCAGAGCACATGGCTCAGCATCAGGCCAATTAAAACTCTTCCTTAATTAGGCTCTATGAGTTCAGAGGAAGTAATTTAAGGTGGCAGGTCCAGGAAGCCCTCGTGCCCAGTCATATGTTCCACGGCCTCCCCATTGTTTGTCTGGTGAAAGAGTCCATGAACTCAGAAAGCAGGAGGTGTGAATAAGCTGCCCCAGTGAGAATTACAACTCGGCATCTTCCCATCACCAGGGGAACACATCCATTGATATGTAGCTGCTGCAATGCATATCTTTTTTGAAGCATCACACAAGACTCCCTCCCCGATATTACAATATTTTCAATTCAGTGTGTATATATATATATATATATATATATATATATATATATATATATATAAAAGAGAGCTGCAAATGTTTTGTTAATGAATCCGTTAGATCAATTGATTTAAAAAGTGCTCCTCGTTAATTCAGGAAGCATTGTTTGTTAGTGTTGTTTTATTTATTTATTTTAAAAATCCCTCTTAACCAACTTGTGTGCGTGTGTAGAGATGTTTGCAACCACAAAATGGGGTAGCGGAAGCAGCAGGGCCAGCCTAAGAGATTTTACTTCCTGAGGCAAAGGCCAAGATGGCGCCCCCTTCCATTCCAGATATAGAAATCAACTGGATTGGTACTTGAACCACACTTCAACACTTGCAACTGCATAGAGTCCTCCATCACACCTGAGGGAAGCAGGGCTAGTTTAGGGGATGTAGGGCAAGCTGTGAGGCACAAACATTGTCCTCCTCAAAGAGTAGAATGGCTGGGGGACCTCCAGTGCTGCCCCCTTGCATCTGCCGCCTGAGGTGGTTGCCTCACTCTGCCTAATGATAGGGCCAGCCCTGGGGTGCAGGGTGCCAAAGTAGGAGAGGCACTCAACCAACAGTAGACATCCCCTAGTTGTATGGGGAAATACTGGCAATCAAAACTAGCCCTCTCGCCTCCACCCACCCCCCCTGCCAAATGCCAGAGTCTTGAGGGCCCTGCATGGACACAGTCATTGTGCTGCAAAGGAATGTTGGGTAGACTTTAGTTAGGCTGAGGGGAAGCAAGCATATGGCCATGTTGGCTGGGAATTATGGGAGTTGCAGTCCAATCCATCTGGAGGGCATTATGTTGGGGAGGAGGACTCGCACTCCTGTATAAAACAGCTGGTCCACTTAGGACCTTCTTTGGATGTCCCCACTCTCGGAGGTTAGTTGGGAAGCTACTGGTGTGGGGGCCAGCTCAGGTGAAAGCGTCTGATAGGCCTTCTTCAGGGACTCTCATCTTGCACGTATTCTGATTGATTGATTGGTTTGATTTATAGCCCACTATTCTGCCAAGAAAAATAGCACACAAGCCAGTTTACAATCAGAAACAAGCTTTGATTAAAGCAATAATAAAAAGAGGGCCTTCTTGGTGTGAAACTTCCCACCGAGAAAGGCTACATTTGCTTCCTCTCTGCTGGCAGGAAAAGACCCTTTTAGTCAACCGGGCCTTTGGTGTGTAAGTGGGTCAGTTGGGCAGGAGGCTGTTTTTACTTTTGTTATTGTTGTGCTCTAATTGTTTTAATTCTTTCTAATGTATTTATTTTATTATTGTTTTTTTTTCTTCATGTTTTGTTAGTGACTGTAAGTCGCCTTCAGTGCCAGTTTAGGTAGAAAAGTGGGGTAAAACTCGAATAAATAAAAGCACACAATTAAAAACAAAATAACAGAATAAAAACAGCATCTAACTCAACAGACCCACTTATACCCCAAAGGCCTGCTTGAATAAAAAGGTCTTTCCCTGGCAATGGAAGCACAGTGGATGGAGCAAATCACACCTCCCTCGTTAGGGAGTTCCACCGCCTGGGTGCAGCCACCAAGAAGACCCTCCCTTGCGTTGCCACCAAACATGCCTCTGAAGGTGGTTATCTCAAAAAATGGGTCTCTCCAGAAGATCTTAAAAACTGGGCAGGCCCATATGGGCTAAATGAGCTAATCTATCTCCATCTGTGCACCACCATACACAGACAGACATTTTTCTTAGGTTCCAACTTGTTTGATTTTTTAATTATTATTATTACACATCATTGTGAAATATTTGTTATGTATTTATTTACAATATTTATATACCGCTCCCCATTCAAAATTTCAGAGTAGTGTACAAGACAAAATAAAATAAAAACACATTAAAATAGATTTTAAAAGAAGCAAAGTGAACTGTGGCTGGTCATTAAGGAAAGCCTTCCTGCAACAATGATGTTTTCAGGAGGCACCAAAAGGAATGCAAAGTTGGTGCCTGCCTGACTTCCAGAGGCAGGGAGTTCCATAGGAGGGGGGCCACCACACTGAAGGCTCTTCCCCTGGTGGACTCCAATCAGAGGATGGGTCTATGGGGAACCACCAGGAGCGTTCCCTTGGATGATCTCAGTGACCGGGCAGGTTGGTAAGGGAGAAGGCGCTCTCTCAGGTATCCAGATAGAAGGCAGAATCTGAACCATTCTCTTTTTGTTTTCTAATATGCCTGCATCATCTAAAAACAAAGCACATGTTTTTAATTTTTACTCAGATGTAGTTGATTGATTAATCAATTGCTTTAATCAACAAAGATTTCTTTAATGAGAGACAGCCCAGGAATATACTAGTTAAATGACAGCTGGCATTCTATCACCTGAAATTTAAACCTCTCCACCCAGAGTGCCATGATTGTGAACCGCCCAGAGAGCTCCGGCTATTGGGCGGTATAGAAATGTAATAAATAAATAAATAAATAAATGATGGGGAAGAAAACTGGGACCGCTCTGTTCCTCACCTGAGTTGCAGAGTGGTCCCAGTCTTCATTCTCACCGTGCCGCAACCAGGACTTCTCCACAGCCTAGTTGATCAGCTGCGTTCCAGAGAGGTCATGATCTTTGGGCTTCTTCACATGAGCAAAATAAGGCAGGCTCGTGACTGGCCACCCATAGATGTTTGCAGGTCCTTTTGATGACGTTGGCAGCCTCCTGCACATCTCCCACTCCTTCCCCCAGTTGTTCCAAACAAAACAAAACTGTGATATCTCTTTCTGCTGAAATATCTCTGGATTTCCTACTGTGTACAGAGCTCTTTGCAGGCTGTATTGATATTTATATGCTGTTTGTGCCCTTATCATTATGGCATATTGAATGCATCTTTAAGGAGTTTGTAATGGAACAGACCAGTTTCCCCTCTGATACTTACCTTGTGTGGTTTAGGATTACTGGGTGTGGCTCTCCTTTGTCATGTCGCAATGCGTGTACATTGGAGCATGTGGAGGTCTGCAAAAGCTGCTTTGCTCTGCTCTTGTTCTTAATAAAAAGGAAAGCTGTTTACCATCCAATTCTATCTATGTTTGCTGAGCATTAAGCTGAAAGCAGAATCAAATGGGGCATGGAAGACTGAGTAGGTACTTCACTCTTGGACTCAAAGGCCAAGAGGAAATGTTATAATCATGTTGAAGCCAAGGGCCTGCTGATGTTGAGATACAAAATAAATAAATAAATAAATAAATAAATAAATAAATAAATACAGAAACACATATTTAAACAAGAACATTAAAAACATTAAAGCAGCTTCATAATTTCAAAGGCTAGATAAAAGTAACAGTTAGTCTTAATAAAGTAGATTGTCTACCCTGGAGAGCCGGAATCTTATCACATGAGATAATCCATTGGAGAGATGGTGCCATGTGCCGTGTAAATTGTCCCGGAAGCTCTTACAGAGAATCTTTTCCTGTGAGATCATTCATTGGAAGGATAATGTCATAATAATAAATTTGGAACAAAGAGTAACAATACAAAATATTTGATTGCTCAAGCTATGCCACATCATACTTTCATTGTTCATTTGCTGTAAGAAATATCTGGATATTTATAAGAGGGGGAAATGGATTTAAGAGAGATTTAGGAGAGATAGATTTAAGTGGATTATTGAGGACAGGTAAAAATATGCTTCTTTTGATCAATAATAAACAGTCACCAATAATAAACAATCCCCCAAATTAATTAAAATGTCCAATGCACAGGCTTTGAGTGCTCCTGGACCTTTTCTGTACAATCTTCATTATGGACCTTTACTCAACTGTTCCATATTCTGTTCCGAAGGGACTTACCTAAGGATCCTCTGGTGTGTTGCCCTTAAGCATATGCCTGGGCTATGCCCTGTCTTCTGTATATTTTATTCCCATCAAAACCAACAGCACCAACAAGTGGCTTGCTTCAGTCTCACCCAGAATTATGTATGTGAGTGCTATTGCAGCCTTCATAGAATCATAGAATAGTAGAGTTGGAACGGGCCAACAAGGCCATCGAGTCCAACCCCCTGCTCAATGCAGGAACCCACATTAAAGCATACCAGACAGATGGCTCTTGAATGCCTCTAGTGTGGGAGAGCCCACAACCTCCCTAGGTATTTATTTATTTATTACATTTTTATACCGCCCAATAGCCGAAGCTCTCTGGGCGGTTCACAAAATTTAAAACCATAATAAAACAACGAACAGGTTAAAAACTCAAATACAAAATACAGTATAAAAAGCACAACCAGGATAAAACCATGCAGCAAAATTGATATAAGATTTAAATACAGAGTTAGAACAGTAAAATTTAAATTTAAGTTAAAATTAAGTGGTAAAATACTGAGAGAATAAAAAGGTCTTCAGCCGGCGACGAAAAGAGTACAGTGTAGGTGCTAGGCGGACCTCTCTGGGGAGCTCATTCCACAACCAGGGTGCCACAGCGGAGAAGGCCCTCCTCCTAGTAGTCACCTGCCTCACTCTCTTTGGCAGGGACTCACGGAGAAGGGCCCCTGTAGATGATCTTAAGGTCTGGGCAGGTGCATATGGGAGGAGGCGTTCCTTCAAATAACCTGGCCCCAAACCGTTTAGGGCTTTGAATGTCAATACCAGCACTTTGAATGGTTCCATTGTTGTACTGCTCTAACAGTGAGGAAGTTTTTCCTGTTGTCCAGCCAGAATCTGGCTTCCTGTAACTTGAGCCCGTTATTCCGTGTCCTGCACTCTGGGAGGATCGAGAAGAGATCCTGGCCCTCCTCTGTGTGACAACCTTTCAAGTATTTGAAGAGTGCTATCATGTCTCCCCTCAGTCTCCTCTTCTCTAGGCTAAACGTGCCCATTTGTTTCAGTCTCTCTTCATAGGGTTTTACAAACCATTTTTGGATGGCAAGTAGCTCTCTTGACCCAGCAGTGTGGGGTGGAAGGTGTATAATGGCTGACATTTGAACACCCTGAAAGACCTGCCTTCCTACTTGCTGTGGTCATCACAGGCTTCCCTTCACAATCAAGAGTTTGTAAGTCTCAGGCTCTTGAAAATCCACTAGTCCTCTTTCTTTCCCCCCAAAGACGGGACGGATAGAATCTAAAACAACCATTTACAACTTTAACCACATTGATGTTCTCCTGGGTTACATGTCCTGATTCCTTCTTTCCCTTAATCCATTTAAATACTTTCCCTGTCCTACTGGAGTTTAGAAACAGATACCACGTCCCTGTGTCTTCTGCCAAGTTCCTACAAGTAGAATATAGGATAAGTTCTTGCGTAACAAGAAAAGATTTAGCAATGGACAAGCTTACACCTGCTGAAGTAGCACAAACACCATTTCTGGCCTTGACTATAGTGCAGATGGGTATCTAGAAAGTTGGCATTGCAAAGCTGGATGAAATGCGTGTCCCATCTAGCTCAGCGTTCTGTCTAGTGACAGTGGTTTGCTTTGATGGCAATTGTGTATTGATATAGCACTCACCTGTGTATGTCCGGGGTGTTGGACCTCTTTCAACTTGAAGGCCGAATTCAGTTTTGGAGAAAAATTGGGGCAGAGCTGAAGGCAAAAGTGGGGCAGGGGTGGAAATACCAACCTTAGCTTAAAGCTCCTTACTGCCAATAATTAAGCCTGGGGAGAAGCGTTTCAATCTTTTAAAATGGCAGGAGAGGGTGGGGGGAGTCAGGAAACCACTAATGAGGAAAAGGGGGGGGCTTCTACATTTTAAGTCCATTGCTACATTTTAAAATTTTGTGATTGTAATTTTAATATTGTATTGGTTTTATATGTGCTTTTAACTAATTTTATGTATTATATTTTATTATATTTTATTTAGTGCTGTTCCCCGCCTCGATCCAGAGGTAGAAGCGGGTAATAAATAAATATATTATTATTATTATTATTATTATTATTATTATTATTATTATTATTATTCTGAGGAATCAGGAACGGATTTAGACTCCGGGCAGGCCACATTTGGCCCACAGGCCTCAGCGTCAAACTCTGTGGTATACATGGTACTTTACAGAGAAACATGGTCTTTAAAAAATAAAAAAGTACTGGTTGCCTGCCTACAATTAACATTTTGACGGTGGGTGAGGAAACAGAGAAGAGAAGAGGCTAGGTAAATGAGGGTTAAACGTTATACCTCTGAGCTCCATGGCTGAACACCATTGAAATCCATGTCTCCCTATCTAGCCACAATAGTGCAAACAGCTCTCACAACAGCAACAATTGTATTAGCAGTATGTAACATTTGCATTGTGAGTTTTATTTGTTTATTTATTTATTAAATTTATATACCGCCCCATAGCCGAAGCTCTCTGGGCGGTTTACAAAAGTTAAAAACAGTGAACATTAAAAAAGTATACAACATTTAAAACCACCAAAAATATAAAAACAACAGTATAAAACAACTGTATCCATTTAAACAACAACAGTGACTGGCTATTGGAATAACACATGGATTCAAATCCCTCCTCAGCTCACTGAGTAGCTCTGGGCAAATAATTCTCTCTCTTGGCCTCAATTCCCCATCTGTGAAATGGGTATAGTAAAGATGAAAGGTATATTCTTAATTGCACTACTCATTGGCCATCAGCACAAAAGTTACCGGAGAAATCAAATGGATATAATACCTCACAGGGTTGAAGACTGACCCCCCCCAAAAAGCTAAACACTTTGCACTTTTCAATTGTGCAGTATGACATCTTAATAATAGTATCAATCAATCAATCAATCACAGTTTTTTTCCCAGTCGTAGATCCATTTAGAGAACAGGGAAACACCAAAGGCATTCATTTTTAACATAAAATAAATTACAGTATATGAACTGAAATAAATGAAAAAATACTTTAAAATAGCCAAAATACAAAATAATAATAATAATAATATTTTTTTATTTACTGCATTTTGATACCACCAAATAGCTGAAGCTCTCTGGGTGGTAGAATGTAGAATGTTACATTAAAATGTCTAGAATAGGATATATGACACACTGAGTTAAAATATCTAGGCTAAAGTACGTAAAATATATGGTACCCATACTAGCTAAGGAAGAGGCAGCACAACTTAAATTTAAACAGAGAATCATTTTACGTGCCTTTGCACCAAAAAAATCTGGCCACTATTTCTGGTGTTGTTTTCCCTACCACCATCTGTTAGTAAATAAAACAGGTATCATTCAAAAATCTTCTCTGGGTATTTCAATAGGATAGGAGTTAATAATCTGTTTTGGTCAACTTTATAGAAGCTACATGAACTATAGCCCTGTCCCTCTGGGGGCAGAGTACCTATAAGGAGTACCAAAAAATGGCCATCCAACAAAGCAGAAAGCAGGCACATAATAGTAAAATGTAGCCCCAGCTTTGTACTGTGGAAAATGAATGTGAATACAAAGCTTGTTTTAGGGTTAGGTTAAATGTGATGCCAAGTGTGTAAAGAAAACTTGACCCGGATGTATCATCTGGGCAAAGTACCGAAATAAAGTATTGAATATGAGGTTCCCAAAAACGACAGTGTGTGAATTTCTTAATGATTGAACGCAGAAGAAATAATTGTCTAAGTATTGTTAGTGTGTTTTATTGCTGTTATTTTGATTTCATTTCAGATTGCATTATGTTATGTAAACTCTTTGACAAACGTTATCTCAATCATCTTTGACTATCAAATGACTGAATACTAAAGTGAGTCAACGATGAAGAGACCAAATCGAATAGATATTCAGTATCTGAGTTATAAGAATAAGAACGTTACATGAAATGAAGGTAATGTGGAAATGACCTGTAAAGAAAATTCTGAATGCAGAAGTAGGGTGACCATATGAAAGATACAGGGCTCCTGTATCTTTAACAGTTGCATAGAAAAGAGAATTTATCAGGTGTCTTTTGTAATTGGTCACTCTAGCTCAGCCTTCCTCAACCTGGGGCGCTCCAGATGTGTTGGACTGCATCTCCCAGAATGCCCCAGCCAGCTGCTGGGGCATTCTGGGAGTTGTAGTCCAACACATCTGGAGCGCCCCAGGTTGAGGAAGGCTGCCTAAAGAGGGCAGGGCTGCAGCTTTAAATTTCAACAGGTGCTGCATGCATACAAATGACACCTGCTCAAATTCCCTTTTCTATACAACTGTTGACGATACCGGAGCCTTGTCCTCCTTTCCATATGGTCACCCTATGCAGTAATATTAATCCCCACAATACGTAATGGGTGGGAAAGGAAATGTTGAAAGGCTCCATTGCCTGAAGTAGTAATGACCACAGTGGCAAAGAATGAACATTGTAGTGATCCAACACCAAACTACAGAAGTTCTGCAGTCATCACAGTACTAAAAAAGAATATGACCACTCCTTAATTTGAGTTCTTTGTATTAGTGTGTCCAGCTTTCCCCCTGGCTGATAAAGTTTTGGTGCCTTTAAGAACTATAACCCATAAATAAATCAACACCACCACCCCCGACACTGGCTCTTAATAAAGGCATTGTAGCCCTGCCAGAGGGGAAACCCTTTTTGGTGTTAGGAGCCCCATCCGTCAAGCTTTCTAGTAGTCATTCTTTCTCTTTCTAATGGCTGTGCCCTCTCCCATTGGGTCTACTCTCTCTCTCTCTATATATATATTTCCTTCCTAAAACCCATCCTGATTCCACTCAGGATCCACCCCACATGCTACTGCCTTCTCCATTTCGCTATCCAAGCACCACGATCCACCTTAAATCCTCCTGTTCCCACCGCAAGGTTAATGGCAGGGCTAAGAGGTGTGTCAAACCACAATGACACATCACGTGGAATGCAGCATCGCTTAATCCCGGCCCCGTCTTGGGACGGTCCTGCCTGACTCTCAGGGCAGGGCAGGGCTCCGGTGATATAAATCTCAGACCATGGAAGAGGGAGCCGCATACAGCTTTTATTCTGAGTCAGACTTAGAGGAGGAAAACACTGCTGCTGCTCCTCATAGGCCTCCAGGATGAACTGTGGTAGCCGTGGGCGATGGCCCTTTCTTGGCATGACTCCCGCAGTCCTTCTCTTGGTTCTGTGTCTCCACCTGCAAGGTATGTTGGAAGGAGGAAGAGGGGAGGCTGGAGGGCTTTATGAGTATTCATTCATTCATTCATTCATTCATTCATTCATTCATTCATTCATTCATTCATTCATTCATTTTTCTCTCACCCTTTGGGCCTCCAGAGCAGTTTACAATGAAAACATAACCATTATAGAACTAATGCAATGTATCTAATTTATACAAGTTACAGGATACTACATGAGCATAAGCTCTTCCAGCAGTATTCTTGTGGCTGTGATGCCATCATTGAGTGTAATATGAGGGCATGCTCCTGGTGGTTCTGCATGGACCCGTGGTCCGATTGGAATCCACCCAGAGTAGAGCCTTTAGTGTGGTGGCCCCCTTTCTATGGAGCTTCCATAGAAAGTCAGGCAGACACCAACACTGTGTTGTTTCTGGTGTCTCTTGAAAATACCTTTTTCCAGATAGTCTTCCTGACAAGCCCCGGTTTCTATCGGTACTCTGTTTTTAAAAATAACAAATTTTCTTTTTATTTCTTTTATGTTTTTATCATTTCGTCTGTTATTGTTCACTGGAATCTGTTTAGACGAGGAGCAGTATATAAACACTGTAAATAATAAACAAATAAATATCACTATCCATAGCTCCATAAATGCTTAATAGCATTTGCCGTTTCCTAATACCTCTGCTACATCATCATCATCATCAATATTTATATACTGCTCAATTATCTAACACAGATTCCGGAATGGTGAACATAGGTATAAACAGTAAAAGAAAGATTAAAAAAGCAAATTAGGATTGTTCAATTTAAAAACAAAGGAACCAGAAAAACAGTGGCTAGTCAGTTAAGGAAGGCTTCTCGAAACTAATTGTTTCGAGAATTGTTGCTTTGGGGAGGCGCCGGAAACAGCCTAGTGTTGGTGCCTGTCTGACTCCAGGGGCAGAGAGTTCCACAGAGAAGGGGTCACTAAAGGCTCTTCTCCTGGTGGATTCCAATCAGGCCACAGATCCACGTGGAACCACCAGGAGCAGGCCCTCCAACGACCACAGTGATCAGGCAGGATGGTAAGGGAGAAGGCGCTCTCTCAGGTATCCTGGTCCCAAGTTGTTTAGGGCTTTGTATACTATTTGCTGATGCCTTTGCCATTTCCTGATACGTTTGCCATTTCTGCTGCCTTCGCCATTTGCCAGATCAAAATTCGAAGTTTGCCTCTGTAAGAATGCACAAGTGGTGCCCGGGATTGCTTTCCACTGCATTCGTTCCCAGGCCCAGTGTCGCTCATGCTGTTCCCCATCTACTGAAGCAAATTGGACTTCACTTTTGTGCCATAGCTGTAGATGGGTGAAGAGGCAACCAACTGGAATCAGTAAGGTACAGGGCACCAGGAGGGGCAAATGTTGGTGAGTTCTCCTGATGCCTATGTATGGTTAATGGCAAGATGTCCAGATTGCAGCCTGGCAACCCTACACAGTATACCTGGGGAGAGTGAGGGCCAATGGGGGCTCTAGTGCTATCTAATGGCTAGTGGTGCTGCACAAGGTTATATGG
The DNA here is from genome assembly GCF_023053635.1 of Elgaria multicarinata webbii. Classification (NCBI taxonomy): domain Eukaryota; kingdom Metazoa; phylum Chordata; class Lepidosauria; order Squamata; family Anguidae; genus Elgaria; species Elgaria multicarinata. The sequence goes on from NC_086173.1 coordinate 147,141,866, forward strand.
GTTCATATCCCAGCTCAGCCACAGACTCCTTAGAACACAAGTTGACCATCCGTGCAGATGCTCTTTGGCAAATCGGTCTGTCTGTCTGTCTGTCTGTCTGTCTGTCTGTCTGTCTGTCTCTGTCTCTCTCTGTGTCTGTCTGTCTGTCTGTCTGTCTGTCTGTCTCTCTCTCTCTCTCCTATCTCTAAAATGGGAATAATAATAATAACAACAACGTTTGGTGAACAGACACTGTAAAGCACTTTGCACAGGAAAACTAATATATAAAAAGTGATTACTACTAATAAAGGGGGAAATGTTGGTATGATTCATTGCAACATACAAGTTATTTTCCCTAATCAGAAATAAGTACTGATCCAGCAAGTGAGTCCTTAGGTTCTGTACACAGTACATAAAAAGGGATGCGCCTCATGCTGTGACCAAAGAACTTGTGAAGGCCTCTGTGTCGGAGACCATGAGAATAGTGGAGGATGCAGCAGTGGTGAGTTGGGTGGCTACAGAGCAGATGCAGCAAGATGAGGCTAGGCTCAGGCATGCTGCAGAAATGACAGCTGAGGAAGAACTTGGAAGAGGTAGACACAAGTGGTGACTAAGAGATGGGAGTTGATCTAGGCATACCAGTAAAAGACAATGAGATTGAATGTTGGTTTGTTTCCTTATAGAACGTTTATACTACTTTTAAATATCTGTTTACAAAGCGCTTTGCAGCATAAGCTTGTAAATCACCAACAATTAGCTTGTGGGGATGTAGCTCAGTGTGATAGAGCACATGATTAAGAACATAAGACATGCCATGCTGAATCAGACCAAGGGTCCATCTAGTCCAGCACTCTGTTCACACAGTGGCCAACCAGGGACCCACAAGCAAGACATGGGTGCAACAGCACCCTCCCACTCATGTTCTCCAGCAACTGGTGCACACAGGCTTATTGCCTCGAATACTGGAGATAGCACACAACCATCAGGGCTGGTTGCCATTGATAGCCTTCTCCTCCAGGAATTTATCCAACCCCCTTTTAGGTGGTCATCACTACATCTTGTGGTAGTGAATTCCATAATTTAACTATTTGCTGGGTGAAGAAGTATTTCCTTTTATTTGCCCTGAATCTCCCACCAATCAGCTTCATGGGAAGACCCCAGGTTCTAGTATTTTGAGAGAGGAAGAAAAATGTCTCGCTATCCACATTCTCCACACCATGCATAATTTTGTACACCTCTATCATGTCTCCCCTTAGTCTCCTTTTTCCCAAGCTAAATGTAACCTCTCGTAGGGGAGATGCTCCTCCTCCTCCTCCTCCTCATTTATATACCGTCCCATAGCTGAAGCTCTCTGGGTGGTTTACAGAAGTTAAACACAGTGAACATTAAAAAGAAATATACAAAATTGCCCTTTTTAGGTGTGGTGACCAGAACTGTACACAGTATTCTAACTGTGGTCGCACCATAGATTTGTATAAGGGTAGTATGATACTGGCCGTTTTATTCTCAATTCCTTTTCTTATAATGCCTAACATGGGAGTTTGAGTTCTTTACAGCGGCTGCACACTGGGTGGACATTTTCATCGAGCTGTCCACCACAATCCCAAGATCGCTTTCTTGTTTGGTCACCACCAGCTCAGATCCCATTCGGTTATACTTGAGGTTGGTTTTTTTTTGCCCCAATGTGCATCACTTTTCACTTGCTTACATTGAACCAAATGGCAGATGTGGTTCAATGTAAGCAAGTGAAAAGTGATGCACAAAGTGATGCCCGGTCTCCCAGCTTGGAGAGATGATTGGCATGCAGAAGGTCACAGGTTCGCCCCCTGTTTTTTCCAGGTAGACAAAGGAAAGAAATCCTGCCTGAAACCCTGGAAAGCAGCTGCCAGTCAGTGTCAACAATACTGGGCTAGATGGACCAAGGGTCTTATAGCATCTTGTGTTCCTATGTTGTGTCCTAGACAAGAAAGAGCGAGAAGGGGAGGCAGGACGCAGATAGAGGCAAGGGGTGAAGAGGACTAGAAACTTGAGAATTGAAGCAGGTTGCCAGCTCAGATATTTTCCTCCCTCTTTATTTGTTCTTTTTCTTGTTCTTCCCCTTCTCCCGTATTTGCTTTTACTAGAGTTGCTCCCGCTGGGCATAAGTTAGCTGGAAGGAATGTCCAATAAGATAGATGAGCCAGGGCCCTGGTGATGGCAGCTCGTTTATGTTTCTTATTTGGAAAATAAGTTTGTTGTCAGGAGCCAGAATTCCTGGGTCCTGTTCCAAAGACATTCAGAGCTTGGGAATGAGTGACAGTATCGGGTATCAGGGCTTCAAGGGCGTGCCTAAAGCGGGAGAGCTTGCGGAGCCAAAGGGGTTATTAGTGATTGGGACACTGGAGGACAGGAGGCTTTGAAGTTCTGAAATCTCATGCTGCTGCTGCTACTAACAAACTCCTATCCTCTTGCAAAAGTTCCTACATCCGCCCCTACGTCTCACTCAGCAGCAAACACATTCATGGAGATGCACCAGGTCCTGGGAGGCAAGGTGGGATATAAATGCAACACATAAATATCAGAGAGGAAATTGATTCCTGTGGCCTGATTTGCCAGAATTCAGTCTGGTACCAGAGTATCTGATGGTGAAGTCCTATAAGGTTACCACCCAGGCTCAGTGTCAGCATCTTCATGTTTGGGCAACTGCTTGCACCCCAAGCAAGGCACACTGGGGCTGACTACTTGCCTGCCCCCCATGCATTACTGCCATCTCCCACTGCCACCTGGGGCAGAGTAGCTGGGTTCACACAACACGCTAACCCACACTCAATGGTTTGAGTATGGGTTGTTGTTGAACCGTGGGTTATCATGTTGTCTGAACGCAGTGCATTTTCCGTAGGGTTTCCATTCAAGGGCTTGGCAATGCATGCAAGTGAGTTACCCACAAATGCAGCCTCCACGGCCATCCCCATCCTCCGCCATACTTTGGCAGCTCAGAAATACACCCTAATCGACCAAATGCCTCAATTAGTTTTTTTCTTTTCTGGCATTGCTTTGCATTGTTTAATTTGAGCAGCTGATCAAGAAAGTAAAATGCTGGCGGGTGGCAATCCCTCCCTAGGTTATTGTCTGCTGTGTTCCCACTCACCCTAGCACCCCATCATGACTATGTTCCCATGAACTTATGTTACTTCAGTTTAACAAACTCTCATGATGCACACTTTAACCAGGAATGCTTCCAGATGAGGCTTTTATTGGGCCATCAATCTGCCTCATTCACAGAATTTTATGGGGGTCTTCTTCTTCCACTTGCAACCTTCCTGCTTCTTTTGACTTCTTTTCTTACCTTCAAAAATCCATTCCAACTAAATTCCAAAAAAGAAGAAAAGTCCTACAACTCTCATTACAAAAAACCCCAAACCCCTACAACTCCCCATGCTTGCTAAGGAAAGCTGAGAGTTGTAGGACTTTTTCTCTGTCTAAACACGTATAGGATTTCCCCCTAAGGCAAAAAAAAAGAAAGAAAAAAAGATGGATTAGCAGATGGTTTATTTATTTATTTTATTACATTTATATACCGCCCCACAGCCGAAGCTCTCTGGGCGGTTTACAACAATTAAAAATGGTAAACATTAAAAGTATACAAAATTTAAAATAGTTCTTAAAATCATCTTAAAGTTTAAGATGGTTCTTTACCATTCAAGTGGAATTGAACAGGACGGCACTTAAAACCGAGGAGGCCTTCAATTAGAGAACTGTCCTCTGACAGCCCTTCAAATAAAGTTCTGTGCTCCGAAGTAGGACACATGGCCGTCCTACTTCCCAGGGTTCCATAGAAGGATCACTTCTGGTTTAGAAAACAGCAGAAGAGAACTCTGGAATATCCACTCTCAGCTTCATTGAGTAGGAGTCTTCTTGGGATGGAAAAAGTGAGCTAACCTTTTACATACCACACGTGTTCAACAGAAATAAGGCAAACCTGAATCACCTTTGCTGTTTGTTTTGGTCGATGTGAATGCAGTCCATGTTCTCTACACACTTTCGGTTCTGTGCCACCCACAGCTTTTGGTATCTAGCCTGCTCCTCCCAGGCAGTTCTGCCCTCTTAGCAAATTGCTTTACTATGCCTTCAGTCCTCGTGCTTCCTCATTCTCTCATTGCTGTACAACTTATCATTCATCGGAGGCCACGCACAAGACAAACTGAAACTGATGTTAGTAACGTTCATGATTTGCCACACAAAGAATGATCTTCCTAGTAGCCAGGCAATGAATGTGCTTGACAGCATTCCTGAAGGTCTGGAACGTGCTGGCTGGTCATTTAACACCTCTTGGGTGTAAAAATCAAGGCTGTCGCCCAATTAAAATCATCTTAGCTTAACTCAATTTTGTTGTATATTGCCCTGATCTTTTTACGGAAGGGCAGCCTTAAAATCTTTGAAATAAATAATCTTTTAAATAAACAGAAGCTAATACACAAATCACCACTTAATCTGCATGTATTTGCATTAAATTAAATCTGCATATATTTGCATTATTTTTTGATACATGTGCAGATTTAAAAGAGAAAAAAGCACACTTGCTTTGTTTCCTCAAGATGCACAGGTGGGTCACAGCAGGCATTTTCTTAATTAGGGCAGGTATTCCTTATTCTTTCTCAAACAGGAGGGGATGCTATTTAAAACAACAACTCCTAGTATACTGCCTTTAAAAAAAAATGGTAAAGGCCATAAGAAAGGTTCCCAAATCCATCTTAGCGTAATACCTTTAGTAGGCCAACCAAAGGATCACAAAACATGTGCAAGCTTTCGAGATCTCCAGATCTCTTCATCAGGCAAGATGTTACCAAAAGTAGGTTGGAGAGGGGTGGAGGGAGAAGGGGAAAAAGGCCCACAGTGTGAATGACATGAAGTGAGACCTTCCAGATGAAAAAATTCTGGGGGGTCACCAGTTCCCAAGCTAAGCCATCTTGAGGACCATTCAATCAAACAATGGGACACAAATCTCCTAAACTAATAAAATGAATATAAGCAGGTACTCTACCATTGCAATAGGTACCTTTTTCTCTTAACTGGAGGACCAAGAAAATAAAGATGCATGACTGATCATGGAAGAGGACCAAGCTGGATGACTGGGCATAGAAAGCTGCCTTCTATGAAATCAGATCAATTCATTGGCCCATTGAGTCCAGCATGATCTCCTCTGACAGTAGTTCTCCCAGGCCTTAAACAGGAGGGTTTCCCTGGCTTGCTTTCCAAGGTCCTTCAACTGGAGTTCCTAAGGACTGAAGCCAGGGCCTTCTGCATGCCAAGTGAAGGCTGTGCCGTTGAGTTACGGAGTGGGTTGAGGCTCAGCTCCACTCCCCTTCCTTTCCCACTTAACAGTTTCCCAGTTCTGTGCCAGAGTCCCTTGCCTGCTAGGGTGGCCACTTGTGAATGTCCGAAAAGAAGAAATGCATCATCCAAAAAGAGGAGAAAGGAGGGTGCCAATTTGCATAGAATTTGCATATGCTGATTCATATGCACAGATGCAAATGTAAACATCATTATTATAATTTAAATAGGAATATAATACATCACACCATAGTGTGAAAGGCTGTGATCAACTGACAGATGCCTGTCACTTCCATCTGCTGTTCAGGCACTACTAGGGAGGTCAGATAAATTTGTTTGGGGGTGGAGATTGATGAGTCTTTCTAGGTTCAGCACCAACACCCCTGGCCCGGACTTCGTTCTAGTTCCTGCTGAAATGCCCAACTCAGTCTGCAGTGGGTCGGGCCAGTTTGTGGATTTTGCACATTTCCCCTTGCAGCTTTTGAAATGTGTGCACGTTTCTGAGCAAGTTGTTCAAAGTATAACTGAATTTTATGCAAATTGCTCAGAACTGTTTGCAAATTTTTCAGATTTTTTATGCAAATCGCTCAGACATATGTGCAAATTGCAGAACCTGCAGGGTGGGAAAACACAATAAAAGTTCCCAGAGTTCAGGGGAAAAAACTGCAACACATCTTGCAAGCACAAATCAAGTTGTACACGGTGCAGAATTCCATTGAGTCCAAATTGGTCCTCTGACTGCCCTTGAAATAGAGGACTGTCCTCTGTAAAAGAGGATACATGGCCCTGTTGCTTGCATCGGTGGAGCAAAGCAACAGGATAGATTGTAACGGTGCCGTGCGCCTGTTCCAAGCCAAGAATGCTGTTCTTTGTCGTTTCTGAACGTGGTTTCTGTGTCTCTTTCTAGGCTCGGCGTCCAGATGCATCGATATAGCCTTGGGGCAAGACCTGCAGCCTTTGCCTCCTGGTGTGCAACGATGCTCCATTCCCAGCGGGCTTCTCCAACCTGACGTCTCATCACTTGGGGGAGGAGGAGGAGGAGGAGGAGGCGGCGTCAATGTGGGAGACACCCGCGTAGTGGGCGGCATGCCCGCCACCTCTGGGGGCCTTGCAGGTGGCTCTTCTACAGGCCTCCCCAGTTCACCAGGGAATAGCCCATTCCAGTATGGCAAGCCAGGAAACCCCAGCCAAGGTGGCCCTGGCCCTGTAGGCCCTGTTCAGTACGGGGATGAGTCTTATGGAGGGACAAGCTTTGGCATCCGGAAGAACGGCCCCCGGGGTTTCCCACGCCCAGAATGGAAGGCTCCTGGCATCCCCTACATTCCCACTGCCAGGGAACGGGGTGGGGGCTATATCCCAATATCAAAGGAGACGCCCCGGTATTTTCCCAATGCAGTTCCACTCGGTGGTGGAGCAGGCTCGTCCTCTTCAACCTATAGCGGCAGTTCCATAGCATCAGGGCCGAGGGGCAGTGACGACGGCAGCTATGGTCCTGTACCCGAAGGCCTGCAGCCTGGCGGACAACGTGGGGGAGCCAGCGGGGAACGTGGACCCCTTTGCGATCCCAATTGTTAAGGGGCACTGATTGATCTAATTGTTGGGTACTTGAGGTGGACAGAATGTCTGGCCTATATAGTTCATAGGAGCGATGAGGCAGTGGATAAAAGCAAGTAACTAAACTACGTCGGGAGAAGCATGTGACCTGGAGCAGTCTTGGCTCAAAATTTAGGAAATCGGCCCATCCCTGCTTCTAAAAAGAAAAAGTTGGCTACCTATTACTACAAGCTTAAAACAGCTTCAAGGGTGGATTCCTGCACTGAGCAGGGGGTTGGACTCGATGGCCTTGTAGGCCCCTTCCAACTCTGCTATTCTATGATAGATTCTATGATGATTCCTGCTCATGGTATTCTGCAAATGTTACTTTGTGAAGGAACTAAGAATACCTCATAAAAATGCTCAGCACCGTGATCACAGAACTACAATTCCCAGAGTTCTTTGGGGGAGAGTAATTCCACGGCAATCCAATTTCATATATGTGGCGTAACTGTATCCTAATCAGTGTCCCTCAACAGTAATTCACTGGATATATGTACTGAGATATACAATGCATGTGAAGTTTCTTCCATACCCATCCAGCTCATATATAACAGTGCCCGTGCACCCACCCTGCAATCCAGCTCTCATGCCCACCTGATTCTGGAAACACCCCAAGAGGTCTGCGAAATTTGCTGCAAGAGACATGGAATGTTTCTCAAGTCGTGAATGTTCTGTGTCTGTGGCCTCTTTCTCTCATTTGGTTGTGTTTCCAGTGTTGGGAGTACAAGTTCTGAAGCATATTTCCAGGTTACGTGGCAGTCCTACCATTGCCTCCACTTTTGTGTCCTCCTCTTTTGCTCTCTAACAGGATGACACTAGTTTCTGCTGAGGACACTTGGATGGTCTCTAGCTACCATAACAGCAGAACGGTTGGGTGAATTGGTTCTAATTCATTGCATTCTGTCCACCTATCTAAACTTATTTCTAGGCTGCCTTAAAGGTAGAATCCTCAAGGTTTTCCCTTTGTTTTCTTGTTTGTCTTTTATTGTTAACGCATGATGTCTGTTTGTTTTGTGTATGTCAGGGGGGGGGGGGGGGTTGGAAGCAAAAGAATGTGTTTGTTAAGAATGTCTTCTCTCTTCTTCCATTGCCCACATCTCTGTCTGCTTTATTAGGGGACCTTCATGGCATTGGAAGCAAAACCTTTTGTATTCCTGTTGGGCCAACATATTTGTATTAAAATCCTTTGTACTGTAGCACCATTTAATTTCTTCTTTTATAACCAATCTTGGGACTTGAATCATTAGCTCCAAGTCTTCGATAGTCAAGTTTGGAATCTCTGGTGTCAGCTTGCTAGTTTCAGAGGGGGATTCCCTTTCCCAAGCAAAGGGAATCATAGTGATAGATCAAGTGTTCTAAACTTTGAACTACCTTGCTTTCTTGATCTGAGGTGGGAATCGATTACACAAATCCAACATATTTCCCTCCTTCATATGTATGTTTTCTTTGTATACTTTTTATTTTTGTGCTAAATTGGAAACACCGTGGTGGAACAGACATATACAGGAAGATGAACATAGACCAGAGGCCATATAGCTATGTTGAGTTACAAACTCTCATTTCCCCAAATACTTGAAATTCTACTGTTCTTCCCTGGACTGTTCCTCTCCACAATAGTATTTACACATTCTTCAGGAACTCTCAACATTTCAAGATTTTTTTGTCCTGCCAGCATCCCAGAAATTGGCTACACTCAAAAAACAATTTGTATTTATTTTTTACATTTGTAAACCCCTCACCCACAAGGGATCCCAGGGTGGTGTTCACATCATTAGAAACAAACAGATCCAATATAAAAATCAAACAATTGAAACATTTAAACAAAAATTAAAACAGCAATTCTTCCACCGACAACCCACACAAAATTTGCAACGATTCGGTTTAAAAAAGTAATTAAATTGAAAAAATTGAAATTGAAGTTCTAAAATAGTAAAATGCTTGAACAAGAGAAAATGTTTTAATGTGGTGGAGAGAAGAAAAAAAAGCAGAACTGGCACCAAACATATCTCCTTTGGAAAAGATTCCGAAGTCAAGGTGCCACCACAGAAAAGACCCTCTCCTTTGTACATGCATAGCATAGCCTCCCACAGATGGTACTTGGAGAATGGCCAGGAAAACAAAAAGGCTGAAAGTTTTCAGGATACTGTGGAGCCAAATCTGGCAGCAGCAACTATTTAGGGTTCTGCTACCACCTTCTTCCTCATAAGAACATAAGAAGAGCCATGCTGGATCAGAACATGTGGTCCATCAAGTCCTGCATTCTCTTCACACAGTGTTGGCCACCCAGCTCTCAAGCAGCCAGCTGTCAACCAGAAACCCACAAGCAGGACACGGGTGTAACAGCACTCTTCTGCCTATGTCCCCCAGTGTGTGTGTGTGTGTGTGTGTGTGTGTGTGTGTGTGTGTGTATAGATAGATAGATAGATAGATAGATAGGTTTACACCTCCAGGGCTTGGTGGCTTACGGGAGAGCTGCACACGGCACCTTTTGTGATCATGTCTTTGACAACATTATCATCCCCTTCTGAGGAAAGGGGCTCCATCTTCTGTGGATGAGTTTTCCGACAAGGAAAGGAGACAGCAGTGTGCTTTAACTCCTCAAAGCCAGTGAAAATCCCAAAGAGAATTGTGTATAGTGACCTGGATGGCCACTCAGGCTAATCTACTTCTAGCTAGCAAAGAAAACAATTACCAGGCCTAGCTGGATTCCTCCACGCTTGAGACCCAAGCTATGTGATCCCCACTCCATCACTTATTGCAATAGGGAGCTGTTAGGGCCAGTGGCCTAGCTATATTAAATGAAAGTGTGAGAGATCATAAGCTATTCACCAAAATGCTTAGGGAAGGCCAGCTAATGAATGCTCAAGAGTATTGCTAAACCTCAGACTGCTGGAAGATGGAAGTGAACAACAGCAAATTTTTCACTTCATAATTGCTGGCTTCTGAGTAAGACAGGATACTGGATACTGCTGAACCAACCTGTATGGTGCATGTTTATTTGTTAGACCTTGTGGTTTCTCAAATCCCAGGCACTGATGCCCTCAAAGCATCTTTTCTCAATGTATTAAAATTATGACTTGGCAGGTTGTAATTCAATTACCTTTTCCATAGGTAAATGAATCACCCCACACACATACACAAACATGGGGGCGGGGGGAGAGAACAAACACTTGTGAGAAGAAAGGAAGCTTGAACTAGCTTGCTGCTGGAGAAAGAAACCCGCGAAGCTCAAATTTTCGCTCATCCTTCTCAACAGACATGGGTGGGAAATCCTCCAACTGTACCTACAGATTTTCTACATGAGATTGCTATTCAGGTGTTAATCCATTATATTGACTTTCTGTTTTGGCACAGAATTGAGATTCGAGCACCACACAAGGTGCACAATTCAGGGAAGGTCTCTTCCTCTTGCAGGAGACAGATCCTGGATCCAACTCATTGTTAAAATTTAATCACCCTTATCCATCCACCCATCCTTGGGAGCAGCTGAATCATACTTCACAGGAGTATCACTAAATTATTCCCATAAAGGATGAAACCGTGTAGGCCAAGACACCTTGGTTGCTAAAGTCTGAACACTGAATATTTGTGCATCCCTCTCATTTGGAAGAGGGACTTCATGTGTGCTCGATCTGGGGTTTGTCCACACAGGCGCTTTGCCCCTGGATTACTTCGGAGTGGCGGCACGTGATCTACATGACACAGCCGCCACTCTGAATCAGTCCAGGGGCAAAGCCCCGAAGCTCTGCACTAAAGAAGTCGGGGAATTACCCCAACTTTTTTAGATTGGAGGACAGCTCTGTGCCTCTGCGGAGCATTGTTAAGGGAAAATAAATAAAATTTAAAGGGGGATTGGAAATCCATCCAGGGAGGGAGCACCCCGTTCCTCCACCCATTAGCTGTAAATGCGATCCTTTGCATTTACAGCTAAACAACAACAAAACATGTCAGCCCCATTTTACCATTAAACCCCCCACTTGCCGGAGCAAGTGGGGGGATGCTCCCAGGCGCCCCCGAACCGGCCTCGTGAGTGCTTGGGTGGGCAGGTGGCGGGATAGCCTCAACTGCGCTCCTTCTCATGTAGACGCTGGGAAGGAGTGTTGTTGCGGCTCGCACTGCCAGGCACAGCATTAACGAACTCGTATGAGGGCCTGATTACGTCTTTCACATTAGCTACAAAGTAGAAAAGTCTGAAAAATGGATGTTTAAAAACATCAAAGAGCAAACACTCAGGACATGAAGCCCATCTCATAAAAGAAATCAACACTGTAGCCCAGGAGAGGCAGTGTGGTGCAGTGGTAGGATAGGGGAAGCCCAAGTCCAGTCCCCTACCGTCAGCCACAAAACTTTGGGTTACCTTGGGCCAAAGTGTGTTACTCACTCACTCACATTCAGCCCAACCTGCTTCACAGGATTCTTGTGAAGGTTTTAAAACAGGTGGGGAAGAGGGGGAGCCTCAGATGTTGATTGTAGTGTACGTATAGTGTCATGCCGGGATAGGCACTCCATCAGGTATTGCAGTCCCAAGTCGTGTAAAGCTTTATAAGTTAAAACTAGCACTTTAAATTGGGTAGTGCAAACGGACCGCAATCAGTGTTACATGCTCAGATCTCTTGGTTCCCACTGTCAATCTGGCCACCCCATTTTGCACAAACGGCAGGTTTCGAACTGTCTCCAAGTGCAGCTCCATGTAGAGCACATTGTGGTAATCTAAGTTGGAAGTTACCAGAATATATAATGAAGCCAGTTTATCCCTGTCCAGCTTGGGGCATAGCTGGGCCACCAGTTAAAGCTGGTAGGAGAAACTCCATGCCACCTGAGCCTCAAGTAACAATGCTGACTCCAGGAGAACCCCCAAGCTACAAACCTGTTCCTTTAGGGGGGAGTGTAAATCCATCTAGAACACCCTTCCATATCTTCCCTGGTAGCAATGTATCTGGTAGCCTAATGGTGCAGCAGGGTTTTCCACCATATCCTATTGCCCTGCAGCTGCTGCATCCCTCTGGGTCTTTCACATCACTGAAGCGTTGCTGTTGCATAATAAGCTGGAAGTGGAATTTCAATGAATCCACTAATGAGAATGCCTTTGACGTTTCATTCCTTGTTTAGTTATGCTGCCATCGTGTGGTTTGAAAGTTTCACTCCCACCAGTTATTCAGGTGTTTACTCTTCTTCAGTGTGATTTGCACAAGAAAGGTTTGAATTCATCTCCTGTTCCGCAGCAGTGAGAGAAGCCCAGAATGGCACCAGTTCATCCAGATGTCTTGAGAGCACTTTAAATGTGAAGTGCGGATGTGGTTCAGAAAGAAGTTCTGCTTGTTAGGCACAAGTCACAGTAAACCTTTTTATTGCAGCAATTCCAGTAATTAGCTGTCAGCTTTTAGTCCCAATAAAAATCCACACATAACAGTTTACAATGTAAGTCTTTGAGCATTGTAAGCAAACCGCTCTGGGTGCACCCTCACAAAATAAAACCACACAGATCCAGAGTTCCAGTGAAACCGGGAAGCTTTTCAGGTGATCTTATAGCTTCCAACACAGGCCATTTCTATACCAGCCCGGTGTAGAGGGAGGGAGGGGGGAGGATCTTGCGAGATCCTGATCGCAAGATCCTCCCCTTAGTCTAAATGCGGGTGTGACATCCCGGGAGGAAGGAGGGTGTCACAGCCCCCATTTTTAAATTTTTGTTTTTAAAGGAGCTGAGTGCACATGTGCTCCCACGAAATGGGAGGTTGGCCTGGTAGAACTGAGATTTCAGGCACATGGCTTCCTACTGCTGGACCTGACTCCTGTTCTGACTCAAAATCAGTGCTCAAGGCTAAAGCTCCCCCAAACCAGGACAAGAACTTGTGCTGCTGTATTTGTCTCTGAGGCTAGTCATAATGCCTTTCCCCTCCCTGTTTGTTTGTTACTGTGATTTTAGAATGTAAGCCACATGGCAGGGTGTTTTGTATTTTGTTTTATTTTGTTCTGTACAGCACCATGAAAATTGATGGCGCTATATAAATATTAATAATAATAATGAACTATTATGTTTTTAAAAACTGGAACTAGAGCAGAGACCCCTAAATCCTTGAAACGACCCCGATTTTTCACAAGTGCCAAGGCTCGGTAGATGTTATCCAATTAAAAAAAAAACACCTTTGAGAAACTGAATGCTTTTGATTTTGAAGAGCATAAACATCAAATTCAATATGCCACCAACCAGGTAGTGAGGTTTAAGCCTCCTTCCCCTCCCCTTGCTGAAAATTTAATGAAATTGTTGCTAATTTTTCCTGGGGTTAATAGTTCTGTGGCGTGGGGGGAATTTCTATTGAGATTTTGGTTTGTGGGAAAAGACTTAAGTCCTCTCTCTGCCCGATGCTGTCCCAAACCTGCTCAGCCTTCCCCCTCCCCATGGTGGCTATTTAATTTTTTCAAGGTGGACATTAACTGATTTCGCATAAATAGTTTTTGAAGACAAGAAACAAAAGATTCTGTATACAGACATTGCTGTCTCAATGTGCATAATTTTCTGAATTTTTGTGGAAAAGTACAAAAGAATGTGGCTTAAACCATGTTTACCTTTGGAAAGACCTTTGATCCTGACCTATGGTCACCATGTTACTACCGTGCCTGAAGCTTCACCCCAAAACCTGACCTATTAGCTATCCTGCCCCAAGTACTCTATAAATGATGTTTATTGGTCCTATCAAAAATTACAAACGGAGCTTTCATTGCAGAACAGAAATATTTTTGACTATATTTATCTTGGGTTAGATCATCAGAGGTTGTGAATCAGAGAAGATGCATATTGGTTGCTAAATCCATGGGGAAACAGATTGCTTTTATTTCAGAATGGGAGCGTTGGTTGATTTTAATCCAATCTTGAACAGAATGGGAGTGGTGATTAATCGCTCACTGGTCCTTCATACTAGCAACCATCATTGGCCCTGTGGTGGGGACTGGAGCTGCTTTCTTTTGCCCTGAGATAGCAGCCTTTCCTTTTTCACTCCTTGCTTGCTGTCCTAGGGAAGTGAAGGATGGGATTTATGAGACACAATGCTTTCCAATAAAATCCCACATTTAGCAACTCAGGAAGCTACCTTGTACCAGGTCAGACAATATGTGTATCTAACCTAGCATCATCCACTCTGGCAGTGGCTCTCCAGGGTCTTCAGGAGAGGTCCTTCTCATCCCCTGCTACCTGATCCATTTAACTGGACATGCCAGGGATTTAATCTGGGCCCTCCTGTGTGCCACTGAGCTATGGTCTCTTTCCAGTGTATTTCTTTTTGGATTTGGATGTAGCTCCTGACTCAGGATGGTCATTGAAGGAAAATCTGGCCCATTTTAAGCCCGTTGAAGTTCCCTGGAACCTCTGGCTCAGCTTGCACTTGCTGTTTCTGGCTTTCCCCCCTGGAATTTAGGAACTTTTCTCAGTTTTTTCCCTTAAAGCAACATTTAATATAATGTTAATATAAACTGCAGCTGCAAGTTGTGTAACTTGCGCAAATTCTAGGTGTAATTTGCATAAATTGCAGCTGTTATATGCTTAATTTGCACAAATTGCACCTGTGATTTCTGCAAAAATCTGATAAACTCCCTTTCCTAAGAGTCTCAGCTGTCTTTTTTTTTTAAAAAAAAAGTTTCTAGCCTTTATGGATCCAGTCAAGAGAATAGGAGTGAAACTAACTGAGACAGTGTGTTGTAGGCAATACTAATGAAATCTCCAAAACTACAGTAGAGAGTTGAGTAGGACTTCCAGTGATCAGGCAGGGGTAGGGCTCCAGTGCTGTGCATGGCTTTCTGCCTGTCCTGTCTAGAGAGCCAAATTTTATTTGTCCAACAAATTTTTTTTTAGAACATATGAACCGTCCTGCTGAATCAGTCCAAGGGTCCATCTAGTCCAGCACTCTGTTCACACAGTGGCCAACCAGCTGTCGACCAGGGAGCCACAAGCAGGACATGGTGCAATAGCACTCTCTTACCCATGTTCCCCATCAACTAGGCTTGCTTGTTATTGGGTGAACGAAAAATAAAGATTATGAAATAAAGATTAATTTTCACAGGTTACAGAATATAGGAAATTGTTTCTGGTATTTTCCTCATTGTTACTAGTTTGATCCTACTTCTGGATTTTCTCATTTGGCTCCATGCATTTCCTCATCTTTCTAAGGGAAGAGGGTCACTCCAACCTTGCTGCTGAGTTCCTCACCCATAAGCTAATAAAGCCAGACTTGTTTCGACACTTAGGGCGTGTACAGAACATACATCAAAAGAGCAGTCACTGTGCTCAGGAAGGACACCTGCCATCTTCTGGTCAGACATATATTCCTCTCCAAGACTGTTATGCTCAGGGGAATTCAGTTACTCAATTTTCTGGCAGAAGTTAGCTCTGCATATGGTTGACCCCATCCCTTCCCGGTCCCTATCTCTTGAGTCTTTATTTATAATCTTAACATTCTGACAACATTATTTATCAACTTTTAACAATTACTTGTGCTTTTCTTAAATGAAAAAGGTGCTGGATGTACATAAACTTTTAATAGCAAATGTGGTGCATTAAAAGTAAAGGCAGAGGGCTTGAAGTAAGGCGTGGAGGAGCAAGAGGACCAAATTAGTGAAGGAATTATTGAGATGTACATCTGCCTAAAAGACAGGAAAGGTGGAGGGAAGCCATATTCAATTCACGAGATAAGAATCTGCAGCAACTGTCCTTTTGATGCACATTTGTACGAAGAAGCCAAGAACTCCAACCCCCTTCTCATTCCCTTATAAATTTAGTCCTGTTCCATCCTTCCGCTTTACATCCATAAGACCCATTTCCTCTACCTACTCTGGCTCATAGCGTGGGCATCGCCTGTTCCTTGTAGCTCTTGGATGATCTCCTGAAGAAGGTCAAACCTGTGGAGGCAGGAGTAAAACACATTTTAAATACAATTTTACATGGCATTTTTATAAGTTCATTAGAGAAATATAAGATAGAAGGAACTTTGAGTAGGTACATATCAAATCAAATCAATTTTTATTTGCACCAAGCCAATGGCCATTGCAATTTAAAATAATTAACTGAACATGAAACAAAAAACAGACAATACATATTCAGTGTTCAAGGAAAGGCAAAATCCTTAACATAGAAAACTCAGTGTCACCAAGCAAATAAAACATTAAATACAATTAGGGCTAAAATTAAATAATTTAAAACTCAGGGTGCAATTGCAGCCCTGATTTTAATGGCAATTGCTAAAAATTTCGCTGTTTTTGCTGTAACCATCCTATTGTGGACAAGCTGTTTTGTTTTTCGATGTCCAATAAGCGCTGTTTCAGAATTTCTTTAGCTTTGGGAAAACCTAGGCCTAATAGATGTTGAGATGAAAAGCCAGCTAAATTTAACCTCTTATTAGCAGCTTTCATCCAACTACTTTTATGGGAGTCTCTCAGTATCAGGGGAGCAGACCCATGGCAGTTAAATGCAGCCGCAGCCAATAAGTAAGTGTCCTCATCCAGGCCTGCGTATGGATAGAAATAACACCAGCCTCAAGCTGCAAAGCAGCATTAGGAGCACAGTTAGGTACTGCAAAAATTTGTCTAAGAAATTTGGACTGCACAATCTCCAATGATTTTAACTTGGTATCAGTCCAAGTTGGAATCCCAAAGAGCAATTGGGCAATAGGCTTGGCTGAGTAGGTATGTAAGTTTTTAAAATGCCTTCAAAGAGTAATTATTAATAAATCAAAGCAGGAGGTGGTTCTGCAAGGATTTCTGTGTCTTGTGCTCATAATTTTGTGTTTTATTACACAAAAGGGTCTTTCCAGGCAATAGGAGGGGAAGTGGCAAGATCTGGATTTTATTGTTAACATCAATTTGGTACAACTTCCCGTCCCACAAAATAGAGCCGATCATGTAATACACCCTTCCAGGTCAGCCCTGTTCGTGAGCAACTAGGGGACTCCGCTGTTCAATTCCATGTCAGAGACTGCCTTATCATTGCCTGCCTCCGCCTTCACTTGATAAGACCTGGTCTGACAAATGGGGATAAGCTATCTGTTTGGTGAGATTTTGGGGTTTAAAAGATAACAGTGCAAGGAAACATGCTCAACCAGGGCTTCATCTTGAAGAACACGGGGTGGGGGGGAAGCACATTGCTCTTATTCTCCACAATATGATGAAATTGGCTCTGCTTCCTCAGTGTTATACGGCAGAGCTGGCTGACCCTAAAACCTGGAAAAGCAGACTTCTGGGTGGGGCAGAAGCAATAGCTCCCACCCCTCCCCCCATTATGCCCACTGTTCTGAGAAGGAGCAAAAAGTCCAAGTCATCCAGGGCAGGATCTGAAGGGAGAATCTGCATATTTGTGGAGGGAGCTTTTATCCTTTACTTTGCTGATGCACAGCTGTGCATCTCCAGTTTAGAGATCTGCTGCTTTCCCTGGCAGTTTGCTCTAATGGGGTGAAATGGGGGGTGTTCTCCCTATGAGAGCACCCCTGCCCCAATTTTGCCCCATTAACGCAGAATCAGAGACGTTAATTAACACAACCATGCCTCTGACCAGCTTCCGGCAGCCAGTCAGGGGTCGCCATCCATCTCCAGCTCAAAGGTTATATGGTGGAAGGGCCATGGTGACCTTACTTTGAAGAAAAAAATTGAGGTAAATTCCCGACTTTTTTCACCATGCAGCTTTGCCAAAAAGCCCCGCGGTAGCTGCGAGTTGGCGGCTGCGTCGTATAACTGACCCAGCGCCACTGTGCAGCCACTGTGGAGCTTAAGAGATGTATAAAACCCCAGCACTGTTGAGAGAGAACACATAGACGAGATCTAATGTTAAAAAAGAAAAACAGCCCACAAATGAGGATTTGGATATTAGGGCTGTGCATACTTACTTGGGAAAAGCCCCATTGAACCCAGTGGGATTTACTTCTGAGTGCATAGGATTTAGCTATTTAGAAGAAGGACCGAGGGGACAGGAGCAGGCAGAAGTAACATCGGGGCCTGCTCCTGCTGGACTCTTCCCCCCGCCCACAGGGCAAACTGCCATCTTGGCCCTGTGGGGAAGAAGAAGGACCGAGGGGACAGGAGCAGGCAGAAGTAACATCGGGGCCTGCTCCTGCTGGACTCTCTCTCTCTCTCTCTCTTTCTCTTTCTTTCTCTCTCCTCCCTCCCTCCCTCCCTCCTTGACTCCTTTTCCTTGTGTGTCATGTCTTTATTAGATTGTAAGCCTGAGGGCAGGGACTGTCTTTTTTGCTAAGTGTAAGCTGCTCCGAGAGCCTTTTTTGGCTGAGGAGCGGGGTATAAGTATGATAAATAAATAAATAAAAAAAGCTTACAAACTGGAAGATCAACTGAACAATGAAGTTTGGGGAAATTGTATAAATACGTTTTAAAGAAGGTGGCATTGTACATCATCCTGGGATGGTTTCAGGAGAGTGAGCTGGGCTTACTGACAACTCCCAAGGTCTCCTCCAAGAAACATAAACTAAAAATCAATTGTTTTGCCCTTCATGAAGGTGTCATTGCAAAATCCGCCACATACGTTTGTGTGCAACAAAAAGGCCCTTCCGTGGTGCTTTCCCACCTTCGACAAATCTCTGCTGAGACAGGATTCCGCTGTTGACAGAAAGATGGTTATGGTTAGCATCATGCAAGGGAATGGCACAAGAAGCTGGTGGGTTCCTCTTTAGAAAATGTTACCTGGTGTTTTTTCCTGGCTTTGGCTGATATGTCAATGAGGGTCTGTAGAGAGCGATTTTGGGTGTAATCTTTGCACTTTTCTGTAGGTGGAGACAGATGCACATTAGCAGTAATCTTATAGATGAAAGCAGGAGGGCTAGAAGTTTGCATGACTTGATGTAGGCGATAATGAAGAACTTAGTTGCCTATTGTAAAATCTGCTACAGTTTTAATCAATAAGGTTGTTTCTGGTTTATGAAAAGGGTAATTACTATCCCCATTTAACAGATGCACAACTAAGATTAAGAAAAAGTGGTGGCAGAGCTGGAATTTGAAACTTTGTATTCTAGGCCCAAGTCCCAGAACCATAGTTAGCAGGGAGACAAAAGGTCATCTGGCGCAACTCATTCCATGAAACTGGACATCCTCTACCTAAAGAGTCCACTAATACATCACTAGTATCAGATCCCGATTATGGATGAGGAAAGACAAGCTTGAAAAATATTCAGAAATATTTTTGTGGACTAGGGAATTCAACTATTATAAAGTTCCATAATGGATTTCAGACGCTTTCACAATCTTTCTCCATTTAAAGCATTTGATCCAATATAAATGCCGGGAGTTGCAGAATGTTTTCTGTCTGAGCATGCACAGGATTGCACCCTTAGAGAGTCAACAACTCTCTTTTTAGATTGTAAGTCTCAGGGCAGGGTCTGTGTAATTACAGATTCTTGTAAGCTGCTCTGGGAGCCTTTTGACTGAAGAACAGGATAAAAAATAAATAATAAAACTGCAGAAAAGCCTAGCAAATGTTAGCTGAGAAGAATCAGAAAAGCTCACACTGATTTGGGATTATGTAAAATGTTATAACCCTCTTTTCATGGGGCTTTTCATATAATGAATCTCCTTTTTCTGTGTGGATAATACTCTTTCCTATTAGCATTTTATTACTGTCAGCCATGTTATTGAATATGCTCCTCTTAGATATTTGTACAAACTTGAACACAAACCACATTCAGTACGA
Source organism: Elgaria multicarinata webbii (assembly GCF_023053635.1). Lineage (NCBI taxonomy): Eukaryota > Metazoa > Chordata > Lepidosauria > Squamata > Anguidae > Elgaria > Elgaria multicarinata. Next base: position 147,161,424 of record NC_086173.1, read on the forward strand.
TGACTTTTGTAATCTTGGCAATCGTGTGTCTTTGGCAAAGTGGGGTACTCAAAACAATCCTCGTGAGCACAAGCTTCTTTAACCAATGTGGAATATATATTTATTAAAGGAATATACAGTTATTACTTTGATGAAAGCAAATATGGTAGAACAATGGCAATCTACATATACAGATGAAAACACCATTTAAACCTTGCAATGAGACCTTGTATTGTGGGGATATTAACTGAATTCTTGTGGAGCTTGACTCCAAAGCTACCTTCCTTTGGGGTCCTTTCTCTCAGGGTTTGTGATTGGGATGCTAGGTTTGCCTTTCTCAGGGAGGGATTGGTTGGTACTGTTGTGAATGGAACAGAGGGCACCAAGAGTCTAAGTAGCCAGTGGAGAGGTTTCCTTGTGTTCGGAAGTCTGTCAAGCCACTGAAGGAACTGACAAAAACCAGCACACTTCCTTCTCAGTTTTTAGACATTTTAGACAAAAGAATTCATGACACTGCCAGTGATGTATAAACTAGAGTGTCCATTTCCCCTGACGCGCGGACACATGCCCAGACATGCATTTGCACACGCAAGCACATGTGTACATGCAAGCACTCATGCACACGCACCCCCTTTAGGACACCCCACCAGAAGCCCACCCGGGGACACCTAGAAAAGACAAATGAGCACAACAAGGAAGAGAAGGGGAGTAGCCAGACACCCCTCAGTAAAAACTCCATTTACCCCCATGTAAGTGGCACGTAGGTGACTTCCAAGCCCCTTTCTTGCCAGACGAAGTTAATCCTGCTGAATCCACATTGCTGGTTAACTGCCAGGACAACACCATAGGTCAGTTCGAAATAACACCGACCAGTTAAACTCAGCCAAGCCCTCAGGACTGCCCCTAGCCACACCACCAATAGTAGAAGAGCTATCGGCAAAGCACATGGCAATCCCAGCTGCAATTCCCCTTCTGACCACTGCATAGAAGTATATAAGCTATTGTCCTGCTCCAGCCCAGTGTGGCCCTGGGGGGATCTACACTACTGCTTTAAAGCGCTTTATAACAGTTTTGACAACTGTTGGGGCCCAGGACACACTGCAAATACAGATTTCAAAACGTTTTCAAAGCGCTTTAAAGCGCTTTAAAAGCAGTAGTATAGATCCCCCCCCCCGGTCTCTGCAGCGTGAGCTGCCAGGTCAGCTGGTGGGTCGGATAGGATGAATGCAAAGCCGTGGGGGTGGGGTGGGGGTGGACCTGGGAAAACCAATGGAAATTGGTCAGCCATTCAAAATGACATGGGTAGTTTTGAGGATGGTCTTATGGTGTACCTGATAGCATCCAGTAGCTGCATAGTGGCACTACAGGGTAAGGGCCATCTCCATAGGAAAACACCCATGATAATTGCTGGAGTAAGAATTTGCAAGTTACCAGTTTGAGTACTATTAAACAGTGGATTCACCATATAAGGGGAGTATTTTTACGATGGACAATGTCACTTGGCTTACGCTGTGATGGTGGCATAGACCCTTCAAATAAATCACAGTATCTGGAAAGGCTCTTTTAAAAATCCTACTTTTAAGGGCTGTGATGAAGGAAGGTCATCAATTATTGTAAGGTTCTTATTACATTAAAATCTCTAACTCACCCACTACAACCCGCTTAGGTAGGGCTCCATCACTGTGACAGCTTCGTCCTGGTGCCCCTTGCTGGTTGACGAACGACTCTAACATGTGGATGCCAGATGCAAAGCGTTTCTCCAGATTTTCTAATGAGACTTGGGCCTTTGCCAAGAGGCAAGCTGAATCCTGCAGACTGCTTACAAATGTTGTCTCCTTGTTAGCAGCAGTGTCTCCCTGAAGGAGATACAGAACTGTGAGAAGAGTATGATAGGGACACAAGGGAACAGGACATGTTAGGATCAGTGGCCTTGGATTTGGGAAGATAACTGCTGTTCCAGAGTGAAGCAGAATCTGTGTGTGTGCGTGTGCACACATGTGTGCACCAATGGTGGCAGAATTCAGAGCTGTAAAAGGATAGATTCTAGTATGAACAATAGTCCAGCACAATATTCAAGAGAGTACTGAGGCCATGAGTGTTGCAAACTTTGGATGAAAAGTAGGGTGTACTTAGGGAAGAGGAGCATAAAGGATTTGAAATGGAAAACCCTCTGGGAGAGCTTTGCTATGGAACAGTGTATAAATCTCAATTGGGCTGTAGGTCCTAATCTATTAAATAATTTGCTAGATAGCTTTTTAATCCACTAAAAAGCATTCCCAATCAATTTGACTTTTTTTTTTTAAAAAAATAGTATTTATTTTAAATGTAAGCACTTATAAAAAACCGCAAATGGCAAGCACCAATGTAGAAGAGGAATTCCGCCTTCACTCTCACACAGGAGGGAATGCCTCTTCTGATATGGAGCCTGCTGTGTCATTCACAAAAGAAGTATGCCTTTCCTTCTAAATTATTGTTTTAATCAATGTTACGCAGTTTTATGCAAGTTTAATCAATTACTTAATGAAAAGTCATTAAATTAATTAAGATTTCCTTAATCAGATGACAACTTTAAATCTGATACATACAGGATTGGATCCAGACGTAGACATAGTTAGAGTAGAGTCACTGAAATCATTAGCATTCAAGTTAGTTATTACCAACTTAGATCCCATTGATTCCAATTGTTCCAGTTCAAGTATGATTAAATCTGGATCCTATCCATAATGTGGGTCAAGCATGGTTGTGAAAGAATAGGCCTGTGTGTACGCATACTGGAAGGGGACAGTGTTAACATCTGGTGGTGGTTAGGAATAGAGGGGTTGAGTAATGGGATATTAGAGAAATGCATAATAAGGCACCTCAAAACTGCAACGCTAGAGAAGTGGGGAGCTGCCTCTTAAGGAACAGAACAGTTACATGGGGCAGGCTGATATGCATGGGACATGACTGAAACAATGGGAGGATGTATTGGATTGAACACTGTGTTTCCTGGGATTTGGATTCAGGGGGTTGCAGATCATGATGGAAGGGTCCGAGGCATGACAGAACCATACCACATCTACAGACACTAGGCTCCTGTCGGACTCAGCTGACTCGTCTTCACCACTGCTCCCTGGTTCCAAAGTGCTATCGGAATTTGATCTCCGGTGCTGTTCCAGAGAGGTTTTGCCAGGGATACTTGTCTGTTGATCACCATCTTTCTATAAGAAAGAACACTGAACATACTGTGAAAGTTCACACTCACGAGTAGATGGAGTGGAACCTGATGTGGGTTACCTCTCCCACTTGTTTCATAGGCAGGGCTATGCAGTGAACGTTGACTATAGTCCCTGTTCGTGGAAAGTTTGCATTAACTGGAGATAATATGAACTAAAAATTATAAATACAACAATGCAAATACAAAAAGCACTACAAACACTTAAAATGGAAGTGCTTCACATCATAAAACTACCAGTATCTAAACATTTTATACAGGTATATCTATGCTTCCTTGCTAGAAACAGCCAGTGAACCACACCCCTCTTTGCAGATGGATCTGGACATTCTTGCCATGGAGTTCTCTGTGCTGATGAGGTGGGAAAGGAACCTCCACAACACTATTAGCAGATGCTACAAGGCAGGACATGAAAGACTGCGCAGGAACAGAAGAAAACAAATTCCCAATAAGGATGTTTGAACAAACCATTCTGCTGACTCCTTCCCTATTCTAGCTAACTAAATTAGACAAAGGAGGAGAAAAGAAAATTGCCCCAATCAAGCCTGATACAAAAATGAAGATCGTGGTGGAGGAAATGTCCTGGCATGGGTTATTCCTACCATTTATTATTATTATTATTATTATTATTATTATTATTATTATTATTATTATTTTATTGCATTTTTATACCGCTCAACAGCCGAAGCTCCCTGGGCGGTTCACAAAAACTAAAACCATTGCCGTCAGTGGCACTGCCTATTGCAGCAACAGGGTTCTTATTGTGCTCAGTGGAAAGTTCTTGACGCTTCCAAAATCTCCACCAAATAATGCAGCACGATCTTGCCTTGGTCACCTCCTGTGCCTGCCTGGATGTCTGGCTCTCGGGCTGGACGTTGGGTGTGCTTCGTTCTGCACTCCTGCCACTGGACTCCACCTCGAAGTATGGTGACTCTGTTAAACAAGAATATAGACAAGATAGGAACATATTTGCCTATGAATACTTTAGGCGCCTTCCGATACCTCCATGTCTTCCTTTTGCTAAGCCCTATACTTATACTATGGGTTCTTTCAGAGGAGGCTTTTATCCTGAAATTGGCCTGCATCAAACAAGGAATTTTACGGGGATCCAGACAATGAGCTCTATCAGACAAGCGTTTTATTGCACACTCCTTACTGGGCACTCATGGATTTTCACAGGTTCCTCTCACAATGTTGCGTGCCTCCCGCCCCTTCTAGCCTTCTTTACGTGACAAAAAAACACTCCAGTAAGTCCGATATTTTTAAAGAGGGAAGTTGCCGCTATCTCCTGCTGTGTGCAGGAGAAGCAGTGGGATCAAAACAGCCCACTGAATGGGCCATGTGCAAGTTATTATTATTTATTATTATTTATTTAGAATATTTATATACCGCTCCCCATTGAAAAATTCCGGAGCAGTGTACAAGGTAAAATGAAAATAAAAACAGAATAAAACAATTAAAACAAAATTTAAAAAGAAGCAAAAACAGAAATCCAAGGCTGCATGTTAAAGAAAGGCTTCTTGGAATAAAGATGTTTTCAGGAGGCGCCGAAAGGAGTACGAAGTTGGAGCCTGCCTGACCTCCAGAGGCAGGGAATTCCACAGGAGGGGGGCCACCACGCTGAAGGCTCTTCCCCTGGTGGATTCCAACCGGAGGATGGATCTAGGTGGAACCACCAGGAGCAGGCCCTCGGATGACCTCAGTGACCGGGCAGGTTGGTAAGGGAGAAGGCGCTCTCTCAGGTATCCTGGCCCCAAGTTGTTTAGGGCTTTGTACGCAAGTACAAGAACCTTAAACCTGGCCCGGTAGCGAATAGGAAGCCAGTGGAGTTCCCTCAGCAGAGGAGTTACATGCTGGAAAGGGGCAGCTCCAGACAACAGCCGAGCTGCAGCTGTTTACTTCCTCTTTCAAAAGAGGAAGTAGTGTGGGACAAACGCATGGGCGAAGAAGTGAAGGTAAGCAAATGCGATTTCCCCCTATGTGATGACACTCAATACCTTCCATTTGTAACCCTCCTGTGTTTTCCCACCACTTCGTCAATATTTTTTCTTAGCACCCGGAAAAAAATATATGGAGGAAAAGGCGGAATAGGTGAACAAAGCTGTTTGACTTGTAGCATAAGAAGCCTATCTGGAAGGTCCCTATAGCTCCAGCCCTCTGCCCCATTATAGTTCTTCCACATCTTCCATTCTCCTTCTAGTCAGCTGACCACCTGAACCTACCATCATACATTTTCTTCTTCCTTCAATTATTTTTACCTCACAAAGTGCTTTTGCAATTCTTATTTCATATTAACTTAGGGGAGGTAGAAAGTTCCTTAACAGAGCTTTAGATTCAAATTTGCTGGGGATCTGAACCTGAATTCTAAAACCCAATATTCTATCTACTTTTCCATCTCCTATTCCTACAATTTGGTATCAAACTGACCTTCAGGAATGATTGGGAAGGATGATACATCTGACTCAGTCTGTCTTCCCCACATACAGAGCTTCTTGGGAGAGGATGCTGTGGATGAGAGTAGAGGACAGCCCCCTGTGGCATTCTGGGAAGAGAAAAATCATACACTGTATGCCTGATAAAAGTTAAGCAGATCTACAGAAACAGCTTTCTTATTCCTAGATAAAAACTTGAGGTACTGCATGTAATGAGACAGTTTCCGCAAGCCTGGTGTGACTTGAGCTCAGCTCCTGCTGGTAGGTGCCATGCTTTTCAGAAAGGTAGATGGGAAAGGCAGATGGGAATGTTCAAGTTCAGGTAAGGTGACTTCAAAAGGTGGCTGGATTTGCTCAAAGCTCCATCCAACTGAACTCACCTGTTCAGTTGACCGCAACACATAGCGTAAGTCTGTGAAAGTGCCCCTCCGGTCACGTTCCTTCAAGGCTACGCCGCCTTTGACCATGCTATAAAAAGGCTGAGGGACACGGGCATCCACCAAGAGAGATTGCCCTGCCTCCATCTTCTCCTTCACAGTGAGGCCATCTAATCCTTCCCAAGGAACTTCACCTGGAAAAATACACATTGCTTAGCATGTGGGGTGTATAGAAGTTTAGGCAGACCCACTGAGTCTAGTCTGCTCCACTCTCTTTTTTGATCCAGGTCAGTGTATTTCTCTGGATATTCTTACATAAAACCCACTGGCTTGGCTACCATTAAGATGGGCATCTAATAGTGGAGACTATCTACCCTTGCAGGAAAATATTAAGGGGGGGTCGACATGACCCCCGTGCTTGTCCTCCAAACCGGCTCCACCTGTGGATGACAGATTCACACTGTCCTCTGCCTCCTGGGAAATGTCAGCATCAGAAGTCATTGTACATCATTAGCCCTGACCAAGGGCCTTGCTAGACGATGGGGTAGGCTGGTGCGAGCCCCGGCCCGGCCCCTGCGCGTCCAGATGACGCACAGGGTATCCCGGGCTCAGGCAGGGTTAACCTTCCCTTGGCCCAAGATAACTGGCACCGGTTGTGGCCCGGTATTACCGCGGGGGTGTAGCCTGTTCTGCCGCATTTCCCGGCTACCGCATTTACTTGCAAGTAGCTGGGAAAAGTGGTGAATGGTGCACAGCGCTCCACAGGAGCGCTGCAACCATCAGGGCATGGTGGGGAGATGGGGGGGGAAACGGGGATGGGGGGGATCATGGCCATGGTGTGGAAATCGGGGGCGGGAGGGGAGCGGGGAAATAATATATATCTTTTTTACAAAACTACCTGCCGTCGCTGGAGTGCTCCTGCGCTGCTGGCCCCTTTAAAACTTAAAAAAAAGGGTGGGCACGACGGCTCTCCTCCAGAGCTCGTCGCGCCTCGCGTGTGAACGAGGGAGAGATCCCGTGATAGTTGCATCACGGGATCTCCCTTCCTCTAGCCCGGATTTACAGGTAGGTCTAGCTAAGGCCCAAGGATGTGTGTGTGTGTCTTGACTGTTGTGGCTGAGGGAACTGAGCACAGTTTACTTCCCTCAACCCACACAAAGAATGACAAATCATTAACCTCAACTGTTCCCTTTGGGTGAAGGGAGGCCCTTCCATGGCAAGAAGGAAGTAAAAACCTAAGACCTCTGCTGGATCAGACCAATGGTTCATCTAGTCCAGTAGCTACGCCCAGCTACGCCCCTATCTAGACAGGGATAACCTAGCTTCAGTTGTCCATGCTCTGGTAACCTCCAAGTTAGATTACTGCAATGCGCTCTACGTAGGGCTGCCTTTGAAGACGGTTCGGAAGCTGCAGCTCGTGCAAAATGCAGCGGCCAGATTGATTTCGGGAACCAGAAGGTTTGACCGTATAACACCTGCTCTGGTCCGCTTGCACTGGCTGCCTGTATGTTTCCGAGCCCAATTCAAGGTGCTGGTTTTGACCTATAAAGCCTTACACAGCTTGGGACCACAATACCTGACGGAACGCCTCTCCCGACGTGAACATACCCGGTCACTACGTTCAACATCTAAGGTCCTCCTCCGGGCGCCTACTCTGAGAGAGACTCGGAGTGTGGCAACAAGGGATAGGGCCTTTTCGGTGGTGGCCCCCAGACTGTGGAATGATCTCCCTGATGAGGCTCGCCTGACACCAACGCTGCTATCTTTCCGACGCCAGGTTAAGACTTTCCTCTTTGCCCAGGCATATGGCGGCACATCCTAATTACCCACATGTTTAGTTTTTAATCAGTTTTTAATGCTTTATGTGTGTATGTACTTTTGTATACTTGTTTTTACCTCAATTTTAGAATTTCTGTAAATTGCCCAGAGAGCCCTGGCTATGGGAGCGGTATATAAGTGTAATAAATAAATAAATAAATAAATAAATAAATAAATAGCTTGCTTCCACTAACAGTGGCCAGTCAGAATCCTACAGTGGCCAGTTAGAATCCCTTTCCCCAAGAACTGGTATTTAGAGGAATACCAACCAAGAGATCCATTTAGCTATTATGGCTTGAAAACCCACTGATAGACCTGTCTTCAAATTTGTCTAGTCCCATTCTGATACTGCTTGGACTTCACGGACATCACATTTTGTGGCACTGAAACCCATACATTAATTATGAACTGTGGGAAGAAGTAATGTCTTCTTTCTGTGCTGAATCTGTTGCCAATTTCACTGAATCTCCCTGAGTTCTAGTATTAAACCATCTCTCTATTCATCACCCCCACTCTTCACACCATGTATAATTTTATAAAACTCTACCATATCTCTCAGTTATCTTTCCCCCCCCTAAGCTATATAGCTCCAAACACTTTAGCTTTTCCTCATAAGGAAGGAGCTCTAATCCTTTCATCATACTGGTTGCCAATTTCTTCACCTTTTCCAGCAGACAAATGTTACTTTTTTTCTGTAGATATACAAGTTTTTGAAAGTATACATCTTCCTAAGGGCTAATCAACCTTGATGTTTAAAATTAATGGATTATATAGAATTGTCTTATGCCCGTTTTTTCTAGATTTGATACCTCCATCTAGTAAGAGTCCTCTAACTAATTTTCCCTCTCACCATTTCATTAATGTCTATTATCAAATCACCTCTTAAATCCTCCAAAAACGCTACATCTCTTTACAAGCTTCTTCTTGATGTTTTTGTCCTCAAGCTATCTTTGTTACTTATAACTGCACCCCTTAATATATAGGGCCTCAGGCCTGTACATTAAAGGCTAAACATGCTATTTCCATAGATAAGATGATTTTAAAATTTTGCCGACTTCTCTGCTGCTCCTAATGCATCCTCAGGCCACTGCATTCCTTCTCAGCAACAGAATATGCCTTGGGAATTTATGGACAACTGGTGGGTGCTTTGGCAAGCTCAATCCTGCCTACTCTAGCCAGAAACCAACCTGTAAAGATCTCCTGGATCACAGTGCAGAAGCTGTAGAGGTCAGAATTCACCGAGGGTGGGCGCTCTCTAATGACTTCCAAGGGTAGCCAGTTGTAGAGAGGTTGGGGTAGTGGGATAGGGCAGGTTAAACTGACGTTCTCTGTCCTGAAACAGAAGCCACCCAGTCAAATTTCCTGAGGAATCCTATCAGTCTCCAGAAGATTACAATTGCTTCAACCAACCTCTGTTGCATGTACTCAAGGTTGCTGAGTTTGGCGAGTCCAGGTCTCACCAGCTGAACCGCATGGGAGGTCACAGCCCGGTGGATATACCCCCGAACGTGCAGAAACAAGAGAGCTTCAGATATCTGCATCAGCAGACACAGAGTAGTGGAGGGAGCTGGAGAGCTAGAATTCTGCAGCAAAGTAAGACAGAGATGGGTGAGTTTGCAAATTGGAGGACGAAGCCCCATTCCCTCCGAGAGTTCCACTTACTTCACAGTGCAAGGCATAGTAGAGGGAACACATCTCTACTCTCTCAAAGACGAGCTGAAGATTTTTCAGGTCCAGGGATGGACTCACAGCCAAGAGAAGCAGTAGATGGGGATGCTGGAGCTGGCTACAAGAAACGTGAAGGTCATGTATCTGCGTTGAACTCCCTGATAAACAGGCCAGATCCTCCATGATCAAAGAGATTTCTAAAATCTGCTAGCTGGCATTACCTGCAGTATTCTTGTTCAGCTAGGAGCAAGTCCATGGTGCCACGCATTTTACTGCAGTTGGGGTGGATTTCCGGCTTTAAGCTTCGTACAGTGACATGCTGCCCATCCCACAGCAAACTGGAAGCAGGGACAAAGGTGTTAGAATTGGGGGTTAGATATCAGCTACTCTTATCACGACACTGTGAAATAAGGAGTTCTAACCGTAACACAGAGCGGATCTACACTGCGTACTGAAGGTGCTTGCGTGTGCCTGCAGTGCGCCCCCAAAGTGATTGTGTAGATCCTAGAAGGAAGAGGCGGAGGAAGAGGCGGCTGGGGAATCTGGCCGCGTCCTTACCGCCGCCCACCTCCCCACCGGCCTCCTGCTGCTGGCGAAAGAGCCACTCGGCGGAAGAAGGCAGGGTGGAGAGCGGAAGAAGCTCTCTGACCCGGGTGGCTCTTTCGCCGGCAGCAGGAGGCCGTCGGGGAGGTGGGCGGCGGCAAGGACGCGGCCGGATTCCCCAGCTGCCTCTTCCTCCGCCTCTTCCTTCTAGGATCTACACAATTGCTTTGGAGGCGCACTGCAGGCGCACGCAAGCGCCTTCAGTACGCAGTGTAGATCCGCTCACAGTTCATGTAATCCACAGTTCACCGGTACTGCCATCGCTTTCTATATGCACACTTTCCACTAGCAAGCAAAGACAGAGAGAGGAAAGGGAGAGGGGGAGAGGGAAGAGAGCACTTCTGCAAGTTACTGGTAAGAAATTCCCTTTTGCAAGTTATCAGAAGCATTTTAATCCCCTGCTTTTAACTTTTTATTTATTTATTTTCAGTGGTGCCCCCCCCCCCCCCAGTTTTGAAATGATCTCCCCAATGAGGCTCGCCTGGCACCAACACTGTTGTCTTTTTGGCACCGGTTCAAGAGTTTTCTCTTCTCCGAGGCATTTAACAGCATTTAACAATGCTAAGTTTGTTTAACGGCCCCCCAGAACTGTTGTTTTTAAAATGGATACCGTTGTTTTTATACTATTGTTTTTATGTTCTTGATGGTTTAAAATTTTGTATACTTTTTAATGCTCACTGTTTTTAACTGTTGTAAACCCCCCAGAGAGCTTCAGCTATGGGGCAGTATATAAATGTAATAAATAAATAAATAAATAAATAAATGAAATATTAGTGTGAATTTGCCACATTTCCCTATGCATTATAAATGTGCATATATTTTTCTCACTCATCCTCCCACTGGGTTCTTAAAAATTCTGTATAACATGAAAGCTGACAGACTACCTTTTGAACACTGATTAGTCCAATAATTGACATAACAGTTATTCTTTGATTTTTCTTCAAGGTACAGCTACTAACATCTGAGTAACATTGCCTAATGTCATTACTTAGGACTGGCCTTCACAACAGGCCCTCCACCTTCCAATCAGTGGCTATTCCGCAGGACTTAATATTCTTCAGGCTCAGTGGTGTGTGTCTGTGTGTCCTAAGTGTTAGGTATGTAGACAGATGAGTGATGGTGAAGCAGCAGCCAGTCCATATCTGACCACACACAGTGGAGCGTAAATGCACACAATAAAGACCAGTAATCAATAACTTTAAAACATAGTAAAAGTTGAATACTCTCCATTTTTGTATTTACTGTATTTTCTGGTGTATAAGACTACTTTTTAACCCAGGAAAATCTTCTCAAAAGTTGGGGGTCGTCTTATACGCCCAGTATAAGATGACTTTTTAACCCAGGAAAATCTTCTCAAAAGTTGGGGGTCGTCTTATACGCCCAGTCGTCTTATACGCTGGAAAATACGGTGGTTTGGTTGTAGTGTGTGTGTGCTCGTCAGTTTCAGCGAAATGCTTTAGTTTAGAGGTCAGATTTTGAGTTAGAATGTAGAAGTCAGGAAGTTGGCTTCAGAGAAGCAGGAGATTATCAAGTTCAACAGAAGGTCAGAAGAACAGAGAAAGAAAAGTTTTAACTCAGGACACAGGAACTTAGTTGGCAGAAATGAACAAGAAACTACCCTTTTGATTTGTTGGAGCTGGGATAAGAAAAAATGTAAAAATATTTTATAAGATATAAGCCAAAGACAGAAAAGACAGAAAGACAGACAGAAAGAAAGGAGAGAGGACAGGGTGAGAAGGAGGCAGGACAGAGTCTTAGAGGAAAGAAAGCATCAGAGTCACTGGAACTAGAGAACTACTTTGAGACAGCTTGACCAATGACAGATAGATATTCCTTGGACCTGGATAAGATAGGGACACAATCTATTGAGGTCACCTGGATGCATTTATCCCTGCTTGTTTTATTACCCTATTGCTCATTTTTGGTTTTGTTTATGTGCAACATTTAGATTTTTTTCCTACTAACACTTTTCTTCAGTAAAATTCTGTATTTTGTTCTTTGAAATTTGATGGTCTCTTTTCCCTTCTACCTAAAGTGGTAACCTGAGATCCAGAGGGTTATATCCAGCATTAGCCCTAGTTAGAGTATGCCCACTGAAATAAATGGGACTTCTGTCCCACTCATTTCAAAGGGTCTATTCTAAATAAGACTAACATTAGATGCAATCCAGAAAGTTTTCAGGCTGGTTTTGTGGAGGCAGCCAGAGATATAAAGGCATCTTACCGGTAGCAGGGGTAAAGGCTACAGGAAGGAAAGGCAAAAAGCAGTACAGGAACATGACTTTATTATTATTATTATTATTATTATTATTATTATTATTATTATTATTATTTATTTATTTATTTATTTATTTATTTATTTATATAGCACCATCAATGTACATGGTGCTGTACAGATTACACAGTAAATAGCAAGACCCTGCCGCATAGGCTTACAATCTAATTGGTTTGTTTTCCCTTCCACTCATGGAAGGAGCGTTGGTCTGTGACACTGTCATTAGGAAAATTGTGTGTCAAACCAGGACCAAGGGGCCAAGGGTTCAAATCCACACTCAGGTATGAAGTTTACTGGGTTATTTTGGCCCACCCACTTTGTCCCAGCCTAGCGTACTTCACAAGGTTCTTGTGAAGATAAAATGGAGGGGAGGGAAAGCCACACATGCTGCCCACAAATACTCGTGGGGAAAGATGGAATAAAAATGAAATAATAAAAAAACCCAGAAAGGTACTGGTATGACTTAAAATGTTTGGGTGAATTAATAAAAGAGCTGTATAGCAGATTATGTCACTGCTTCAGGATTAAGGTTCATAACTAGTCTTCACTGTGATCAACTGTTTCCTTAGAAGTGGGTCTTGCAACTTACTCCAAAGTAAAATCTGTCATAATATCTATCAGAGATGAGATGTAGGAAAGAACAGGCCACAAAGGGTTGATCAAGAAGGACAATTCAAGAAGGACGCAGACAAGCTGGAGCGTGTTCAGAGGAGGGCAACCAGGATGATCAGGGGTCTGGAAACAAAGCCCTATGAAGAGAGACTGAAAGAACTGGGCATGTTTAGCCTGGAGAAGAGAAGATTGAGGAGAGACATGAGAGCACTCTTCAAATACTTAAAAGGTTGTCACACAGAGGAGGGCCAGGATCTCTTCTCGACCCTCCCAGAGTGCAGGACACGGAATAACGGGCTCAAGTTACAGGAAGCCAGATTCCGGCTGGACATCAGGAAAAACTTCCTGACTGTTAGAGCAGTACGACAATGGAATCAGTTACCTAGGGAGGTTGTGGGCTCTCCCACACTAGAGTCATTCAAGAGGCAGCTGGACAACCATTTGTCAGGGATGCTTTAGGGTGGATTCCTGCATTGAGAAGGGGGTTGGACTCGATGGCCTTGTAGGCCCCTACCAACTCTGCTATTCTATGATTCTATGATTCTATGATTCTATAAGTCAGATCGTTCTTGTCATTTTACTTCCTCATGCGTGTGTATGGTCCATTCTCGTAACTCCAGTCTGGTTCTCCCCGGCCTCTGATCAGCTCGTTGCTGTCTGCAATGAATGTGAAGGCAGCCACCCCTGGCTGCTGATATCTGCTTGGGTAGAGCTGAAAAAAGAATGGAATGAGTTATGAGTTGAAAGACTATGGTCCCTGCCATGCTGAACAATACCCTGCAGAGCTTTCTTACTTGTCCATATCCAATAGCTGGCTCTCTAGTGCTTCCAAACATATTGGGGCTGTCCAGATACCTGCAACAAGGGGAGTGGGGGAAAAACCCTCTTGAGAAACACTCTCTTTGCTGGCAATTTCTCCTTGCTGACAACCCATTTGCAATCCCAATGATTGTACGAAAGTACATGAGAAAAATGGGTTTGGATATCAGTCCAAGATCAAAACAGAGCATCACACAATATATGGGGTATGTGGCTACATACCTGCAACTCCACTATACAATGCACTGCTCTGAAATATAATTAGAAAAGAATAATGTCTCTTACTATAGCCCCTGCCTGCACAATTTTGTTTCGAGCTGTATATTGCATGTGATATGATGGCTCCCAGGATGCAATTCTTTACTGTAGCTTCAGTGGAAGAAAAACAACACCGTAAATTTTGTTCCTGAAGTTTTTTAAAGTTCAGTTTTATAGAAGCATTCACAAGCCGATGACTAGTGGGATTACAGTTTCCAGTGTGTACCATCTTGAGAGTCTGCTCTTCTCGTCTTAATGGTCGATGCAGACAAAAATAAAATGTGTATGCCTCCTGGGAATATTACATTATGAGGACTCTAATTTCCCAAACTGCAGATTAGCCAGTTTATATGCTTTTTATTATTCAGCCTTCCATCTTAGCAGTCAAGAGAGAGCAATATCTAAGGGTTCCCGCAGGCTTCAAAAGACAGTGTGGATTCTTACCAGGAGGAGGCCGATAAGAGCGATGAAAAAGAGGAACGCAGACTGCGTGGAGATGCTGCTATAGCTTTTGAGTAGAGTGACTGATCCCCATGCTGCACCAGCATGGCCATCTGGCCACAGCACTGTTGTATGAAGTCCATGACCTGTAGGTAATAGAAAGAGAGAGGAGTTACACAATACCACATCACTCTATAGCAGCCTTGCGTTTATGCATTCACCTAGTAACAATAAGAACAACAAGGAACTGCATACAGGCAAATGAGCAGGGCTGTTGGAGGAAGGACAGAACAACAGGCTAGGAAATTTTGAAGGTTTATTTACAAGGTTGCTCTATAAATAATCCATATCAATCTGATTAAGTCGGTACCTCAGGATTCCGATCACTCCCAGCTTGCTGGGCCCAGTCCTTAGGGGTCCGTCCCTTTTGATCATGGAATCTTAAGTCACCCCTAGCTTGTAGGATTCTGCCAAGAAGTCTTTGGTGGCCAGAGAAAGCAGCTGCATGGACTGGGGTGCTACCATCAAAACAACGGCTTTAGGGAGAACAAAGGAGAAAGAAGAAGTATTAGAATGCAAATGATAGGAAACAACTGAGGTTCAGACAGCCCTAATTTGGGGAATTAGAACTGCTGTTTTAGCAGAATTTGGCCATGGACATAGGTCCCAGTGGATCCAACAAGGGCTAGTGTGAGGGCAGTTTGGGCTTGGTGACTTCCCATGCCAGGTTATCTTCTTCTCAACCTAAGGCCATGGCTAGACCAGGCCTATATCCCAGGATCGTCCTGGGATCATCCCTGTACATCCAAATGACACACAGGGGATACCGGGAGCAGGCGGGGACGACCCCTCCATTTGCCTGGGATAATCCTTAGGTCTAGCTAAGGCCTAAGTCCCTTTTTGTATTACAGGGTTCAATTAGGAGGGCAGGAAGTTGCTATCTGTATGAACTGTATTATACATTGACAGTCAGGACTTTTTTTGCCTGGAGATGTAAACTGATTCAAGGTCTGACAATGATCAAAGGCCTTTTTCCTTTAAGGGGCATCAGTTTTGAACTGATGTTTACTGATCTGAAACTGCTGGCTTAGAGCTTGTACAGACATTTCATTTTAGGAGTGATGCTGGCAAGCTTGTAATTCTTTAGTTGCTGGGGATGCACAATCTTCCCTCGAGGTTGCTGGAATCAACTCAAAACTGCAGGTGGAAGTTGCTGATGAAAGGAATTGCTTCTTTCTTTGCCTAATGTGAACAATGCTATTGAGTTCTTGTGGCATGGTTGTACAACTGTAATGTACACCTATTTCTTGGGCAGGATCCACACTACTACTTTAAAAAGTTTTATAACAGTAGTGACAACTGTTAGGGCTCAGAACACACTCCATATAGTTTTCAAACAGTTTTCAAAGTGTCATATCCTGCTTGGTGTAGATCTGGCCTGCCTCTGATCAGTGATAACACCCAACTTCCGAAGCCAAAGCCATTTTGGGGTCTTTGAACTTTAACTTGTTTTTAACTTCTTTCAGTACTTTCCAGGACAATAGCTTCTCTGCTCTACTACATGAGCACATATGTACCCTTTCCCAGGAAGAAAAGGTGTCTCTCTCTTACTTTTATACATTTCATTCATGGTGCCTGTTCAGACAACATGTTAAGCCATGGTTAGGCCACTAATCTTTTTGCAGCAAATGGTTAGTGGGTATGTTTAAACCATGGCTACCCTGTGCCTGTTTGGTGCATTCTCTTCCCCTTCTTATTGTTCTATTATGATTCTATTAGAATGTAAGCCTATGTGGAAGGGTTTTGCTATTTTATTGTTTTACTCTGTACAGCACCATGTACATTGATGGTGCTAAATAAATAAATAAATAAATAATAATAATGTAGCCACCATAGTTAGGAATGGTTCACACAACACACTAAACCATAATGTTTAACTCAAAATGCTTAACCACTGTGGCTTAGCATGTCGTCTGAACAGGATCATAGAGTTGGAGGAGGTCTTGTAGGCCACCTAGTTCAATTCCATGCTTGATGCAGAAAATCCAGAGCACAAGCATCCCAACAAGATGACTGTCCAGCCTTTGTTTGAAGACCTCCAGTGAGGGAAAGTCCAACTTGCCTCTACATAATTGTTCCATTGTCAAAGTGCTTTTCCCATCAAGAAGATTCTTCTAATGTTCAGCCAAACTCTACCCTGCCCCATAACTTGAGTCCATTAGATTTAGTCTTTGCCCTCTTCTACAGCCTTTTAAGTATTTGAAGGGTGCTATCATGTCTGCTGCTGCCTGCTGCCAGTATATTTTCTCTTTGTAGGGTTAAAGGGGCAAATAGGCTCCTCCCACATCAAAGCTAGTCCACTTAGAGCAACAAGCCCTCTCCATTACGTATCAACAGTTATCACACTATTACTGCAGAACTGAGGAAAGTATGAATGATAGCATTGCTCCTAATATATATATATATATATATATATATGTATGTATAAGCCTGAAGGGATGGATGGATATATATAATCATTTATATCCTGCCCTATATCATTAAGATCTCAGAGCAGCGTACAGATAAGAGCATACAGTATAACATATAGTATATGTTGCAATGGGATACAAGTTCCTTAGATTTTATCCTGGGTCTGAGTCCAGAGACTCTTATATCAAGAGCAGCAAATTTCTAACCTCCATCTCTAGGAATTCCATATCACTCACTGGTTCGGGTTGGCGCCAAAGCGCAGAAATAGCTGGACTACAGGGGCATGTCCCAACAGGGCAGCAAGATACAGACCGGTCTGTCCAGCTGTATTGTGGCAGTCTACATCTACACCTGAAGAAGAAAACATGTATATGATCTACAAATAACGGCCAGACGTGCTGAAGGCATGCAAGGGAAAGACTACATGTACCAGAATGCACTATTTCAATATCATGCCAGAGTAGAATACATACGGTGAAGCAAATCTAAATTTTGCACCTGACTACCCCTAATTTTGTAACACAACCAGCCCTATGCAATTCTCTTATTTTGTCAGGAAAGGCAGCTGTGCTGCAATGCAGCTCACAAGATAAGACTCTATTTATAAATAAGTTGGCTTTACCTCTTTTGAGTAACATCTTGGCATTTTTGCTCTTGCCCTCAGCAGCGTGCTTGAGTAACTGCCCCTCCAGAGAGTTAGGTTCAGTAAAGTAGCCTATGCTTACAGGACAGCTTGGGGGGAGCGCTGGGGCCTTTGGCATCACACTAAAGAGAAGAAATGGTTTTAAAAGTTAGAGAAGCACATTCTCACGCTTGCCTGTGAATGTTTTTAATGTATTTGTTTTATGATTGTTCTAACTATGTTTTGATTTTTAAATTTTGATTCTTATTCTTATTAGCCAGCTTGAGCGTCACTTTGTGCGTTGAAAGACGGGGTAAAAAATCAAAATAACTAACTACTAGGGCTGTCACTTGATTAAAGATTTTTTTTTTTACCTATATTGAATAGAACCAAGATGCTGCTTCTGCCTCTCATATTATTTCACAATTATTCAGGTCTCCTATCAGGAATGTAAAACCAGTTCTGAAGCATAGGATGACGGGGAAAGGAGAAGAGACATATTAACTGTGTGCTTGGCTGTCTAAAAACCCCTTCTCAAAACATCGGCAAATCCAGAATCTAAGACTATCATTACACCGGGGGGGGGGGGGGGAGGGGGATATCGCATTTGCTTACCGTCATTTCTCCGACCACCTGTTTCTCCCTCTTTACTTCCTCTTTCAAAAGAAGAAGTAAACAATGTGCACGTGACCCATTCAGTGGGCCATTTTGATCACGCTGCTTCTGCACACAGCAGGAGATAGCAGCAACTTCCATCTTTAAAAATAAGTTGGACTTACTGGGAGCTCCATCAGACGAGCATTTTATTGCACGCTTTTTACTGGGCACTCAAAGATTTTCATGGGTTCCCCTCACGGCTGTGTTTGCCTTCTTCGCACCACAAAAAAACCCCTAGTAAGTCTGACTTATTTTTAAAGACGGAAG
Source organism: Elgaria multicarinata webbii (assembly GCF_023053635.1). Lineage (NCBI taxonomy): Eukaryota > Metazoa > Chordata > Lepidosauria > Squamata > Anguidae > Elgaria > Elgaria multicarinata. The sequence continues at coordinate 147,179,937 of NC_086173.1, forward strand.
TTGCCGCCATCTCCTGCTGCCTGCAGAAGCAGCATGATCAAAATGGCCAACTGAATGGGCCATGCGGCCAGTGTTTACTTCCTCTTTCAAAAGAGGAAGTAATGAGGGATGAATGCGCACAACAGTAAGCAAATACATTTTTCACTGGTGTGATGAGGCTCTGCGTGGGGTTGCCGAGAATAAGGCTAGAAGTGGTAGGAGGTAGACCACTTCATGATCTGGGTATTCCAGGGTATTCCAGTTAATACCCTGGAAGACAGAAACAAACTTCAAAGTGATCTTGATAGGCTGGAGTGCTGGGCTGAAAACAACAGGACGAAATTTAATAGGGATAAATGCCAAGTTCTACATTTAGGAAATAGAAACCAAATGCACAGTTACAAGATGGGGGATACTTGGCTCAGCAATACTACAAACGAGAAGGATCTTGGAATTGTTGTAGATCGCAAGCTGAATATGAGCCAACAGTGCGATATGGCTGCAAGAAAGGCAAATGCTATTTTGGGCTGCATTAATAGAAGTATAGCTTCCAAAGTATAGGTTCCTCTCTATTCGGCCCTGGTTAGGCCTCATCTAGAGTATTGCGTCCAGTTCTGGGCTCCACAATTCAAGAAGGACGCAGACAAGCTGGAGCGTGTTCAGAGGAGGGCAACCAGGATGATCAGGGGTCTGGAAACAAAGCCCTATGAAGAGAGACTGAAAGAACTGGGCATGTTTAGCCTGGAGAAGAGAAGATTGAGGGGAGACATGAGAGCACTCTTCAAATACTTAAAGGGTTGTCACACAGAGGGCCAGGATCTCTTCTTGATCCTCCCAGAGTGCAGGACACGGAATAACGGGCTCAAGTTACAAGGAAGCCAGATTCCAGCTGGACATCAGGAAAAACTTCCTGACTGTTAGCAGTACAATGGAATCAGTTGCCTGGTGAGGTTGTGGGCTCTCCCACACTAGAGGCCTTCAAGAGGCAGCTGGACAACCATCTGTCAGGGATGCTTTAGGGTGGATTCCTGCATTGAGCAGGGGGTTGGACTCGATGGCCTTGTAGGCCCCTTCCAACTCTGCTATTCTATGATTCTATGAAAAGGACCTTCGAAAATCCGTTAGTACCCAGTAACGAGTGTGCAATAAAACCCTCATTTGACGGAGCTTTAAAATTACCTAGCAACAACACTGGTGGCCAGAGCAACCTCAACCACCGGCCTTTAAAAACAACTTGAAGCAGCCTTTTTTAAAAATTAAATAAATAATTCCCTACGTTATTGAGAAATCTATTTTTGTATCAATAAAAGATTCCTGTACTCTAATTCATGTTAGTATGACGCCCAGTTTGCAACCCACGAATTATTTTGGGAATACACTTTGTTAAGGAGCGCTGGCCAAGACGCGTGGGGTGTGTGTGCGAGAGGGCTCGTTTGAACGGCCGCGGCGCGAGACTACACGGGCGCGCGACGCATGGGCAACCGGGAGGTGGAGACACACGCGAATAGACAGAGGAAATGGGCAGCCAGCACAGGCGCGGCCAGGGGGAGTTCACAGACGCTCGGCCACGCCCCTTCGAACGAAAGCCCACCTATTAGCGCGCCTTCGTCTCATGAAAGCAGCGTTGCTTCAGTTGCTGCTGCTGGAACGCTGAGGCATTAGGAAAGTGGGGTGAACCATTTTCAGCTTACGGGTTGTGGGCAGTGACCACTTTTGAATGCTTACCCTACACAAACAAACAAAAAGCCCAACGACAAAAACAACCCCTCCCTGCAAATAAGGAAAAAAATTCTACAACTACACTTTGCCTGCTCAGCTGTTTTTTTGTTTAACTTGCAGAGATTCTTTAACGTAGAAAAACATAGAAATATGTGGTTTCTCCTAACACCCCTTGCAGGTTGGAGTGGTGCAGTCCGTTTTTCCTCTTTCTGCTGTATGTTGTCGACCAGATATACTTGTAATAATTTCCTTGCTTCAGTTTGCTGCAATGCTTTCCTTGGCTGATGACGAGACGCTTCTTGGCGTTTCTTTTTTTTTTCTGACGTGTCCAATTTAAACCCGTGTTTAGTACCAGCATCCATTGTCTTTTCCATTGCTGTTCAGCTTCGGAATATATGAAGGAATAATAAAGCTGAGTTTTGGAATATGTGCAGCTCCCGGCCTCCACATACCTTGGAGAAAAGTTTCTTGATCGGGGGTGTAACATCCAGGTAGACGCATTCCCCACTGCTCAGTTCTTTCCTAAACTGCCCTGCTGCACTTATTGATGGATGCGGCACTTGGGATTCAATCATATATGCATGCTTAGAAAGGAAAAAAAGTCCTACAGCTACCAACATAGCCCAGACCGCACGTTTCTTTTTTCTTCTCCTCCCCTTATCTCTCTCCCCCGCCCCATCAATTGCTTTTTGTGACATCTTGCCTGATGAAGAGATCTTGGAAGCTTGCACAATTTTTGTGATATTTTGTTTAGCCTAATAAAGATACGGATCTGGGAATTTCTCTTACAGGCAACACATTTACCTTGATTTATTTTTTTAAAAATGTATCACTCATATAGTGCATCAGCTAAGTGCTCCTATTTGACTGTTAGAATACCAGATCAAATTACTAATAGCTGGTGGATTTTTCTTTCTTTTTTTTTTTACATCTTCAAAATGTAAACCGCCCAGAGAGCCCTGGCTATGGGAGCGGTATATAAGTCTAATAAATAAAATAAATAATAATAAATATATTTTGGTTTAGGACCCAGGTTTAAACAACACGCTGATGTGACAAGACAACATTCTCAGTTTATTAAATAACATATCTCAGTTTATTAAATGAACTGTTAATGGAGATATACACATCTAGAGATATACACCTTCTTTCATCAATTGTGTGATATAAATCTTATAAATTATAAACATTGCAAATCTCAATAGAATGTTATGTCAAACTCGTGGAACTCGTATGTGTGTGTGTGTGTGTCTGTTTTTTTTTTCTTACAAAAAAGAAACAACAACACAACATACTACATACATTGAATAAATGTTGAATACATATATATTGGGTAAATATTAACTATAACCTATCCTATCATTACAAATATAATCTTTCTTAACATATAAGTGCACCCTCCACCTCGGGATCTATTCCTGCTTCCAAAATCTCATACTTTCTTCCGCTGGCTGTTTCCCACTTCCCTTAGAAAACACAAATATTAGGAACTGTTTCCAAATTCCTTCAAACTCATTTATTTTCGTTATACCTTTCCTCCACTTAATATCACAAGTCAATTTATCATTAATAGCTATATCCCAAACTTCTTTATACCATTCTTCAATAGAATAGTCCCCCTGAATCTTCCAGTTCCTAGCTACCATCAATCGTGCTGCAGTCAGCAAACTCGATATCAATTCTTTAATTTCTTTTCCACATTTTAAATCTTCAAATAGTGACAGTAATGCAATTTTTGGTGTTTGTTCTATTTTCATTCCCACTATTTCTTCAATTTCAAAAAACACCTTCTTCCATAATCTTTGTACATATTTGCATTCCCACCACATATGTAAATATGTTCCTTTTCCCCCACAACCTCTCCAACAATTTGCTGAATGCTGATTATTTATCTTATTCAATCTAATCGGGGTTAGGTACCACCTCCACAAAATTTTAAAATAATTCTCTTTTATTCTCACTGACATACTTCTCAACACTCTTTGTTTCCACAGTCCCTCCCAGCTCTATTTGTACTTTCAAATCTGTCTCCCGTGTGTGTGTGTGTGTGTGTGTGTGTGTGTGTCTGTTAATGCTGCTTTTTTTTACTCCATTATGAAGGGCATACTTCTGTGTATAAATCAAAATAAAATTAAAAAAATCAACTTCATTGATTGTGAAGAGGCTCAGATTATAAAACTACCCATGACTGCTAACCGGTATGATATTTGCAGCACACTAAACACTACCCTCTTCAAACAAACTGCTAGTATTTTCATTTGACACCATTTATTTATTTATTACATTTATATACCACCCCATAGCTGAAGCTTTCTGGTGGTTTACAAAAGTTAAAAACAATGAACATTAAAAACAGATATACAAAATTTAAACCCACCAAAAGTATAAAAAACAATATCCGTTTAAAACAACAATTCTCGTATCAGTTAAAAACCAGTTAGCTGTGGCTTCTTTTCCCCTCCTACTGCAATGCTCTCCTTCCATTCTTGTTGAATTTCTTTTGTTGATCCTTCATTTTTTTTCTTAACTACCTCTTTCCAAATTGTCATCCATCCCCAAATGTTGACTGTCCCTTCTTTTCTTCTCCTACTTTCCACCACATTGTTTGTTCCCCCTATCTCAAGCACATAATTTCAGTTGGGTGGTTGACTATTACCACTAAGATGAAACCACATTTTGGGCCATGTTTTGTGTCAAAGAAAGATCACTTGGCTGTGGTGCTGCTCCTTGTGGGATTCAAGGATGTCATTTGGGGAAAGATTGTGACCTACTGTTACTTTCTACTGTTAGTTTTTCCCTACCCTGTGCCTGCTTACCCTACCCTGTACCTGTTTGCATTCTCTTCCCCTCCTTATTGTTTTACTATGATTTTATTAGATTGTAAGCCTATGCGGCAGGGTCTTGCTATTTACTGTTTTACTCTGTACAGCACCATGTACATTGATGGTGCTATATAAATAAATAATAATAATAATAATAATAATACTAAGTCAGGTAATAGAAAAATAGAAAGGAAGGCACTAGGTAACAAATTCAAACCTTGGTTGAAGGAAAGTGTTTCCGGGCAGATAGTCTGAATTCATTGTGAGGATGAACCAAGGATGGAAATGAGATTCATGTAGAGACACTGTGAGCCTCTGTGGAGAACTGTGGGGAAATAGTACAGTGGTCTCTGGATAAAAGAATGTTTGATATGAGAACACTGCTTTGTAGAACACCTTTGTGATGAAATACTTTTCCCATTGTAATGGCTTCCCCCTCCCCATTACAACACATCCTCTTAAGGTGGAATCAGACATGATGGAGAAATCAGGGAGATGTTTGCTTCCAAACAGGGTGGATTTGATTTAAATCACTACTCAGAAAAACTTGATTTAATCATGTGAACCCCCCCCCCCAAAGTGCACTCTATTCATTGAATTTTTTGAAACTTAGCACTTAAGAGGTAAGGGGTTGATTCTGTGTACATAGATTTGCAAAGTAACAATGCGATTGTGATCTCTGCAGACACAAATTCACAGTTTTGAGAACTAAAACCAAGCATCTATGAAAATATCTTCTAGATAGAAAAATTGCCCAATAATCTTATAGAAACCTCTGGAAGAGCATGACATTGTGAATGGATTAATAGAATTCATTTATCAAAAAAATTAAACATTGCATGAATATACAGCCTCATGCTACATAATTAAAAACTAATCCTTATTTCATGATGAATAACCTTTGGACTATAATGTATCTTAAATAGAAAAGTATCTTTAGGTAGATTTTTCCTCAAAAAGCATTATATTAAAAAATCCAATTTAAATAAAAAAAATCCAATTTAAATTAAAAAAATCCATTTTTTTAAAAAAAATCATTGATTTTATCCACCCTGCTTCCAAACTCCCCACATTTATGTCATGTATCAATTACCAAAGCCCATCTCAGAACTTCTTGGCATAAGCTTCTCTTGTATCTAATTTACAATCTATTTTATGCTCTTCCTACATTCAATGTACTATATGTTTATGTAGGTGTATGAGTCAGTATATTAAAGTAGTAAGTAAAAGTATTATATGTGAGGAGCAGTCATATTCCATACTGTCAAGTAGATGAATCCTGCAGATTGTGTATATCCAAGTTCAAAAGCAGATTAAGTTGAGTTAAGTTCACTCTCAAGAGGCTATCTGTTAATCTCTGGCTTCACTTAAAAGAGCTACCTGCAATATAGTGAAGTGAATTAGGATAAGTCTGAGAGTTGGTAATCTTGAATTATGTTCCCGGGTGAAGATTGGGATCTGTACAAGTATCGCATTAATAACTTGCAGTATTGCATAGAGGTGAGACAATAAACTCTTGACTGATGTTCATGCCTCACAAAGGCCATAAAGGTGTATTTTTCCATAAGCCCACTTTGACTGAGAGATTGAAGCTGTAAGGATGCAATCCTATGGACTGTGACCTCACTGCTCATAGGCCTCCAAATTGTCGTGAGCATGCCCGTTCCCTCTGGCATTCACACGTGCTGGAAAACTGACATGAGACACTCACATCAGTGGGACTTCTTTTATGAGAACTACAAACTCAATCACTGCTTTTAAAACTCAGCTAAAAACTTTTCTTTTCCCTATAGCCTTCAAATATTGAGTTTGTTCTGACTCTATACTGTTTAGCTTCACCCTACCTGGTGCCTGTTTACACTTCCCTGTGCCTGTTCGCATTCTCCTTCCCTCTTTATTGTTTACTACAACTTATTAGATTGTAAACCTACGCGGCAGGGTCCTGCTATTTACTGTGTTATCTGTACAGCACCATGTACATTGATGGTGCTATATAAATAAATAAATAATAATAATAATAATAATAATAATAATACACGCTATTCAAAACACACTTAAAGCTGAATGATGGTCAGAACACTTTAGGCTCCATGCTTCAGTAGGCTGACCATCTGACCCGGGGAAGTCCGGAAACCTCGGGGGAAATTAGGCCAACTGGAGCTGGGGGCCCACTTACCGGGATAATGGGGGTGCCAGGCCTGAGGTTGTGCCAGTAGGCCTTTTCCCTGGCAGGCAGGCCATCTTTCCCAGCCCAGGAAGTCTCTCAAGACTTCTGGCTCAGATGAGATCTTGCGCGAGAGCGCGGCAAAAAGATCCTGGCTGCTGGCTGATCTGCACAGCAGCAGCAGATCACACTTTGAAGACAAGATCGCTTCTCTACGCAGTGAGCTTGATGTTGTTGTTAGTGCAGCTCCAGTTGAGGTGTCCGATGCCACCATCTGCCTGATTTTGTGAGATCAGTTCCAGTTATTGTGGCCTGATGATGTGGACAAGGTGCTTGCAGCAATGCGACCAACCACTTGCCCTCTCGATCCCTGTCCCTCCTGGCTTATAAAAAAACACACAATCCACAGCAAATGCAAGTCCAAGTCTGAAAAGCCTCACAGTACTTTTCATGGCACAGTCCTTAGAAATCCAAAGTCCAAATAGCAAAGCGCCCATGTACAGAGTGCTTTCAAAGTCTCAAGCGGAGATGGAATCCAAAGCAGGAGGGATTTCAGACCTTGCATCGAGAGAGGTGAAATCTAGCAAAGCTTTCTCAGCTTTGCACCTGCATTTAAAGCCTATTCAAAGCCACTTGACAGACAGGCCCTCTGACCTGTTAGCCATGCCCCTGTGCCAACAGGACGGGACGGCACAACCCACTAAGGTGATGCTTCTGTGGACCCCACCTTTCCAAAACATTCCCAATTTCCCAGAGAAGCAGCAGCTTCAAGGCCGAGACAGGGAGTGAGAGAGCTGCTCCCATAGGAACTTCTGACAAAGATAAGATTGCAGAGACATTGACATTCTAGAACTATTTCCTAATAAATCTACCTGTTTCCTGACACAAACTCAGAGGCTTCCAAGATTCCTATGTCCTGCCGGGCAAAAGCCAGAAGAACAGAAAGAGCAGCAGAGGCGACCTTTATCTCCTCATTCACCAATCTCCTATATTTTTTCTAGATGGGCTTTTCAGAAGGGGAGGGAAGTAGGCTGGAAGAGGCTCAGGATAAATGGTATCCTGGCCTCTCCAGTCTCCTCCCCTCCCTGCCCACTGGAGCAACACCCCCCCCCCAGTCAATTTTCCAACCTCGGAGAGACGGCCAGTGCAGTTCTCTCCAGGCAGGCTGTGAGGGGGTAGGCTTCTTACTGGGGTGGGAGCACTGTCTCCAATCTTAGAAGGATTTTTATGAGTTATCCTGTAGTTCCTGCGATGTTCACCCGGATAGCTCTCCAAATGGTTTTTACATAGATAGATGGTACTGGGGTGAAATCATAGAACCAAAACGTTGGAACAGAGAGCCCAAAACACCACGCCTTCTCTCAGAGCCATCTTTTTATTCCCTTTAATATATCTATCTACGTAGTGCTTCAGCATGAGAAATTCTGTAATTTGGAAGCCTACATGCCAAATTGTAAATATTGGGAGTTCCTGAAAAGGTATTATTTTACTGTCCCCCATGGCATAAGTGTCTGTCTCAGTCAACACAATGGGATCTGTGACTTCTGGCAGCGGGGGTGTGGGTGGGTTATAATCCCTGCTGCTTGGCTCCTTTCCACGTTCTCTCGAACCAGCTGAACCGGCACATTCAGTTACTTTAGGGCTTTTGGCCTGCATGTAGCCTTTTTGACTCAGCATTTCCTGGTGTGATTTGTCCCCCTCCCCTGTTTTCCCATCACTTCTTTCAGCATTTTTCTTACTACAAACAATCCACTGAAAAGATGGAATAGCTGCGCACAGTCTTTTGATTATTAGCACCAAGAGGCCTCTGTCTGAAAGTACTCCCTGAGGTAAGAAAAAGGATGGATGCAGCTCTGGGAAAGCACAGAAAGTTTACAGAAGGATGACTGGGCTGTGTGGACCTCCCATTAAATGAGAGTGAACAGGGTATGGCAATTTGACTCAAAATGCCTTGTCTGGAAGTATTCTACCTAGAGCGGATCTTCACAGAGTCGTGAAGGCGTCCTGAAGGCACTTGCGTGCGCCTCCAGGGCGCCCCGAAACTCTTTGTGTAGATCCTGCCTACTTGGCCAGAAGAGGAGGAGGAGGAGGAGGAGGAGGAGGCGGCCCCGCATCGCCCCTTGCGGGGATGGGGTGAAAAGTTCCCGGGCTCGGCGGCTTCGCTGGGGAGTCCTTGCCGCCGCCGCTGCCGCCCACCTCCCCGCTGGCCTCCTGCTGCCGGCGAAAGAGCCACCCGGGTTGGAGAGCTCGGCGGAAGAAGAAGGCGGCGGCCCTGTGGGGAAGAAGAAGGACCGAGGGGACAGGAGCAGGCAGAAGTAACATCGGGGCCTGCTCCTGCTGGACTCTTCCCCCCCCCCACAGGGCAAACTGCCATCTTGGCCCTGTGGGGAAGAAGAAGGACCGAGGGGACAGAGCAGGCAGAAGTAACATCGGGGCCTGCTCCTGCTGGACTCTTCCCCCCCCCCCACAGGGCAAACTGCCATCTTGGCCCTGTGGGGAAGAAGAAGGACTGAGGGGACAGAGCAGGCAGAAGTAACATCGGGGCCTGCTCCTACTGGACTCTTCCCCCCCCCCCCCACAGGGCAAACTGCCATCTTGGCCCTGTGGGGAAGAAGAAGGACCGAGGGGACAGAGCAGGCAGAAGTAACATCAGGGCCTGCTACTGCTGGACTCTTCCCCCCCCCACAGGGCAAACTGCCATCTTGGCCCTGTGGGGAAGAAGAAGGACCGAGGGGACAGAGCAGGCAGAAGTAACATCGGGGCCTGCTCCTGCTGGACTCTTCCCCCCCCCCCAGGGCAAACTGCCATCTTGGCTCTGTGGGGAAGAAGAAGGACCGAGGGGACAGAGCAGGCAGAAGTAACATCGGGGCCTGCTCCTGCTGGACTCTTCCCCCCCCCCCAGGGCAAACTGCCATCTTGGCCCTGTGGGGAAGAAGAAGGACCGAGGGGACAGAGCAGGCAGAAGTAACATCGGGGCCTGCTCCTGCTGGACTCTTCCCCCCCCCCCAGGGCAAACTGCCATCTTGGCTCTGTGGGGAAGAAGAAGGACCGAGGGGACAGGAGCAGGCAGAAGTAACATCGGGGCCTGCTCCTGCTGGACTCTTCCCCCCCCAGGGCAAACTGCCATCTTGGCCCTGTGGGGAAGAAGAAGGACCGAGGGGACAGAGCAGGCAGAAGTAACATCGGGGCCTGCTCCTGCTGGACTCTTCCCCCCCCAGGGCAAACTGCCATCTTGGCCCTGTGGGGAAGAAGAAGGACCGAGGGGACAGAGCAGGCAGAAGTAACATCGGGGCCTGCTCCTGTTGGACTCTTCCCCCCCCCCCCACAGGGCAAACTGCCATCTTGGCCCTGTGGGGAAGAAGAAGGACCGAGGGGACAGGAGCAGGCAGAAGTAACATCGGGGCCTGCTCCTGCTGGACTCTCCCCCCCCCCCCCCACAGGGCAAACTGCCATCTTGGCCCTGTGGGGAAGAAGAAAGACCGAGGGGACAGGAGCAGGCAGAAGTAACATTGGGGCCTGCTCATGCTGGACTCTCTCTCTCTCTCTCTCTCTCTCTTTCTCTCTCCTCCCTCCCTCCCTCCCTCCCTCCTTGACTCCTTTTCTTTGTGTGTCATGTCTTTATTAGATTGTAAGCCTGAGGGCAGGGACTGTCTTTTTTGCTAAGTGTAAGCCGCTCCGAGAGCCTTTTTTGGCTGAGGAGCGGGGTATAAGTATGATAAATAAATAAAATAATAATAATAATAATAATAATAATAATACATTATATGGGCCTCTACTTCCCTTGCTCGGCTTCGTCCATTCTCTTCTGCTGCCCCTTACGCCTGGAACGCTCTTCCAGAACATTTGAGAACTACAAGTTCAACCGCAGCTTTTAAAGCTCAACTAAAAACTTTTCTTTTTCCTAAAGCTTTTAAAACTTGATGTTGTGCAGACTTCTACTGTTACTTTCTACTGTTAGTTTTACCCTACCCTGTGCCTGCTTACCCTACCCTGTACCTGTTTGCATTCTCTTCCCCTCCTTATTGTTTTACTATGATTTTATTAGATTGTAAACCTATGCGGCAGGGTCTTGCTATTTACTGTTTTACTCTGTACAGCACCATGTACACTGATGGTGCTATATAAATAAATAAATAAATAATAATAATAATAATAATAATAATAATAATAATAATAATAAAAATAATAATCTTACATTATTATTATTATTATTATTATTATATCCCGCCTTTTGCCCAATACTTTAAAAACCTCTGCCACCAGCCGCCTCCACCTCCTCTCCTCTTGCACAACTTTGATGCACTCTTAAAACACTCTGCGTGGCAAGCCAGCCTCAGGACCCAGCTACAGGTGCATCTGGGTTGCCTTCAGCCTCTCTCTGCCTTATGCCAACCTGCCAACATTTCCAGCCTCAAATAATCCCCCACCCCCTCTCACTCTGCCAAAGTCTCCCAATGGTCCAGCCAGGCTGTGCACTTGTACCCTGTGGCTGGGGGTAGGGCAACAGCTTATGGCTTGGTTGCATCCGGTGACTCTTGTTTTTTTTAAAAAACTCCACCACCAGCCACCTCTGCCTGCACCAAAACTAGATTCTGAGACACTCTTAAAAAGGCTCTGTGTGGTACAGTAGCCACTCAGGGCTCAGCTACAGCCATCTCTGAGTTGTGTCTTCAGTCTAACTCTGAGCCTTCCTAGACGAGGCCTTAGCACGCATTCTGACCCGGCTTCCCTGCTGTGCGTCCAGATGATGCACAGGGGAATCCGCAGACAGGCCGCGCTGAGGCCTGGTCTTACCCGCCGTAAGCGAAGTCGCTTATGGCGCGCCTTTTCCCCAGCTCCAGCCTCAGGCCGGGGCTGGGGAAAGTGTGGAGAGTTCCGCGGCTTTTCGCAGCTCCTCGCTTACTCGCGAGGAGCTGCAAAAAGCCACGGACCTGGCACGATGCGCTGTGCCCATCGTGCCAGGGGGTGGGTGATCCGGGGGGGGGAGATGGCAGAGGGCGACGAAGGAGATGACGAGGGGATGGTGGAGGGCGACGAAGGAGATGGTGAGGGGGGGCGGAGGGCGACGAAGGAGACGACGAGGGGATGGCGGAGGGCGACGAAGGAGACGGCGAGGGGGCGGATGGGGGGGGGATTAAATTAAAAAAAACCCTTACCTTCTCCTGCAGCTTCGGGCCCCACATGGCCCTTTTTTTAAAAAAAAAAAACATGGCTGACGCTGCAGGGCTTCCGTCGTCCCTGCAGGTCGGCCGTCTAGGAGGCTGGGTGGCGCGTGTTAAACTTAGCGCGCCGTAGCCCCGCCTCCCTGCCGGCTTATCCCGGCAGGTCTAGCAAAGCCCTAAGTCTCTAAGAGATATGCCAGCCAGCCAAAGCCACAAATATATCTATTTTTCTCTGGTATGCATTTCAAATGTTCTGCATTGCATCCCAGCAGTACAGTCAGAGCCTAGCTCACAAGTGTACAAAATGAAGTGGAAGGGAAGTGGTAGTGAAGCAAAGCAATGATATGCCAGGTTCCAACATTTGCAGCAACAGGGCATCCGCAAAGAAAAGAGCCTCTCTCTCGACTGGCACCTTACTGTTGGTTGTGAGAGTTTTTCTCTAAAGATGACCCTTCATCGCCCATGATGTGGAAATTTGAGAAAAAGGCCTCTGGCCCATTCTGTTTTGCCCTGTGTGCAGCTTTGACTGACCTCTCCTTTCCCACATTTTGATTTGTGGATGCCTTGCCTCTGTTGAGCTCCAGGTACCTGACTGCACACCAAATCTGCAACAGGAAAGGTGCCCTGCTTGCCCAGGACTTCCTACCTAAAGACTGGAGATCCCCTTAATGCCAAGGGCTGAAACTGCTCAATATGCAACACCCCAAAGAGGAGGTTTGACAACCTGAGTTTGAAGGATATGGCTCCAGGAGTTTTAAAACACAATAATTTTAAAACTTTGGACTTTTAAAAAAAATCCTAAAAAAAAATATTGATGAACAGATCTGATTCAAACTGGGCATGGCTAAATCTCTCCTTAAGAGCTATCATGGTGCCAACTTTCAGCCCTTTATCTTTAAAAATGTCATTTTTAAAAAATAATTTTAAAACCTCAAACTTTTTAAAAAATCCTAAAACTCAATGGATGGACAAATCTATTTCAAACTTGGCATAGCTAAAGTTCTTGTTAAGAGCAATCATGGTGCCAAGTTTCATCTCTTTATCTTTAAAAATAACTTTTTAATTTTTTTAAAAAATCCTCAAATTTTAAAAAATTCCTAAAAAATCAATGGATGAACGGATCTCTTTCAAATTTGGTGTGGCTAAAGCTCTACCTAAATCCTACCATGGTGCGAAGTTTCATCTCTTTATCTTTAAAAATGACGATTTTAAAAATAATAATTTTAAAACCTCAATTTTTAAAAGAATCCTAAAAAATCAATGAATGAACAGATCTGTTTCAAATTTGGTATGACTAAAGCCCTTCCTATGAGCTACCATCATGCCAAGTTTCATGTCTTTATCTTAAAAAATGACGGAGTTATAAGCATTTTTGTTAACTACCATTAGAGCTGCTCTTTGGGGAAAAAATCCGGATTTCCCCTCCCCTCCTGGATTTGTCATCAAAAACCCGGACAAATCCGGTCATATGGTCACCCTGCATTCCTCTTCCTTTTAATGGCTGCCATTTTGATCCTACCTCAAGTGACAACCATTTTGATCACTAGACTGTATTTCTCAATGTCTTTCTCAACCCCTTTCCCAAGATGAGGCCATTTGCAACTCCTCACCCATCTGAAGGCATTTTTAGAGTGGAAATTTATTGCCAATACTGCTTCCCATTCTATTTGCTAATGAAGAATTTAGGGCCTCTTTGCCAAAAGGGTGCAGGCTCAGACAGAGCCTCAGATAGTTTGTTGGCATGCCAGGACACATTCTGACCCTCCCACCACATTTTCCACATTCCTCTTGTTGGATGTTCTGGTGATGCTATGTGGGCAGCAAAGCTGATATGGAAAGTTCTGTCATCAGCCTGGCCTTCAAATCCTCTTTGACATTCTCTCTCTCTCTCTCTCTCTCTCTCCCTCTCTCTCTGTGTGTGTGTGTGTGTGTGTGTGTGAATGAGCATCCTTCAGAAAAAGGAATCTCAAAAAAGCCAGGAGAATACTCTCAGCCAGCACGACAAGATTGGACTGGGTCATTGGAGTATATTTGTTGGTATCATACTTCAAGAATAACAGTGATTTATGTCCTGAATTTTTTTCATATTGCAGTTATTACTGCACACATTCGCCCACACACATACGCGGGTATGGATTATTGCCGAGTGAGGCTCTAACTCTTATCTGTGGAGAACGGAAGAGAAGAACGAGCAGGGGAAAGGAACGACACAAAAGATCAGGATACGAAAGGGGGGAAAGCAGAGCATTGAAAACAATATGTCGCCTGCCTCTGGGTACCCGTTTCCCCCCGTTTGTTTTTAAATTCCATATAAGTTCTATCTGTGGAGCTCCGCAGAATCATACAATTTAAACTGAAAGGGCGCGAAGGGATGAGGGAGGCAGAGGACGCGATAGGTGGGAAGGCGGGCACTCGGCCAATCATGGTGTCCTGCCCTGGAAGATACGCCCACGAGTCAAAAGGCGATTTAACCCCCTCAACGACACATCGGTTTAACGCAGTGTACACGTGAACATTGCTCAAAAGTTGTGTTAAATCGGAGCTGTGAAAATGCGCATTGTCGCGTTTACAAGTCAGCGCTACGGCAAATGGACGGCTGCGTCATGTGTCCAGAAGTGCGAAAATGTGTGTTTAGGTCGGGGTAAAGAAGCCTAATAGACATGGCCCAGGCAAGAAGTGAAGGCAGACTCTGTCAGGCCATTCGCTCCCTTCTGGGACAGACAGGGTCTCTTCCTCAGTCCTCCAGCCAGAGTCTCTTCTGCCTCTGTCTCTTCTTGGTGGACCTGACAAAGTACAAGTCATTGGAGAAATATTTTGCTATGCAAAAGTGCGAGTGCTTAAAGTTGCAATTCTATCCCTATGTACTTGGATGTCAGACCCATTGAACTCAGCAGGACTTGTTTCTGAGTAACATGTAAAGGATCACTCTTGGGATTGTTTTCAAATCACGAGTGAAATGTAATGCACTGACTCATTTATTAATACTTCTTGTAAGGAGCTGCCTTAGAAAGTGAGTCAATACATACATGGAATCAGACCGTTGGTTTTTTCTAGTCTAGTAGATCCCCTGAGTCTCTGGCAGTAGTTGTCCAAAATCTCAGACAGAGATCTTTCTTTAGGCTTCTTTTGCATCCTATCCCCCACCCTGGATAAGTCTCTCACAGTCACACCATTTGCCATTTCACTTCAAAAAAGTGCCGTTGGAGGAGCACAATTGCCATGTACCTCAGCAACTTCCCACCTCGGGCATATCCACATCTCTCAACTTAATTTAGTTAAGGTATACAGAATATCCCTTTTTCTGTTTTCTTGCAACACCTCAGGCTTTCCCAGTCTGCTTCCCCAATGGTGCTCCCAGAGGGAAGCAGCCCACAGTTTACCTAAACAAGCTGAGGGGAAGGAAGCCTCCCTACCTCTCCCATAGTGTGTTGCTATTTTCTGGGGTCTCCAGCGGGGTGCTTGTGAACATGTCTCTTGGCATCCACCAGGCTTCCTGCCTCTCCTGATTTTATTTTTATTTTTTAAGATTTAAATTTAACAACAACAACAACAACAAAACTCAAGGAGGTTGGACCCGATGGCCTTATAGGCCCCTTCCAACTCTACTCTTCTATGATTCTATGATTGAAAACAACTGGGAGGCTGCTATGCTGCAAAGTGAAGCGCCACCCTCCAGCGCCAACTTAGTTTCCACGGCCATACCTAGATGGGGCTTTATCCCAGGGTGATCCCCGGGATCGTCCCTGTGTGCCCACATGACGCACATGGAATCCCGGGATCAGGGAGGGATGATCCCTCCCTTGCCCCAGGATTTCGCCTTCCACTTTAGGCCCAGTTTTTCCACGGTCTCAGGCTGATCCCAAGACTGTGGAATGTGTGACCGGGCGTCACGTTTTGTCCCGGGCTCCTTGCGGTTCCTTGGAAGGAGCCGCGACCCGCGCATGGGGCGCAGACCTCCTCAGGAGCTCTGCGTCCATCGGGAGTGGGGGTGGGGAGCTGGATTTTTTTTTAAAAAAAGGACTTAGTTTTTTGCGCACGGCCACTTGTGTGCCCCTGTCTCTTTAAAAACAATAACAAAATGGTGGGCACGATGCCTCTCCCTTAGAGGTCGTTGTGTGCCGCATGTGAACAGAGGGGAGATCTCACGATAAAAATATCGCGGGATCTTCTCCCTCTGTCGCGCTAGACCGCGAGGTCTAGCTGAGGCCCAGGAATGTTTAATGTTGCAAACTTACTTTCTTAGAAAACAGAAATGGTGGGTGGCTGCAGCCCAGTACGGTAGACTAGGGAGGGCTGAGAATTCCATTTCATTTTCGTTTTCATAGGAATTTTCCAAAATACACAAAGTTCTCAATACTTGGGACAAAAAGAACATGAGATTTAAAAAAAAAAAAATGAATATGAGAGAATCTGAAACTGATAGATCCATCCATCCAAGTCCAGGGCTTTCAGTGCTTAGGTCTTAAAAGTCTGGGCATGAATCCCTGTTGCTTAATTAGGGTTGCCACTGCTTTTTCCTGTCAGGCTCGTCATCTTTAACAACTAGATGGCAGGTAGGTACATCATGACCCTCTCCATACTGGGAATAGCTCTACCTATTCCCAGTATGGTGCAGAAGCATCAGCATTTTGTTTCAGTTCCTTTTTGATCAGAATTTATCAAAATTCTCATAGTTCCTCATAGTCAGGAGAGAAAGATTTGAACAACAGGACCGCAGAAGAAAGTGAAACTGGCAGGCTCGTCCATCCCTGCCTTAGACCAACAAGCCTCTTGTCAGACTTGTGGCCTGAGGCAGCCTTTCTTGTGGCTGGAACCAACTTAGAATCATAGAATAGCAGAGTTGGAAGGGGCCTACAAGGCCATCGAGTCCAACCCCCTGCTCAATGCAGGAATCCACCCTAAAGCATCCCTGACAGATGGTTGTCCAGCTCCTCTTGAAGGCCTCTAGTGTGGGAGAGCCCACAACCTCCCTAGGTAACTGATTCCATTGTCGTACTGCTCTAACAGTCAGGAAGTTTTTCCTGATGTCCAGCTGGAATCTGGCTTCCTTTAACTTGAGCCCATTATTCCGTGTCCTGCACACTGGGAGGATCGAGAAGAGATCCTGGCCCTCCTCTGTGTGACAACCTTTTAAGTATTTGAAGAGTGCTATCATGTCTCCCCTCAATCTTCTCTTCTCCAGGCTAAACATGCCCAATTCTTTCAGTCTCTCTTCATAGGGCTTTGTTTCCAGACCCCTGATCATCCTGGTCGCCCTCCTCTGAACACGCTCCAGCTTGTCTGCGTCCTTCTTGAATCGTGGAGCCCAGAACTGGATGCAATACTCTAGATGAGGCCTAACCAGGGCCGAATAGAGAGGAACCAGTACTCACGTGATTTGGAAGTGATACTTCTATTAATGCAGCCCAAAATAGCATTTTCCTTTATCGCACTGTTGGCTCATATTCAGCTTGCAGTCTACAACAATTCCAAGATCCTTCTCGTTTGTAGTTTTCAGGGATTGAGCCTGGGGCCTTATACACGTAAGGCACATGTGCTAATACTTACAGTAAGGAAAGGGTTTCTGAGCCATCATGCTTACGAGGTAGAAGCGAAGGCAGGCTTCCATCAGTCATAAGGACTATGCAGTGCTTTCTGCCAGGAATATAATGTGCTTTTTGGGCCAGTACAGTAGCTGTGGAAAAGGGCGAATATCATGTCAGGGATCGAAAAGAGAACTGCCAATATTGCCACGCCATTACACAAAGCTAAGGTGCAACTTAATAAGGATATTCTAGAGATGGCAAAGATGCGGAAAATGGCAATCAAAATGATCAAGGGGCTGGAGCAACTCCCTTATGGGGAAGGGTTGAAGAATTTGAGGCTTTTTTATTTTAAACAAATGTGTAAGGGTTTGCTTGTTTATACAGAATTCATATGTACTCTCCCCTACCAAACTTCCTAGACACTGAGGTCATCCGAGGGCATGCTCCTGTTGCTTCTACATAGACCCATCCTCCGATTGGAGTCCACCAGGGGAAGAGTCTTCAGTGTGGTGGCCCCCTTCTATGGAATTCCCTGCTTCTAGAGATCGGTCAGGCGCCAACTTTGTATTCCTTTCGGTGCCTCCTGAAAACGTCATTGTTCCAGGAAGCCTTTCCTTAATGACCAGCCACGGTTCACTATTCACCTTTCATTTTGCTTTTAAAAATCTATTTTATGGTGTTTTATTCTGTTTTTATTTTATTTTATCTTGTACACCACTCCGAAATTTTGAATGGGGGAGCGGTATATAAATATTGTAAATAAATAATAAATAAACATGCAATCCTACCCTATCTGTTTTGCTGGCAAAGTATTCTTCTGCCTTGAAAACAAGTTAGTTCAGCTTTCCTAGTAATGTACTGTGGACTTTGACATTCTGAACAAAAATCTATCGTATTTGGCGATAGATAGCTAGAGACCCAAGACAATGCAGATAATACAAAATGAGAAAAACAGGCAAACAACAAACCACTACCATCATAAAACAGGTAAACCAATATATCCACTAAAGCAACAGCAGTAATAAAAATAAAACATCAGTGAGGCAGGCAGACTTTGGCCATGTAAAATGCTCCCCCGAACAGCAGTGTCTTGACTTAGAACTGCAAAACAAGCAAGGATGGAGCCAGATGCATCTCCCAGGGTAGTGAATTCCAATGTCTGGACACCCACTACTACAGAAGACATCTTACACATGTACCCACCCAGTGTACTTCAAATAGACATGGAGTAGGGCAGGCATGGACCTAATTTCAGCCCTCGCGTTTAATTTCAAAAGCTCTCTGCAAGTGATCAGTGCAGACCTCTGGCAAGCGTGATCTCTCCCTTTCCCAGCAGCCTGAGAAGAGGGAGAGGGAGACGACAGAAATAAATAAAAGGGTGGCCCCATTCACTTTTGGCTTTGACCCTGCCCACTCCTGATAGATTACTCCCAAAGGAATGCAGACTTCAAAAGAAAAAAGGTTCCCTGCTCCTTGAGTGGAGCCATCAATGTGTGACCTTTAAATCAGGGGTGGGTAGTCTTCTGGCTTGTGGGATATACATTGTTTTTTGCTAGAACCTCAAGATCCACCACCCAGTGTTAAAAGACGCATAATGAAAGAATTCTGAGTCCAGAAATTTGTTTTGAGTCCCACAACTGAACAGAGTTCACAGTCCTTCCACACAAAAATCTACTCCTGATTACCCCAAGCTTTCTTTATTCCAGCAGTATAATTCAAGGCTGTGGGTGTAGAGGGAGTCATTTTGTAGCATTCAACAATTGGGCTCAGAAACCGTTGTCAATCTACTGCGAATCCGCCAGACATCTACCAGATCTACTTCTGTCCTCCACTGCTCTAAATACAAAAATGTTATTTTCTGCATTGTAGGACAAAAAGACCACACTTTCATACTTCTTTGGCATGGGAGGCTGCCAAACTGATCCGAAAAATTCAGCTTCGCCTGCTCCTGTTTCCTTAAATTATTAGGGGAATCTTTTTGTGGCATTAAGACTTATCCTTTGCTAATTCTGCTATTAGAGACACAGGAGCAGGAGCTGGTAATATTATGTTGGCAACCAAGTTGGGTGAAACACTCTTGTTCATTTGGCCTGCTCAATATTCTATGATGACCCTGTTCTTCACTTACCACAGAACAGGTCTACGTGTCTCTATTCCTCCCTGCCCCCTTTACTGCTACAACAACTAGTAGTATTTGCCATGCCTAAAATAAAATAGGTACTTTATATAGATTAAAACAGCCCTGCCCTGCCTAGAAGCTCAAAATCTAGGGAAATGTAATGTTAAGAGGGTGTGCACCCAGCCCTGCAGACAGTAGCTCATCAGCTGCTAGCCAGATCCAATTAATTCCGTTTCATGTCTGTATAACAAGAATTCCTGGGTTCTTTTCCTTGAATTTCAGAAGACAGTGATTTCATGGTTGAAGAGAAAGCATTGGAAGCCAAGTCTCTTGGGTTTCATCTCCATTTCTGGTTCAGTTATTATTATATTATTACATTTCTAATCTGCCCAATAACTAATGTTCTCTAGGTCGATTACAAACAGCTAAAAATTTAAATCCTATGGAACAGTTAAAAAATATAAAATATAATACTAATAGTTGAAATATTTAAACAATGTAGTATAAAACAAGAAACAGCACAGGAATTGATAAAACAGCTTTAATAACCTAGGACCAGGGCCTTAGCTAGACCAAAGGTTTATCCTGGGATCATCCCGGGGTCATCCCTGTTCTGACACACAGGATATCCTGGGAGCAGGCAGGGACGACCCCGGGATAAACCTTAGGTCTAGCTAAGGCCCAGGTCTCTAAAATACCTGGGGGGAAAGAAATATACCGTATTTCTTCGATTGTGAGACGCCATCGATTGCAAGACGCACACTAATTTCAGTACCACCAACAGGAAAAAAACACCCTAAGACACACCCACGATTCTAAGACGCACCCTGTTTTTAGAGATGTTTATATGGGGAAAAAGTGTGTCTTAGAATCGAAGAAATAGGGTATTTGCCTGGTGCAAGGTAACTTAGCTGCCAGCTGAATCTCTTTGGGGAATTTATTCCATAAGTAGGGTACCACCACTGGGAAAGGCCTTATTGTGTAGCCACCTGCCTAGCTTCCTTTGTGAGTATCAGGAAGAAAAGGTCAGGAAGCAGTAGCAGGAGCTTTGTACTCTCAAGGGCTACATCTCCACAAAGAAAATATTATGCACACCCATTTTGTCTCTTCCTCAGCTGTGAACTCATTCCAGTCCAAGGGCCTCATTCGCTCTGGGGAAGGATATCAGCAGTGGGGTGGGGCACAGTCCAAAATGGGCAAGGCCATGCCTCCATGCCTCCTCTACCATTCACCCCCCAACACACACACATTTCTCCCTCACACACACATACTTGGCAGGTGTCATGACTAGGCCTGTTCTCCTTAGGTTGGGGGAAGGGGTTTCAGGAGATCAATCGGAATCAGATTCTGAAGCGGAAGAGACAGTGCCAGAAACGTACCAGCCTTCACGGGAAGTGGGTGAAGTGATTCTCAGCGACTCTTCACCAGCTAGGAATGAACCCACGGCAGACCTTCTCACTTAAAATGTTCACAATACACAGTTTATGGGACATCAGTATTCTTCAGAGAGGGAAGGCACTTCAGGGGTAGCTAAACCTAGAGTCCTCCGCAGACTCAAATGAGCGGAGCAAAAGGAAGGTGAGAGAAGGTCGGCGCAGCTAGCTTCTTGCCAAAGGCTTCTTCAGAACCAGCCTCCTTGAAGTTAAAGCATTCTGGGAAAAGGCTTTCCCTTTTTCTTGAAAGGACAATTGTCTTGCTTAGTTTGCATAGTTTTTCCTTGAGGAAAGTTCCTATAAGTTAGACTCTCTTCAGATGGGAAGAGATGTTTATTGCCTGAATAAAGCTTTGTGGATTTTGTGCCAGATCTCTTTATTGTCTCCCAATAAGGTGGGAGGTTTTGGGATACACGACAGCAGGGTGGGGGAGAGACCATGGGGATGGGAGGTTCAACCCTCCTCTCACTGTGATCTCCCCACTTCTGTTGTTCAGCCCTGGTGAACCAAGAACGAAGTTTGATATTCCTGGCGATACACAGGGTTCCAACTTCCCAACCCTGTGTTTCTCACATGACACAATTGCAGGGGTTGTGAGGACACTTGCATGGGAGAATTGGAAAGAGGAGAGGTACTTGAACCTTTTTTGCCCACCCATTTCCCCTGCAAATTCCCCCCAATAATTCCCCCCCACCCCAGCCACGTTCTGAAGTTGGAAGTGAGCCCAGCTTGGGGAAAGCAGCCTGAAGAACTGAGGGTGGGGGGCTAGGGGGATTGTCAGGCAAGAATTGGCAGATGTGGGGTGAGTTAAGTACCCCTTCCCCTCCTCCCACATATGCCTCCAATCCTCTCATGCAACTGGTACTATGAATTGTCAAAATAATGTCCAGATCTTCTCTAAGTGCTTCTTTAAATGAGTGATTTATAACATGCTCGTGACTGGCCACTCACGGAAGTTCGTGAGTCATTTCCCCAGTTAATACATTCAAAAATAAAGCTCAGAAAACTCAATTCTTCTGAAATATGTCAGAGAATTTGTTGGGATTTCCTGCCATGTGTAGTTCAAGTTGCACTATAGAATGCCCACTAGAGGGCACTGTCCCATTGAACTGTATGGGCAAGGTGGTTTTAAATTAAGGCCACGGGGTCGCTGCTCTCTTCCTGTGTGATTCAGCTCGTTTAAAATGTGGAACAGAAGCAGGAAGCAGAGTGACAGTAAGGAAATGTGATTTCCCCCTGACTGAAAGTCCTCTAAAAGCTCCATCACACTGGAGGTTAACATGCTCCCTACCTTCATGTTTTCATTCTTCAGTTACTTCCTCTTTTCAAAAGAGGAAGTACCCAACGAGCACGAGGCCCATTGAGTCTGCTGTTCTAACGGCGCTGCTTCTCCTGCACACAGCAGGAGAGAGCAGTGATTCTGAGTTTTAAAAAGCATTTGACTTAAAGAAGTTTTTTTTGTCACACAAGGAAGGCCAGAAGGGGCGGAAGGAGTGCGGGAGACAGATAATGACATGTGAGGGAGCAAACTCCGTGAGTGCCCGGTAAGGAGCATGTAATAAAACACTCATCAGATGGAGCTTTAAGACTCCGAGCTCTTCATGATTCAAGACTCACATCAGCCATAAAAACTGTTACTCCTAGCTTCATCACACCAGCGTTATACTGTGCAGTCACTGCGAATTGCGTGCAACGGACTCTGAAGTTTTCCACCTTATAATCTGCCTTTACTGTGAAGTACTCCCACGTATCCTGCTTTAATTGTGCTTCTTAGTCAAAAGAAGCATCGTATTTTAGTACCCCTTTAGGAACGAATCTTTTGTTGTTCTCCGAGCGGTCACTGGGGGTGCAGGAGGATGATCTGATATTTTCAAACTTTAAATTAAACAAATGCTTACATCTGTGTACGTTTTAAAGATAAAGACATCAAAATTGGCACAATAATAGATATTAAGGAGGGCTTTCAGCATACCAAATTTGAATCGGATTGGGTCATCCGTTGATTTTTTAATGATTTTTTACATTTCCGCCCCTTAAACCCTTTTCCTGTTATGCAAAGGATCTTAGGAGCGCCGCCGCCCAGGGTGTGATTTAGCTAACAACAACAAGAAGAACAATGACAGCTTTACGCTATGGGGATAATTCGAGGGAAATGGGTATGTGAGATAAAGCTCTCAGTCTCCTCCCCAAATCCACATGATGAAGGTAATCATACTGGGCTGTTTTGCAGGTCTATTGTAAACTTTAGTGAGATAATGCATGTGAAGCACTTTGCCTACCTGCTTTTATATAAATGCTTCTGCTTCTTCCATCCCTCACACCTCCTTTGTGCCTTTTTTTTATAAAGATGGAGGGAAAACATGCCCGAGTCTTCTTGTGTTTCATGAACCCTGGGCCATTTTAAATGGGAACTCTGGAGAAGCAACTATCCTGGGATCCTCTGGACTGAGTTCATGGGAAATTGCATATATAATATGGTTGGTCATTTGAAGGTGACCCACCTGTAGGAACATACTCCTTCAAAACTCTTTAAATGAATGTGGCATTTACATTCTTTCACAGCTCTGGAGTTTAAAGGGTCATAAAAACCCAATATGAAAGCAGCTCTGGTGTTATTCCCAGCTCTGGGAATAAACTCTAGCATTAGGAGACAGGTGAGGGAGAGGTGTGGCAGCTGGGTGTTTTAGAACAATGGGCGTGGGTGTTCTGTAATTCCATTCTCTAAACTGGGGAAGGCAATTCCTTCAGTTCCAGCTAACCTTGCCAAATTCCCATTAGGAGGATGCTCTGCAAGCATTGCGTCTGCTTGCTGTGTTGAAATAGACTGGAAGGCACTCCTACGCAGGTGATAGCAGTGCACCACGCCCTGGCAGTCCGGGTAAACCAGCCCTTGATCCCAACACCCAGGATATAAATAGACCCCTTGGGAGTTCCTGGAGCAATTTGGCTCTGCGAGAACCCTGTCCTGACGCTCACGACACGCGGGGTCCTGATTTTGCTGAAACTGAAAGGATGAAACTCGGCCGGGGCAGGATGCCCCTCAGGGTGAAACTTGCCTTCATCTTGGCAGTGACTTTGCTTCTTCCAGGTACGTAAAACAAAGGGTGTTCTGAAGAAGACGGTGTTTATAAGACTGAGGCACCATGAGGATGATTTGCTTGGAAAACAGGGGAGTTTGTTAGGCAAGCTTGGAGCTGACCTAGGCCCTTTCTACGCCTAAGGATTATCCCAGGAAAATGGAGGGATTGTCCTTGCCTGCTCCTGGGATCCCCTGTGTGTCATTTGGATGCACAGGGATGATCCCGGGACGAACCCAGGAAAAAAGGCAGGAGTAGAAACGGCCCTAGTAACAGGTAGAAATTGGTTTAGGTCACTTTTTAATGTGAATTTGCCTACTTTTGCACTTTAGACTCAAGATGTGAACCAAAATTGAGACATCCTTTGAAATTTGTGCTTCTCTGAATTTTGCAATGGAGTGCTCCCGTCAAAATACACGTACAAATATGTATTAGGGAAAGGTACACACAAAAAATAATAATGTGCACCTTAGTGAAAATAGTCTTCAAACAAAATTATATGAGGAAAATTGTTTGCAAACACATATATACATTGCATACAAATATGCATGTGTTAAGAGACATGCACCTCAAAATGCATAAGAATGTTCATGCAACTTTTTTAAACAAATAAAAAACAAATTTCATATTTTGGAAGAAATGGAACTTATGACTGAAAAAATTCTGACAGTTCTGAATGAACTGAACTTAAGTTTGGAAAACTGAGAAATGGCAATTGACAGAGTTGTCCATCCCTAGTAGCAGGGTTGCAAGGTATTATGGACTGTAATGCCTAAGAGCAGCTCTGCTGTATTAGAAAAAAAAAAGATTGCCAATTCAATCTGGTCCCATCAGAGGGTTGCCAGGTTTGAATGCTTGAGGGAATGCTGAACAGCATAAAATGTGAATACAGTAATTTATTCCTCATGGTCCAATACTCTCAGTCTTCCTTGGCATAAAGTCTAGAGAGATGCCTGATCAATACTCTTCAGTGTCATATTTAATGGCTGTTGACCCGCTGAGCTTGTATGAATTCTTCTTATGCTTGCATTAGGTTGCTGACAGAAATGTAGCAAATGTTTCCTAGGGCCAGAGAAGTAAAAATGCCTTACTCAGAGAAATTCTTCTTCTTCTTCTTCTTTTTTTAAAAAAGCAATAACTCTGTAAGATGGGTTAGCCCGAGAGTGTCAGTACACTTGTCCAAAAGTGTCCAGTGAGTTGCATGGTTGATTGAGGATTTGAATAACTTCAGTAGGAGAGATACAAACACATGCTTACTAACTCTTCAGTCAAACTCAGGCCTTAGCTAGACCTAAGGTTTATCCCGGGATCGTCCCAGGGTAATCCCTGATAATAATAATAATAATAATAATAATAATAATAATAATAATAATTTATTTATTTATTTCTTACCCGCCTCTCCCTTTGGATTGAGGCGGGGAACAACATTAGAACAGGAATCAATACATCTTAAGAATTCTTGATTTTGCATTGATCTTGATAGGCCTGCCGGAAAAGGCTAGTCTTTAAAGCTGCCTTAAAATCACACAGAGAGTTAATTTTACGAATCTCCTCCGGCAGGCCATTCCACAATCTGGGGGCAACAGAAGAAAAGGTCCTCTGGGAAACTGATGTCAGCCTAGTTTTAGCTGACTGAAGTAAGTTCACCCCAGAGGACCTGAGTGTGCGGGGCAGACTATATGGGAGAAGGCGATCCCGCAGGTTACCTGGACCCAAACCATTTAGGGCTTTAAAGGTAATGACCAACACTTTGTACTTTGCCCGGAAACTAATTGGCAACCAGTGGAGTGATTTTAATGTTGGGGTAATATGCTCACCCCTAGATGTACCGGTGAGCAACCTGGCTGCCATATTTTGAACTAGTTGAAGTTTCCGAACTAGGTACAATGGTAGCCCTATGTGGAGCGCGTTGCAGAAGTCAAGCCTTGAGGTTACCAGCGCATGCACTACTGCCTTTAGGTCTTCTGACTCTAAGAAGGGGCGCAGCTGGTGTATCAGCCGAAGCTGATAGTAGGCACTCCTGGCCGTCGCATCTATCTGGGCTGTCATTTGGAGCGACGGATCCAGGAGCACCCCCAAACTGTGAACACAGTCTTTCAGGGGGAGTGTAGCCCCATCCAGAACTGGATGACACACCTCCAAACCTAGGTCAGAGCCCTTGACAGCAAGCACCTCTGTTTTGTCTGGATTCAGCTTCAGTTTGTTTTTCCTCATCCAGCCCATTACTGCCTCCAAGCATTCATTCAGAGGAGACACACTATCCTTAGCTGATGCTGTTATTGGAGGCATAGAGAAATTTGGGTGTCATCAGCATACTAATGCATCACAGCGAATTACTGAAGGCTCTAAAACTGGGTTCAGGGGAGGAGGTGCCTGAGTTAGACCCATCACCATCCTAAATAGTTCTGCTGGATGTGAATTCACAGATGCAATGCGGTCAGAGAAGAAAGCTTTCTTCGCTGCACGTATTGCCACCCCATAGGAACGAAGATGTTCTCTATGATGTGAGAACAAGATCATATCTTGTCGGATATGAGACGAGTTTTCCGCCATCAGCGCTCCAGTCGTCAACCTTCCCGCTTCAACTTCCTGGGATCTTCTGTGTACCAAGGTGCCCGATTGGAAGCAGGTCGGAGAGGACGTTTGGGGGCAATCGTGTCGATAGCCCTAGTTAGGTCTTGATTCCATCTATTGACCAGGGCTTCAACAGGGTTGTCAACAATACCAGCCATAGCTCCCTGTAAGGCTTTCTGGAATCCAAGAGGATCCATCAGCCTTCGAGGGTGGACCATCTTAATAGGTCCACCCCTGCAGGGGCGGATGGTAGCCATGATATTAACCCTGACCAGAAAATGGTCTGTCCATGACAACGCAGAGGTATTTATCAACTCCGCCCACAGATCTGTCTGTTTGGAACTGAAAACAGCATTGAGGGTGTGACCTGCTGAATGTGTGGGTCCAGAGACCAATTGGGATAGGCCCATGTTTGTCATGGATGCCATGAATTCCCAAGTTGCACCTGACAAACCATTCCCGAAAGGGATGTTGAAGTCGCCCAGGACCAAATGACTCACAGGCTATCCCTGGAGCAGGCAGGGACAACCCCGGGACAATCCCGGGATAAACCTTAGGTCTAGCTAAGGCCTCAGTGGGAATAAAGATATTTACTGTGGTCTGAACTGTAGAATCATAGAATAGTCGAGTTGGAAGGGGCATAGAAGGCCATCGAGTCCAACCCTTGCTCAATGCAGGAATTCACCTGACAGATGGCTGTCTAGCTGCATCTTGAATGCCTCTAGTGTGGGAGGCAATTGCTGCTATATTGTTTATGTAACACTTCTTAGCATACCAAGAGACTTACTGGTGCTTATTAGTGTATGTTGTGCAGAGGACCGATGGTTCCATTTGAATATGGGGAAACGGGTTAAAATACCTGTTCGGTAATGAAGTTCATGGAAAGGCCTTGAAGTCAGCCTAACCTATCCTAAAGTTTTTGTAAGACTAAGAAGCTATACGAATTGTAAACAGGGTCTGGGTTGAGAGTTGGCATTGTTGGGCACCTGCTAGGGCCCACTTCCCTACAGAGGGACCACTGCAAATCCTTGGAGTCTCTTGGCTCTTTTGCCACTGCTGCAAAAGAGGGGGCATAGCTCAGTGTGATAGCGCACATGCTTTGCATACAGCAGGTTCCAGGTTTGATCCCTGGCTTCTCCAGGTAGGGTGACAAAAAAAGAATCCCTCCTGGAGAGCTGTTGTCAGTCAATGTTGACAATACTGGACTAGATGAACCAGTGGTCTGACTCAGTATAAGGCAACTTTCTCTGTTCCTATGCTTGTCCTTCTCCTTGCTGTTACTGCATGTTCACTAGCCTTCTTGTATCATGGAGGCAGTGGCAAGAGTAAGGAATGAAGCAGCTGCCTCCAGTTCTCTTGTGCTCTTCTTTTGTGCAGTGGTGTGGATTGGGCCCAGGAGGAGGGAAAGTGAATAGGTCTGGGATGGCTCTCCAGCTGTTGGATTCCAACTCCTATCAACGGCAGCTTGCATTGCCATTGGTCAGGGATGATGGGAGTTGTAGTTCAAGGGCCTTCAGAGGGCTCCAGGTTCCCCATCTCTGGAATAAGGAGTGGTGACAGTGGCAAAGGTCCCCCAAAACCTAGGATCAACACAGATTGTAAAGTGTTTTGTATACTGGAAAGTGCTGTAGAAAAAATGGGTAACATTTCCCCTGTGGGTTTCTGGAAAGAATCCAGCAGCAGATTCAGGTGGGGACCTTTTAGAGTTTGCTGAGCGTCCAATAATTATTCATGGCAGAGTGTGTATACATGCCAGACCTGTTCTGCCACTACCTGCTCCCATTCCGCTGCTCTCACATCTGCTTGACGATGTGATTACTATGTATTATTTGTTCCATGTGATTGAAGGCTGTGTATATGGAGACCTCAGGCATTCTTCCATCCAGTCACTGACTAGATTTACCAGTTCTGCTTAACTTATGCAAGGTTGCTGCACTGACCCTGTTCAGATGACATACTAAGCATTTTGAGCTAAACATTTTTATTTATGTATGTATGTACTTATTAAAACATTTACATCCCGCCCTATATCACAAGGATCTCAGGGAGGCGTACAGATAAAATCATACATATAAAATAGAACAATAAATACACAATTCTAAAACAAATGAAACCATTAATATGTTAAAATTATTTATTTATTTATTTATTACATTTCTATACCGCCCAATAGCTGGAGCTCTCTCAGCGGTTCACAAAAATTAAAACCAATATGAAATTTTAAAACAGTAAAATCCAATTAAAACATGTCAGTTTTAGCCATCAAAGGCTTTGATAAAAAAGCCATGTCTTAACCTGGTGCCAAAATGAAGCCAGTGCCGGCGCCAGTCGGGCCTCCAGGGGGAGGGCATTCCATAGCCTGGGTGCCACAACAGAGAAAGCCCTCTCCCATGTCCCACCATAGCGTATATCTCGTGTTGGTGGGGCACAGAGAAGGGCTCCTTCAACAGATCTCAGGTCCTGGGCAGGCAGATATAGGGCAGACAAATATATGTCTTAGCGTGTCATGTGAACCATTCCTAATCATGGTGGCTACATAAATATGCTCACTAACCATTTGCTGCAAAAGCGTTAGTGGTTTAACCATGGCTTAGTGTGTTGTTCGAACAGGCCCATTGTGTGCCTTTGGACAATGCCCAGGCATTGTATCTACCTGTGGACACATCTTGGTTCTGGGCCTATGAAGGTGGGCAGGCTTAGTGGTAGTTGGAGAAAAGGAGAACAAAGACAGTTAGTGAGAGGTCAGGCAAGTGGGAGCTGAGTTAGGATTGAGAGATAGTGACCTGGGCAGGATCTACACTACTGCTTTTAAAACGGTTTATAACAGTAGTGATCACTGTTGGGGCCCAGGACACACACCCTATACAGTCTTCAAAAAGTTTTCAAAGTGTTATATCCTGCTTAGCGTATGCTCAGCCATACTTTATTTAAAATCAGCCACTTTACATGCCAGCACAATACCTCTTAGCATGCCTTGGGCAGCCCGCAGGTGCCCACATCCTTTGAGACATCCTCTTGTTGATGCTGCTGCTCCTAGATAGAGCATTGAGGAGTAGCATTGCCAAGGAGGGGAAGTAAGTGGCTATCAGTGGACATGCCCAGCTCCAGCCAATCCTGCTGGGACTGCCTTGGCCTGCGATCTCTGCTTCCCCCCACAATCTCCCCACCCCCGATCTATCCACCTGCCCCGATGGGCCCAACGCTCCTGCGGAGCACTGCGCCCCGTCCGCCGCTTTTCCCGGCTACTCGTGAGCGGTAGCCGGGAAAAGTGGCGGACCAGTCTACACGCCCGTCTACACGTGTAGCCCGAGACCACGGGAAATACCGGGCAGGAAATACTGGGCAGGAAAAAAGGAGGGGCCTGGGCAAGGGGGTGAGGTCAGCTGGTGAACCCGGGAGAGCGGAATTGGGATCCTAGGAGGGCCGGATTTGCCCCCCACCCCCAAGATTCAACACCCCTGCTTTGACTCCTCTGTTTGTGTAGCCAGGGCTAGATCTACACTAGTGTTTTATAGTGGTATTGAAGTCCACTGATAACTGTTGGGGCACAATCCACATTCCATATACCACTTTGAAGAGTTATTTCCTGCAACAAATGCCATTGGGCCTCATCAGACGAGCGTTTTATGGCACGCTTGCGACTGGACACTCACAGATCTTTGCGGGACGTTTTGATGATGCAGTGATCATCCCGCACGTCTCCCACTCCTTCTGTTGTTTTTCCCACTTCAAAATACCACCCAGGAAATCTGATTCTTCTGGTTGTAATGCTCATTGGCACTATTTCCTGCCGTGTGTAGGAGAGGTTGTGCCATAAAAACGCTCACTGAATGGGCCACGTTGCTTCCTCTTTCTTCCCCGTGTGAAGAAAGAGGAAGTTGTCCCTGCCTATTGTGAGACAGAAACAGTAGGCAAAGCAATGGTAGGGAAATGTGACCCCCCCCCCATCTGATGATCCTCACTGTGTGTCCTAGGAGGTATAAATTCACAAGAGGGATATAGTGTTACCATGATTGGGTCATAATGATTTGACACAAGGTGTAGCTCTGGTCCAGCAGAATATTGAGATCCTGGCCTACTGTCTACTTTATGGTCCTCCACACAATCTCCTTTGAATTAGGCTTATTTTCAGTTCCATTCATTCTTTTACTTCAATATTTCGTTCAAAGTATGTCTCTTGCTGTCTGAATAGGAGAAAGGACATTCATAAGAAATTTTATTTGCTGTGGCAGCATATAAAAGCAGAAGCAAATATGTTCAGTCAAGAGTAGTTGCTTATATTGACAATCACCCAAAGTTAATTCTCCTTAGTTTCTGGGTTTTTTTGTTTTGTTTTTGTTGTTGTTCTTGTAGATACATCAATTCGCTATTAAATGGGTAGTATATTATGCTGCCTGCACGGGCAATGTTTCTACATCATTTGTACATTATCTTCTGCCAATTATCCTCTGCAAAATCTGTATTTCTGCGTAATCTGGTTTTATGAAGAAAATCAAACTGGATTGGAATAAGATTTAGGGTTACTACTTCATTTCTTTCTCCCCCCCCCTACCCCCCCTTTTCTTTTCTAGGCAGGAATCCTAAGCATTTGACAGTTTTGTGCCAGGCAAAAATGTGGCAGGTGAAACTTTGGCTGATCGGAAAAGCTCTGTTGAATTTCTGCCACATTTTGGGGTAGTACTCTTTTGCCTTTAATACCCACATGATAGGTGGATGCAATTTGGATGGCTTTAAAAGGGGGTTGGATAAATTTCTGGAGGAGAAAGTTATTCATGGCTACTAGTCGTAATGGCTATGCGCTACAGTAACCCTGTATACTCCAGTTGCTGGGGTACATGGGTGGGAGGATGCTGCTTGTGGGTCCCTGATCGACAGCTGGTTGGCCACTGTATGAACAGAGTGCTGGACTAGATGGACCCTTGGTCTGATCCAGCAGGGCTCTTCCTATGTTCTTATGATAGACAGTAGATCAGATATGGACTTAATATTTTTCAGACCCAGTTTTGTAAAGGTTTAACTGGGGCCACAGCTAGACCTAAGGTTTATCCTGGGATCATCCAGGGTTCGCCCCTGCCTGAGCACTGGATCCCCTGTGTGTCACCTAGATGAACAGGTTTGACCCCTGGATGATCCAGGGATAAACCTTAGGTCTAGCTATGGCCTGAGTGGGCATGTAAGGATTATGGGCCTGTTGCATATTCTCTCTCTCTCTCTCTTGTCTCTGCCTTTATTTCCTTTTTCTTAAATGGGAATAGCAGTGACCCATCAGATAGGACAGAAGGATAAGGAAGCATTGCCACCTGTTCAGTGCCTTATAGATCGGGTGAGGAATACACCTAAACAAGCAATTACTTGGGAGTAATTGGTTGGTGTGTGGGCTGCTGCCTATGGCGTCAACAGGAACAACGCCTTAAATGGAGCAAGAGAGAGCAAGCCTGCATAGTTGGAGAAATCACATGGTGCAAAACAGATCTCCTGGAAACTACCTGTTTGCTTTGTGGTCAGGAAGGTTGACGCTGCTTCCGATCATGAACCTTTCCGTAAATGTCATGTACGAAGTAGTCCTTTGGCATGTTGTATTGAGTTCTGGGTCTCTTGGCTTATATAGGCCTGTCATTTCATAATTGCTTTCCTTGCTATCTCTCTCTCAGGTGTGACACCCATGAGTATTGAAAAGGCTACTGAACCCACGGCCCTTTTGTCTCCCAGTGTGGCACCCACGAGTGTTGAAAGGTCTACTGAAACCACGGACCTTTTGACTCCCAGTGCGGCAAATGGAGCAAAGTCCAATGAACCTGAAAAAGATTCCAATGAGGTAGGTGTCCTTGACGACTCCATGGAATATGATGACAATGAAGAAACAGTCGAGACCCAACAGGATGCTGGAAGAGAGGAAACCAATGCAGAAACTAACTTGCAAGAGTCCCCAAAGGATAATAATGGGCTGGATGCCAATGCTGCTGAAGATGAAAACCTAGCTGGCCTTGATGAAAGTTATGAAGCTGAGTCTGAGGTTGATCCTCTTGATCTTATAAGACGCATAGTCAAGAGAGCTGTTGAGGGTGACGATGAAGCTGATGAATCAGAGCCAGAGACAATTAATGTGGATGACTTTTCATTTTCCGACTTGCCGAAACTCTTTGAGCCTTTGATACAAGCTTTTTCTGGACGTGAAGGGTCTGAGGCTCCCACGCCGGAAGATGTTTTCTCTTGGTTCCCAGGCCTCATGAAACTTTTGGAGCCCAACAAGGGGGAGCCTAGTGCAGCTTATCCAAGTGGCTTGCCAGGAAGCAGCGTTACCCATACAGCAAGAAGGTCTGGTTCCCCGACTTCCCCGAAGCTGTCTCTGCAAATAGCCCCTGCCTCGTCCTCTGCACAGCCAGCTGAATCTGAGGCCCTCCCCTCCCCTCCTTCTTTGCTGGAGGAATTGGTCACTCCTGTTCCACCAACCTTACCTGCCCCCACACAAACTAGTGAGCCTTCTCTCCCAGATGTGCCAGATTCTGAAGAGATGTTTCATTAAGCAGGCACAGCCAAGGTTAGCTGTCCTCACCTTTTGAGGAATGAGGCAGCAGCCATACCAGCAGTTAAGATGGACAAAGGGGAATCTCCTCTCTCACACATTTTACCTCAGGATTCCCTGTATGGTGGGCAGAAGCTAAGTCTCCAGCTGTTTTGAACTTCGACTCCCAATATTCCTGACCACTGGCCATACTGGCAGGGGCTTCTGGTAACTGAAGTTCAAAATATCTGGAGATCTACTTTTTGCTCATCCTTGAGGTAAAATATGAGGCAGAAGAGATTCCTCAATGTTTTCCTTAACAACGCAATCTTGCATATATCCAAGAATAAATCTTTGAATCTTGGGATTCTTGGCTCCTCCCACTGAAAGCTGAAATGCTGTTCCTGTGAGAAAATCTGATAGGACAAATATGTGTTGTTGTAACCAGACACAATAAATTATCTGTACACTGTCCCCTTAAATACAGTGCAGCCTCCAGATTCTCCTCACGTTTCTTCTGTTAGACTGAGGTGAGCAGACTCCAGGCGTGTGGGATCTACTTTAATTTTTAATAAAACTCCAAGATCCACTAATCAGAGCCTGGTGCCAAAGACATATATTTAGATGAATTGTGAAGCCAGGAATTTGGTCGGAGTACCAGACTTAAATGGATGTCACAGTCCTTCCATACACAAAAATCCACTCCAGGTTACCCCAAGCTTTCTTCATTTCAGCAGTATAATTTAGGATGGGAGGCGAGTCATTGTGTTGCTTTCACTCAACAATTGTGAGTTAGAAATCCTTGATGATCTACAGCAAATCACCCAGATAACTACCAATCAATCTAGATCTACCTTTTGCCCACCTCTCCAAAGGTCTAGGAGAGCTGTATTTATTTAGTTACCAACTTCTGTGTGCAGACTGAATTGGTAATCAGGGTTCAACAGGCGATTCCAGACTCCAGACTTCGGGGTTCTGTTTCTAGCTCATGACTGGCCTAGTGCAGGGGCGGGCAACTTGAGTGTCTCTGGGGGCCAATTTCACCCCCCTTCTTGGAGCCACACCAGTGTTGTGGGCTGCTGAAGTGCGGCAGCTGCAAAACAATCTATGGTGGCTTAAAAGACTAAATTTAGCTTTAAATAGGCACATGCCTTATTTCAAAGCCAAATGTGGCCTTTTTAGGTCACTGCTGTGTTTTGCTGCCAAATTTTGGGAGCAAACGGCTAATTGTTTTGCTGCTGCCACTGTAGCGGCAAATTCTGGGGTGGCGGAGGAAAGGGGTAAGCTGCAATTAAGGCAGGGAAGCCTGAATGTAGCTCATGGTCTCTGTGTTAACCACCCAGGGTCTAGCGCAGCCTTCCTCAACCTGGGGCGCTCCAGATGTGTTGGACTGCATCTCCCAGAATGCCCCAGCCTGGGGCATTCTGGGAGTTGTAGTACAACACATCTGGAGCGCCCCAGGTTGAGAAAAGCTGGTCTAACGGGACAGATTCGTGGGAGGGAGAATAAGAGATTATTTTATCAATTGGGATTAGTGGATTGAGTGGAAAATCAGAACTTCCTATATTCCACTCTCAAATTCAACACCAGTTCACTGAGGGCCCAAGTAGTCGCAGACACTGGAGGGGATAAGTAAGGCATTGGCCCTAGTGGGCCCTGCTAGAGTATCTGGACCACAGCAACTGCCCCAGCATGCTAGGTGCGGACGCTGGGCCCGGACTGTAACGCATGGAATGTTGGATGTTAGACTATTTGGCTTCTTGTTCACTGCTTGTTAACACGAAAGGGAAAGTTACATTCAGTAAGGTTTTAAGACACGAGGGTCTCTGTTCTTTCCTGAGGGGGACAGTCCAAATGGGCATGCCCCTCCCAATATTTTACAGAATAAAAAACGCTGCACTTGTTTTCTGTGATGTGAATAAGGGAGGCAACAGCTGTGTCACAGAGGCATGGTGTGTAAGATGGGATGTCTCCGGTTCAAATCTCTCCTTGGCCATGATCTCCCTGTGTCTCCTCAGTCAAGGGACTCTCCCGTTCACACCAGTCCATGAGCCTTGGGAGAGCTAAGCAAGGGGGGTGGCACTGGCCTTGAAGAGGAGTTGCCCAGCAGGAGGAGGTAGATAAGAGGAGTCAGTTGGATCTGGGAGAGTTACTACAGAAAGTAGAGGTTGGTCCAACAAGGCAGCGTGGGTGGATTTCCTTCATCAAATTTCTCTTCATGTGCATGCAACTTGCCCTTTCTGGAGCAAAGTTTCCTTTCAGAATTAAATTAAGGTCACCAGAGCATTATATATCTATACTAGCAAACAGACCTGGCTTCACATGGGTTGGAATAGCTCTTAGTCTGATACTGCGAAAGCTTCAAGCAAACCTTTGCACTGGTTCCCCTCTCTTCTTGAGTATTGCGTCCAGTTCTAGGCACCACACTTCAAGAAGGAAGCAGACGATTTGGAGGGGGTTCAGAGCAGGCAACGGGGATGATCAGGGATCTGGAAACAAAGCCCTATGAGGAGAGACTGAAAGAACTGGGCATATTTAGCCTGGAGAAGAGAAGACTGAGGGGAGACATGATAGGACTCTTCAAATACGTGAAAAGTTATAACACAGAGAAGGGCCAGGATCTCTTCTTGATCATCCCAGAATGCAGGACACAGACTAATGGGCTCAAGTTACAGGGAGCTAGATTCCGGCTGGACATCAGGAAAAACTTCCTGACTGTTATAGCAGTATGATGATGGAACCAATTACCTAGGGGAGTCGTGGGCTCTCCCATATTCAAGAGGCAGCTGGACAGCCATCTGTCAGGTTTGCTTTAATGTGGATTCCTGCATTGAGCAGGGAATTGGACTTGATGGTCTTATTGCCCCCTTCCAACTCTACTGTTCTATGATTCAAACGTATGCATCTGTCAGAGTTCACATTGTGCTAGTCCCATCGGAGTAAAAGAACATCACTTGGGATCCCTAAGTACAGCCCCTCCATGATGCACCCCATAGCCCTCTGAGGGCGGGGTCTGCCTATTCTATTTCCTGAGGAGTCTGCCCACAACAAAGGATAGCAGAAGACATGTAACTCTGTCCCTCAGCCTACTTCAAACCATCTGTACTGCAAAGTTATGTGCTGATTAGGGAAGTCTCCTAGGGGCTGAAGATGTTCCTGCAACTTTCAACCACAGTGACGCATCAAAATTAATGCATTTTAAAAAAATAACCCTGTGATGCACACCCCTAGGTTTTTCTGAGTATGCATGCCAAGTTGCAGTTGTCTAGATTTCATGGTCTTGGTGCTATGGTGCTGACTGATAGACAGACATAATTCCTCTTTTATTGTAATAGATATGAGGTAAGCAGGGTTGCATGTGTGAAGAAAGTGAAGCAATATGCAGAATGCATTGCGATTGGAGACAGGATTCTTCATTCCGAATACATGTTGGAGTCATCATAGTTCTCTTTAGTCATCCAAAAGTTTAATCGTGGAGTGGAGATGGGAAATGTGCTTTGGCCCCATGCCTCCACCTTCTTATTTATTTATTTATTTATTCATACATTGTTGTATCCAAAAAGAGGCAAGGTAAAAGTATAAATATAAGTCCTTTATTTAAAGTATGCCTTGCAAGGCCGGCAGCATAGCCATATGCCTGACTAAGCCTCCTCAAAGCTATCCCCAATTTCCCCTTATAGATTGCCCAGCCTCCAGCTGGATCTAATCCTTGCTCTCTTAAAGATACGCTACTATACCATCTCCACATTTCTCCCCCTCTTAAGAAACCTCCATAATCCCACATCCCAACATTACATAACATAGTCCTTAGTCCAAGCAGGTGGCTGTCTGACACGGACTGGCCGTCTTCCTGGTTCACTTCCCGGTTGGTCAGATCCAGCTGCTGGCCTAGTCTCTGTTGTGGGTGAAAAAGGTAAATCGTCTAACTACTGGATCTAACTACTATACCATCTCCACATACATACAGAACACAAACAAAATAAACTTGAACATAATATCCCTCCCCTCATCTTACAGGAAATCAATGATTATATTATAATTATTACAAAATATATCTATTCTTCAGATCTTGAGCGTTTCCTCCCTTTCTTTATTGGTCAGGGGGAAAAAAACACAAATTAACCAACCACAAGAGAGATAACTTTCATTATGCCAACCAAAAAGATTTAAACTCTTTTGGAATTTTATTCTCCCATTGTATATACCATAAAGCAGTGCCAGTCCTTATTAAATGTGTCTTTAGATCTTGTTCCTCTTGGCAATCTCAGTTTATTGCTCAGTTTTTCCATTAAGGCTATGGGCCAAACCTTGCTATACCAATTAGTTAATATGGCACCAGCCAAACCCTTCCAATGTTTAACTATTATCAATGTGGCAACAACCAAAAGAAATCCTATCAATGGCTTAAATGAAACTTATGCAATATCCTGCCTCCACCTTCTAACTTTATCATGTTGAACAGAGGCCATAATCACATTTGACTGAATGTGGTTGCAATCCTCTGTGGCATCTGCCAGTCGCACAAAGGACTGCAACGATGCTTAACTGAATGCCGTTAAAGCTTCTGTTCAGACCGTCCTCATTAAGTATGGCAAGGTCAGGGGCGGGTGGGGCATGTCCCCTCCACAATTCGACTTTTGAATGTCTGAAGAGGCCATATGTCGGGGGCAACTGTTTTGGGGTGTGGGCACATTTGGCAATTTGAGAAACTGTCATGGGCACCACCACAAAATGGCTGCTACAGGGAGGCATAACAAAGTGCAAGTCACCTGCCTAAAAGACTGAGGGCTCCTCTCAATGAGCTCATGACTGGGCCAACCATGGAAGTTTGCAGGTCAATTTCATGATGTTGTCAACAGCCAGGACATCTCCCGTGGATAAGCTGGAAGAAACCCTTAATGGTGCAAAATCCGTAGTGTGTAAAGCTGGCTGTGCGCTATGAACTTGTCAAGGAACGACTTTCCGTGAGTGTGATTGGAAGGAGAAAAGGGTAAAATACCTCTCTGCAACAATTGGAGATGGACCTGATCCCCTATCCCACCAACAGGACTTACTCTCAAGTATGTGTGTCGAGGATAAGTCCTATTGTGTTCAATGGGGCTTATTCTGAAGGAAGTGTGTCTAGGGTTGCAGGTTCACAGCACAGTCTTATATTTACTCAGAAGTAAGTCCTGGTTTCCTGGGGACTGCGAGGAGGACAATACAGCACAAGTTAACCAGCGAAAACAAGACACACACCCCTCTTTTGCACACATGCCAGGGAAGGATGGAGGAAGGCGTTCCCTCGATTCAAACCCAATGTGCCTGCTATATAAAGGAAAACCTGCAGAAAGGCTGTGGGGTTTTTTGCTTAATGTAAAGACATTCTGAGAGCCTCATCAGATGGGGGAAAATTGTGTTTCCCTACCATTCCTTTGCCTCCTGCTCCTGTCCCACAATAGGGATGAACAGCTACCTCTTTCTTCACACGGGGAAGAAAGAGAAGCAAGCAACGACCACGTGGCCCATTCAGTGGGCATTTTTGTCATGCTGCTTCTCCTGCACACAGCAGGAAATGGCAGCAGGTATCGTTATAGTAAAAAGAAAAAGAAAAAAGGATTTTCCGGGTCTTATTTTTTTGAGGGGAAAAAGAGCAGAAGGAGGGTGAGACACGCAGGAGGCGGATGGCATCATCAAAAGGACACGCAAATTTCCATGAGTGGCCAGTAATGAGCATGCTATAAAACACTCATTTATTATTATTATTATCATCATCATCATTAATTACATTTATATCCCACCTTTTTTTCCTCCAAGGAACCCAAGGCGGCATACATAATCCTCCTCCTCTCTACGTTATCCTCACAACAACAACCCTGTGAGGTAGGTTGGGCTGAGAGTCTGTGACTGGCCCAAAGTCACCCAGTGGGTTTTCACAGCCGAGTGGGGACTAGAACCCGGATCTCCCGACTCTCAGTCCAACACCTTAGCCACTACACCACACTGGCTCTGATGACATTCTTAGTACAGGGTACAGGTGGGGGATGACCTCCAACACACTAAGCAACTCCTTTGAGCCCACACTTTTCAGCACCAGCAAAAACCTATTTCACAGCAATCCCAGCTTCTTGTGAGAAAAGATGTTAAGGGGGGAATCTTATGCATGTCTACACAGAATGCTGTCAGGGATGCTTTAAGGTGGATTCTTGCATTGAGCAGGGGGTTGGACTCAATGGCCTTATTGGCCCCTTCCAACTCTGCTATTCTATGATTCTATGAGAATGCATAGAATTGCCCCTTTATATTTTTTTTAAGTGGGAGGAGTAGGGCACCTTAGTGGGTGCCCAGAAAGGTGTTCGAGGGTGCATTGGTGGCTGATGGCACCATCTTGCCTACCCCTGGCTTATATAAACAGTAGCCTAGGAACTGTCAACACAATACCGCTAGCTGTTCGTTTCCTGGAAAAGTTCCCTGCCTGGAAGATGGACCACCTGCTCTGTGTGGAAGGACCTGGCTGGAGCATGTGGTGGTCATTTGATCATGAGTAGGCTGCCACTAAACTCCTTATGCCCCCACCAGCCACTTTCAAATGGAAAAGACTTAAGGGCAACAGGAATTAGTCTGAGACTAGGGAAGCACTTTCAGCAAACGTCTGGTCTCCGCCAAACTAGAGTACGACCTATGCCTTCCCTTTTCTTCCTCTCCTTCAATGTTTACGGAGTGTGGATCCAAAACACTAGGCACGTGGGTGGGAGCAATCCATGGGCCAGACAACAGATCCCGTCAATCCTAGCAAATGTTTGTTTAAGATCAATAAAGGAGAACAGAACTAGCATAAGAAAGCAAGCAAAACTGTTCAAACACTCCCTTATCCTTAAATAAGCTTACATAGTATTCAGAACTGTACTGGCCCAAAGCCAGGATTTCTCCACCAGGTGTTCCTTGGGAGGCACAGGCAAAATGAAAAGCCTTGATTTTATGCTATATGGACTTGTCTGACGGATGGGCAAAAAGCACCCAATCAGATAGGATCCTGGGGTTTGCAAAGTACAATGCATATTCACAGACAACAATGTGGAGCACCTTGCTTAGCCCATGGAAATGGTTTTGGAACTACGGCACAGAACCTCCTCCAGCTTGGGGGTTGAATTCAATTTTGAAGATGTCTTGGAGGCCTGCATTCCAGTGGTGAGTGGGGTTGAACGAAAAAGGGGGCAGGACCCAAGGCAAAGTGTGGAGGAGGGGGCAAAATACAACCACCACCACCCAGCATGTTACATAACCCATGCACTGCTTTGGTTCTGGAGCCAAATTTCGAGCTGAAGCAGGCTGATTCAGACCAAATTGGTCCAGAGCTGAAGAGGTTCAGGATTGGTCCAATTCAGCTCGAAGCGGTTGGGTCGGTCCGAAGCACATCAGACTAATCTGGGCAGCCGCCTGGCCAACTGTGTGAGACCCTTTATTTTTACCTGGAGTCCTGGACCTGTCAGAGGAGCATTTGCAGTGTTTATACAACATTTACACAACATTTAATTTCCTGAAGAAGACGAATCACCTTTTTAAAAGATGGGTCCAGGACTCCAGTTGAGGAGCAGGGGGCTCATGCAGCTAGATGGGCAGCAGGAGGTGGTGGTAGCTGGGCTTGGCTCATTGGGTGCGATTTAGATGTCTGAATCCCACTTCAAATCCGAAGTAGGTTGGACCAGATCCAAAGCGGACCAAGGCAGGGCAGGGCGAATTCGGAAGCTCTAAATAGGCCTCCAAAGCGGGTTGTGGGGTCCATGCAGCCCTAATAGGTCAGCTTAAAGCTCTCACTGCCAGTAACTAAGCCTTAGAAGAGGCATTTCACCTGTTTAGAAAGGAGAAAATAACTGCACAAAAGCCAGGAAGCCATTGTGGTATAGTGGCTAAGGTATTGGACTGGGAATCGGGAGATCCGTGTTCTAGTCCCCACTCGGTCATGGACATCCATTGGGTGACTTTGGGCCAGTTCCAGACTCTCAGCCCAACCTATCTCACAGGGTTGTGAGGATAACATGGAGCGGAGGAGGATTATGTATGCCACCTTGGGTTCCTTGGAGGAAAAAAGGTGGGATATAAATGTAATAACTAACTAAATGAATAAATAAATAAAACCATTGGTGGTTGTGGTAAAAGGAGTGGGGCCAAGGGAAGGCAGCATGTCCATGTGGGGAATCCTAGAGGGCCAGATTAGGGCCCCAGATGGGCTGGATTTTGTGCGCCAAGTGGGCTGGGGCCTGAGTTTCTGCACCCCCGTTTTAGAAGGTGTAAATCTGAGGAGATTCCTCTCCTTACCAGATGCTTCTTGTGTATTTTGGCAACGCTCAGGGGCTCTGTGTTTTGCTTGCTTTGCTATAAATGGAAGAAAGAGTCTTTAAGTAGACATACGGGTTCTTATAGAGATGTGGAGGGTCTGCTTAGCTCAGTGTGATGTCACCTATTCTTGATCTTTATTTCCCTCGGCCTATGGGTGCTTCCAGACTGTCTGCTGGAAGGGCTACCAAATTATTGCTCTTCCCCTGTAAGCTCTATGTGGAATGGCCGTGAGCTTTCCACACATGGGGCGTTGCTAGACGAGGCCTTAGCGCGCCTTGAGAGCCGGTTTCCCTGCTGTGCTTCCACATGACGCACAGGGGAATCCGGCCCCAGGCCGCACTGAAGCCTCCTCTAACGCGCCATAAGCGAAGTCGCCTATGGCACGCCTTTTCCCCAGCCCCGTCCTGAGGCCGGGGAAGTAGCTAGACGTCCTGAGGCCGGGGCTGGGGAACGTCTAGCTACTTCCGTGGCTTTTTACTGCTACTCGCTTACTCGCGAGTAGCCGCAAAAAGCCACGGACTGGCCACAGCGCTGAGCACTGTACCCATTGGCCAGGGGAGATCCCGGGAGGGAGAAGGAGGAGAGACGACACAGGACACACACACACACACGGAGGGAGAAGGAGGAGAGACGACACAGGACACACACACACGGAGGGAAGACGACACAGGACACACACACACACGGAGGGAGAAGGAGGAGAGACGACACAGGACGCACACACACGGAGGGAAGACGACACAGGACACACACACACACGGAGGGAGAAGGAGGAGAGACGACACAGGACACACACACACACACGGAGGGAGAAGGAGGAGAGACGACACAGGACACACACACACACACGGAGGGAGAAGGAGGAGAGACGACACAGGACACACACACATGGAGGGAAGACGACACAGGACACACACACACGGAGGGAGAAGGAGGAGAGACGACACAGGACACACACACACACACACGGAGGGAGAAGGAGGAGAGACGACACAGGACACACACACACACACACGGAGGGAGAAGGAGGAGAGACGACACAGGACACACACACATGGAGGGAAGACGACACAGGACACACACACACGGAGGGAGAAGGAGGAGAGACGACACAGGACACACACACATGGAGGGAAGACGACACAGGACACACACACACGGAGGGAGAAGGAGGAGAGACGACACAGGACACACACACACGGAGGGAGAAGGAGGAGAGACGACACAGGACACACACACACACACGGAGGGAGAAGGAGGAGAGACGACACAGGACACACACACACACACGGAGGGAGAAGGAGGAGAGACGACACAGGACACACACACACACACACACGGAGGGAGAAGGAGGAGAGACGACACAGGACACACACACATGGAGGGAAGACGACACAGGACACACACACACGGAGGGAGAAGGAGGAGAGACGACACAGGACACACACACACACAGAGGGAGAAGGAGGAGAGATGACACACGGGACACGGAGGGAGAGAAAGATCAGGAAGGGATCAGGAGTGGATGGGGGGGTTAACTAAGAAAAAACCCTTACCTTCTCCGCAGTCTTTGGGCCGCATGTGGCCCCTTTAAACTTAAAAAAAAATGGCCGACGCTGCAGGGCTTCCGTCGTCCCTGTGCGTCGTGCATCTAGGAGGCTGGGTGGCATGCGTTAAAGTTAGCGCGCCGTCGCCTTGCCTCCCTGCCAGCTTATCCCGGCAGGTCTAGCAAGGCTCTTGGTTAGATGTGATGCTTTTTATTGCATACATCTAGATAGTCCACTAAATTCCATCTATACACTGCTCTAGTAGAAGAAGAAGAAGAAGAAGAAGAAGAAGAAGAAGAAGAAGAAGAAGAAGAAGAAGAAGAAGAAGAGTGCCGGGGTATTCACCCTTGTGAAGATTGTGCAACTATTCCATTCCCCCCCTTCACTTTTTTTTAAAAAAGTTAGATTCTCTGTGATTTGACGATGATGTCATCTGGGGTGCTTCCAGGTGGAGGGCTCCTAGCACAACCAGTCAAAAGACATTGTGCAACTGTTCCATCTTTTTCTCCTTGATGGATTTTGTGTAGCAAGAAAAAAAGATGGAAGAAGAGAAACATGGGAGGGAGACAAGTGGAACTCGTCATTATCTGGGTCATTATCTGTAAAATTCTGTGACACAATTACATAATAAAATGTGTGAAGGGTACCGTGAAGCTGCATGGGCTAAGCCTACCCCCGCCATTGGTACACTCCATGGCCATATCTCCCCACTCTGCCTTCAGTCGAAACTCTTCTTCACAATCCCACAGGAAGAGCTCATGTGAGTGGAGACGCTGACGGGGCCGGATTGCCCACTTCCTATGGAAGACCTCTATGGGGTGGGGGTCTAAGCTGTGTAACCTCTATGGTGGGTGGGTGTCTAAGCAAAATGCACGGGATGGGGGCCTTGTGTGAGCCACCCTACAATGTTAGAACATGTGGTTAGGAGGACGTATCTCTTGTAGTGTCATTGTGTGTCTCCATTAAATAGTTTATCGCCCTCTGCTGTCTCTAATGGGGACTC
This sequence comes from Elgaria multicarinata webbii, assembly GCF_023053635.1. Lineage (NCBI taxonomy): Eukaryota > Metazoa > Chordata > Lepidosauria > Squamata > Anguidae > Elgaria > Elgaria multicarinata. Next base: position 147,223,879 of record NC_086173.1, read on the forward strand.
CGAGGAGAGTGAACTAACTGGGCCAATTGTTTACCTGAGAAGTTGAGGGTTGAATCCAGTGTTGTCAATCTGCCAGTGGAAAAGGAACCCTTGAAAAAAACAACCCCACCCCATATCTGTACCAGAGAATTGGGGGACCCTCCAGAGCAGATCTTGGAGCATGTGATGGACCATAGGATTGAGGAGAGGATGGGGAACCCCTGTTGTACATGCAGACTTCTAATTTCACAAAGGCTGAATCTAACTCTGAGCTTTTGTTGATGGAGGCACATCCCCATTTTCCTTTTTGTCACCAGAGAAGTATTGAAGAACTTTCTCTCAAATGCTAAATCCAGCAGATTTTGGACCATGAGAATTTCTGAGCTGGTGATCGTAGCTCAGCCTCCTTGGTCAACCTTTTTGGTCCTGAGGGCTTCATGCAGTGCTGTGTATTGGATAGGTGTTGCATTGTGCATGCACATACATGGACACGTTTGTACAGATATCTGAAGAGGGAGAACATAGGAACATAAGAAGAGCCCTGCTGGATCAGACCAAGGGTCCATCTAGCCATACAGTGTGTTCACACAGTGGCCAACCAGCTGTTGACCAGGAAACCACAAGCAGGGCATGGGTGCAACAGCACCCTCCCACCCACGTTCCCAGCAACTGGTGAATATAGGCTTACTGCCTCTGATTCAGGAGGGAACACATAGCCATCAGGACTAGTAGCCATTGATAGCCTTCTCCTCCAGGGAGGCCTGTGCTGAGCAGCTGCTCATTCGTAGGCGTCTGTCTTCAGACATCCAGACTTAACATGAAAACAATACATTAAAATACAATTAAAAAACATAGCCATTACAGATTTTCTTTAAACCTAATGCCTGTATATTCATTCTACATGGGAATGGATACCTGAAAACGGCTATTCTCTGTCTCATTCTCTCCAGGAGGTGGTGCTAGAAACATACAAGCAATAGGTTGAGTATTCCCCACCAGAGGGCAGTGGATATACAAAAAGATTTCCCCTCCCTTTCAGGAAGGAGCAGGAGAAAATCAGGCCCATCTCTTGGGCTAATTATAGCCCACATTTGGTCCTTTAGGGACATTAGACACTGATTGAAGACTTCCGCTTTTCAGATGGAAAGGAGAGATGAGTTAAGAGCCAATTGCACATGGATGACGCCATACTCTGTATGATCTCTGCCAGTAGTTTCATGTTGATGTTAAGTAACAGGTTGAAGAAAACTGATACAAACAATATGTCAAATTTAGGTATTATACTTATTACAATAGAATCATATTAGTAGAAAAAAAATTAAACTTAAAACAAATACATACATTTAAAATTTAAACAGAATAGTCCACATACATCAAACGTCAAACAAAAATTCCCAAACGCGTTTCAACCATACAGGTTTTCATCAATGGGAAAAGGATATGTGGATTTTTAATTTTTTTATACAAATATTAAAAACAACTTTTTATGCCCCATAAATAGGGCATTTCTATAGACCCCAAAGTTGGCTCTTGTCTTCAAACTTGTAACAAGGAAGATGGGGGACTAGATAAGATTACTCAATAGTATATACTTTTCTGTAGTGAGCAAGTTGTGGGAGTGTTGTTTTAATTATGCCAACTTTGCAAACTAATTAGGTGTTTTTATCCACCAGCTCTTGAAGAGAGGAGGGAGTATCTAGTCCCCCGTCTTCCTTGTTACAAGTTTGAAGATTTATAAGAGCCAACTTTGGGTCTGATAGAAATTATGTTCCATATGTTCTCTCTTAAGTTTGTTACATTCCGTTTCTTCATTTATTTGCAATTGGGGGGAAATCAGTTTGAAGAGTCACATTTAAACACATATTTCAATAGGCATTTCTATTTACTTTATTTTGTCTCAGAATATGCACTTTAAGTTGTTTTTATACTTGCTTGTTTGGTCTAAGAATTGCATTGGAAGAACATTCAGGCAGTGCAAAAAAACCCAACCACCAGTGGATAACTGAGCTTGGATCCGCACTCCAGTCTAATTTGGATCCACACCAGTCTGCCAAGTGAACGTCCATTCAAATCAAAATTCAGAAAGAATGCATTCCTGAACTATCCCTACTATTAGGTTCACGTTTTGTATACTGGATTTTGATTAAGACCTCCGTGTGGTACTCTGGCTATAAATGAATAGAGGTACTCAGTTGAATCTAACACCTAAGACTATGTTTGTAACACTTCTCTCAAAATAAATGTAATAATGATGGATCTGAAAGCTATGAGATTGAGATTTGCTAGATGGAATTTTCATATAATCCAACAAAATCATTCAACAGTATTAAAAACTACCCCATATTACCCTTTCCAATGCAACATTTCTTGATAGAGCTTCTGCCAGTAAGTTGTTAGATATCACTCACATTTCCTATATTATGCAATCATGGAAGTATCTTTTCAATCTGAATTAAAAATGTGTGATATAGGTTGAATAATTAGTTTCCGCATTCCCTGAGGAGGAAAAAAAGAATATAGTATGTATGTTGCACTTCTGTCTTGCTCAGTGAAAGATGAAATCAATTGGTGTGACCCAATTTAAGCAGAATATTAAGTGTGCTTCCAAAAAAAATGGTAATTTTGAGTTGTTTCAGTTATATTAGGTAATCATGTATGTACATCACTTGAGGACAGGCATTTATTGACTTGCTACAAAGCTGTGAATATTAATGTTTTTATTAAGTACACATGTCATTAACCTACATTTCCTTGATGAAGATAATTTGATCAGAATGCATCAGACAAGCAACTTGTACTGATAAATTATTATTTTGAGTATTATTTTGGATATTAGGTTGAGCCTTTGTCTCTTCTCTTGATTTTTCCTCTTATGGAATGGAAACTGGATAGGGTGACCATATGGAAAGGAGGAGAGGGCTCCTGTATCTTTAACAGTTGTATTGAAAGGGGAATTTCAGCAGGTGGCATTTGCATGCATGTCGCACCTGGTGAAGTTCCCCCTTCATTACAACAGTTAAAGCTGCAGGATCCCTGCCTAGCATGACCAGATACAAAAGAGGGCAGGCTATCAATGGAGAAGGCTATCAGTGGCTACTAGCCCTGATGGTTGTGTGCTATCTCCAGTATTCGAGGCAGTAAGCCTGTGTGCACCAGTTGCTGGGGAACATGGGAGGGAGGGTGCTGTTGTACCATGTCCTGCTTGTTCATCCCTGGCCAATGGCTGGTTGGCGACTGTGTAAACAGTGTGCTGGACTAGATGGACCCTTGATCTGATCCAGCAGGGTTCTTCTTATGTTCGTATGTTCCTAACAACTTCTACTGCCTGGGTTCAACAATATAACAAGCCATAGAAAGCTGGGTGACAGCAGGTACCATATAAAAAATTAGCCATCGTGGGCTGTTGTGTCATGTGGTCCAGCCCAGAGCCTTCTGTGTAACAGCCCCCTGGTTATGGAACTCCCTGTCCAGGTTGGTGAGTGTAGCTCCTTCTCTATTGTCCTCTAGATGGCTGGTTAATACCAGACAGTTCAGCTAAACTTTTAATAGTTAATGCCACTTTCTGATTCCAAATGATCCCTGGTTTTATTGTATTGATTGCCTGTTCCATGTTTACGAACATAAGAAGAGTCTGTCTAGTCCAGCATTCTTTTCTCACAGTGGCCAACAAGATGCCCAAGAGAAACACCCCATATGTGTTGTATTTTACTATTTTATTATTTTTAATTGTACATTGCTTTGAGCACTTGTTGAGTGGAGTCAATCAAAACACACACCAAAGTAATAAATATGTGGGGTGGCTGGCTGTGTGAAATCTGAAGCTGCCCTAAGATGCTATTGCATTAAGATGAGAACTCCCACCTTCCAGCAATTCTGAGACAGGCTCCATTTGTATATTGGGCTAAATAACTTTTCCTGGAATTCATTCCCCAGATGGCTGTGTCTTTGTCACTCATCCAACAAGGAAATATATATTGTAAGAGTTGGGTTACAAAACACTTAAACAGTCCTGTTCTGGAAGGACTAGTTTAGTTTAAAAGGCTTGGAGGAAGACAAATCCATTCATGCTGACTTTTTGAAACTAATATATCACACTGACTCAGTCCTTAAGAAGAGACATGGGGTTGACCAAAACAAAACATTATTAGGGCACTAGAGGAAAGGTGATTCCAACACACCAGACAAGGGCATTAATGTCACTATTTGAAGATTTCAAATGTAAAAAAGAAATTAAGGAATTGATATCGAATTTGCTGACTGCGGCACGATTGATTGTAGCTAGGAACTGGAAGATTCAAGGGGATTATTGTATTGAAGAATGGTATAAAGAAGTTTGGGATATAGCTCTTAATGATAAACTGACTTGTAATATTAAATTGAGAAGAGGTATAGCTAAAACAAATGATTTTGAAGGAATTTGGAAACAGTTCCTAATATTTGTGCTTTCTAAGGGAAGTGGGAAACCACCAGCAGAAGAAAGTATGAGATTTTGGAATCAGGAATGAGATCCCGAGGTGGAGGGTGCACTTATATGTTATGTTTGATTATGTTATGTAGATATGATATTATGATATTCAACGTTTATTCAACATTTATGTAGTATGTTGTTTTCTTTAATTGTAATGGTGTATGTTTAAGTATTGTAGAAAATAAATAAAAATGTTTTTTTAAAAAAAAGTAAAATAAAAACGAAAAAAAAAAATAGAAATAAAAAAATGGCGCCTAAAATAGGCTTAATTTTCAACCAGTCCTTCAAGGCCCCCAAAACACCTGAAACTAACCAACCAATAAAACATCCCAAACAAGTATATTTTTGAGCATGCACAGACTTCCTTTCCTTCAACACTGTACAATTCCCCTAATATCTGGAATCGTGTGTGTGTGTGTGTGTGTGTGTGTGTGTGTGTGTGTATGTTTCCAAATCAGTCCATGACATTTGTTATTATTGTTTGTGACCCTGTTCAGATGACATGCTAAGTCACGGCGGTTAAACATTTTGAGCTAAGCATTACAGCATAGCATGTCATGTGAACCATTCCTAACCGTGGTGGCTACATAACCATGGTTTAAACCATTCTCACTAACCATTTGCTTCAAAAGGGATAGTGGCCTAAGCATGGTTTAGCGTGTTGCCTGAACAGGTGCAATCTGAAACACTCAATAAAACCTTAATGACACCAACAAAAATACTCTCATGAACAATATCCACTGTGGTATTTCTTATATTTTGAAATGAAAATTTCAAAACGTAAGAAGGAAATAAGAGCCTAACAGAGCAATCCGGTCACTGAAGTTGGAGTGCTCTGAGGCCAGAGTGAGGGAGGAGCAGCGTTTGCCACTTTTCCTCTAGGTTTTTAAAAACGAATTCTCTCCCATTCCTTGCAATGTGGGAGGTAACTTCTTTATGCCAGCTCCAGGGCTGTTATAAAATTCCCCCTGGGTTGGGAGCATTGTTCGGAGCTGGGATGCCTTTGAATCCTTAAGACCCAAAGACCTCCCCTGCCCTGCTGATGCCACATTCCAGATCCTCCCCCTTTCCCCCTCTCCGACCTCAGAGCTCTGATGTTGGAACAGTGAGGGCAGCAGATCTTTCCATGGGGGCAGGGAGAGAAAGATCCTATGGCCCCAAGGATGCCATCCCAGGTACCATCGGATTGTACCATAAGGATGCATTTATAATAACGAATACGTGACCTTTAGAAGGGAAATACAATTGTACCCTATCATACAGGTTAGCTTCATCCTCTACCATGGACCACATCCCATCCCCATTTGACTCCAGATTCCATCCCCATCTCACTTCAGGTCTTTCTATTCTTCCTATAACTGGCAGTAGAACCAGAGACACCTGACTCCCAACATGCACATCTCCATGGCAACCCAACCCAGCATCTCCTGGACAACCAGACAGATGCAGGTGGAGGGGCCTAGCCAGGACATAGGACCAGTAATGGTGGAATGGGAGCCTAGTTTACAACTATGCTATGCGGCCATTTGGAATGGAGGAACTCTAACTCTTTGAAGGCTGAGGTGAGAGGGAGGTCCTGCTCTCATCTACCTTACTGAGACAAAAGTCCTGCCCAACCTTTATTTATTTATTTAGAATATATTTACTCTTTATAGGCACTCAGTAATGTTGTTCTCTGGTGAGGTTACCACAGAAAATGATAAAACACAATATTGAAACAGTATTATAAAATAACAAATTAGAGTACAGAAAATTGTGTTTTTTTCTCTTGTCGGGAGCAACTGAGCTGGGAAAAGGAGAACAAAGGTAAGGCCTGGAGCACTGGTTTAATGAGTACATTTACCAGTAATAATGAAGCCGTTTGCCTAATCACTGAGTAAGCAAATGAAGAGCTTCCTTTCAGTCACATCTGATCCATTTCTTGCAATATGAGTAAGTTAATGTAAAACATGAGGGTGGTACATGATTTATCTTTGATTCACAGCCTAAAGTGATGTTATCTATGCTGTTGTTAAGAAGTCGTGAACTAGGATGACCATATGCAAAGGAGGACAGGGCTCCTGTATCTTTAACAGTTGCATAGAAAAGGGAATTTCAGCAGGTGTCATTTGTATATATGGAGAACCTGGTGAAATTCCCTCTTCATCACAACAGTTAAAACTGCAGGAGCTATACTAGAGTGACCAGATTTAAAAGAGGGCAGGGCACCTGCAGCTTTAACTGTTGTGATGAAGAGGGAATTTCACCAGGTTTTCCATATATACAAATGGCACCTGCTGAAATTCCCTTTTCTATGCAACTGTTAAAGATACAGGAGCCCTGTCCTCCTTTTCATATGGTCACCCTATCATATGGTCACCCTACATGAACTGGAGAAGGTGGTAAGCAGTGCAAATTCCTGCTAACCGCTAAAGAATCTGAATGTACTGGCCTCCCCAAAATTGTATAATCCTAAAAATTACCCCTTTCCTTTCGTTCTTGAAAACTGAGAATCTTTGAAAGGATATGAAATTTTGTAGGGTAGCCACTTATGCATTGACAAAACAGAAGAAATGCAACCCCCCCAAAAGGGGGTACACACACAAAAGCTGAAATCAATTTGCATAAAATTTGCATATGATAATTTACTTGTTTAAATGCAAATTTAGAAATAATCATTAAACTTTAAATAAAAATACAATTTCATAGTGGGGAAGGCAATAACCTGGTGACCTGTGTATAGGTGATCATATGCAAAGGAGGACCGGGCTCCTGTATCTTTAACTGTTGTATTGAAAAGGGAATTTGTATGCATGCAGCACCTGGTGAAATTTCCTCTTCATCACAACAGTTAAAGCTGCAGGAGCCCTGCCCTCTTTTGTATCTGGTCATTCTAGTGTAGCTCCTGCAGCTTTAACTGTTGTGATGAAGAGAGACTTTCACCAGGTGCTGCATGCATACAAATGACACCTGCTGAAATTCCCTTTTCTATACAAATGTTAAAGATACAGGAGCCCTGTCCTCCCTTTCCATATGGTCACCCTACTGTGTAGCTGCCTGTACAGTCTACTGTTCAGATTGATGGGCCATTTCAAGGGCCCTGTTGCTCTTGCTTCTAATGGTCTTTTATCTTTAAACCAGGCTTGGGCAGGACATCCCTTCAAATAAAGGTCCTTCCTCTGTAAATGTGATCACCATAACTTGCTGCAAGGATGTGAATGTATCTTGATGGGCTCTTCTGTTAGTACACTTGCTTGGGAGACATGTCTCCAGGCTATTTCTCCATGATCGGGGAATAAGCCCTTCTGGAACATGAATAATTGGGGTTGGGGATGGGATTTAGCTCAAATGTACTAGGGGAATTTTTTTTCCACTGCATCCCTGGCTCTATTCAGCAAAAGGACAGGCTGCTGTCATTTCTATTGCTTGCTAGAAATGACTGCATTGATTGAAATACAAAGGGGCTGAACTTTGGGTAGTGGAATGTCCTTGTAAGGTTCTTGGGAGGGAGCAATAGAGCCCCCACAATATTCTTGTTGACAAGCTGATAAAATGTGCGCTTGCCTATACAATGCCACAGTTAGGTAGATTAGTAATTGGTTGATAGTCCAGATCCATTAACCCAGAATCTCCATGGCAACCAGGTCCTTGAAGCAGTGGTGGTTAGAATTATATCTGGGTTCTCCAGTGGCAGAGATGAAGAGGTCTTCACTACTGATCATAGTGGTAAAATACAGCTGAGAATATGGACTATGCCTGGCCAAAGAAAATTCACTTAAAATATATATTTCATTGTTTTCAGAAATGTGCCAGCTCCAGTTTTGACAGATTATCACAAGAGGGTAGTAGCCACCTGGGATTCTTGGCAACTTGTAGACATTGAGCATCATCACACAGGGGGAAATCGTGTTTCCTTTCCGTCACTTCTCTGCCTGTGTATTTGTTCCTCATTACTTCCTCTTTCGAAAGAGGAAGTAAACAACGTGCGTGTGGGCCATTCAGTGGGCCGTTTTGATCACACTGCTTCTTTTGCACACAGCAGGAGATGGCAGCAACTACCACCTCTAAAAATAAGTCAGACTTCCTGGGGACTTTTTTAATCATGTGAAGAAGGCTAGAAGAGGTGGGAGGTGCTGGGGTGCAGACGATGTCATGAATACGACCTGCAAAAATTTCTGAGTGTCCAGTAATGAGCATGCAATAAAATGCTCATCTGATGACACCCATTGCTTCAATACCAAATCTGAAACAGGAAGTACCTCACAAAAGGGATGCTTCCTGCTTGCGGATAACAGAGCAACTATTGATGTTTTGAATGAACGAACGAACGAACGAATGAACGAAAGAACGAATGAATGAATGAATTATTGCAATTTCAGACCAATAAAATTATTGAAACAAAGAGCAAATAAAACTAGTTAAAAACAAATAAATTGTCAGGATCCTGACAGGATTACCCCCCGCCTCCAAACATACACATTTTCTTTGAAGCCAAACAATTTTTTGCAACTCTCAGTAATACAGGGGAAATTCTCCCTTAGCAGAACAAGACCAGATCTTCAAAAGGTCATCCTGGGATTGTTCTTAGTAAAAGGAGAATCAGCCCCTTTCCATAACCTCTATACAAATTACAAAACAAGAGTACATGATCAACAGACTCTATTTCTCCCGTTCCACACAGACACAGATATTTTTTAGATATATCTTATTAAATCACACATGAAACCTTGCAGAGGGCAACATGTTGAAAGGAGCAAGGATAAATGTGCTCCTGCACTTGAAAACAGTAAATTAGGATGACCATATGAAAAGGAGGACAGGGATCCTGTATCTTTAACAGTTGCATAGAAAAGGGAATTTCAGCAGGTGTCATTTGCATATATGGAGAACCTGGTGAAATTCCCTCTTCATCACAACAGTTAAAGCTGCAGGAGCTATACTAGAGTGACCAGATTTAAAAGAGCACAGGGCACCTGCAGGAGCACTGCGCCCATCAGGGCTCAGGTGGGGGGAGCTGGGAAATCATTAAAAAAAAAAAAAACCTTACCTTTCTGGTTGATCGCTCGTGCGTTGCCAGCCCTTTAAGAAAATAAAAAAATGGCAGGCACGACGCCTCTCTTCTTGAAGTCGTCGTGCCTTGTGTGTAAACGAGGGCGAGATCTTGCGTTATTCACAATGCAATGTCTCCCCTCATCTCCCCCAGACTTTACTACAGGTCTAGCTAAGGCCTTCGTATTTCTATATCACTATGGAATCACTTTTTTTGGAGGTTCATGAAGGATAGTCCTTTGGTTTATTTACTTAAAATTTGGTTGGACAGGCATTTGTCAGGGATGCTATTTTTTTAAGCTAGGCAAAAGGGTTTTGTCCTATGTGATATGCTAAGTGTGCTCCAACACTATAAATAAATTCTTTCTTCTCTCTGGCTTAGGATGATAACCCAACTACCATCATCTCAAGCCAGAGCTGTAGTTGTAGAGGTCATCGGGTTGGGGAAGTCTGCAATGCAAAAACCATACATCCAAATAAAGATAGCATAAGATAAATATTTATTTTTCAAAATCAGTTCTTTACCTTGTTCTTACTAGGATCACACCATCTAGCCCACTAACGCATCTCCAGTGATGCAAAGCTCTAAGCACGAGTACTAAAGTGGACACAGGGGCCTAAGAAAAACCTTTTCTTGAGTGTCCAGTTACAGTTTCTTATCATTATTATTATTATTATTATTATTATTTATTTATTTATATAGCACCATCAATGTACATGGTGCTGTACATAGTAAAACAGTAAATAGCGAGACCCTGCCGCATAGGCTTACATTCTAATTATCCCATCTATTCCATCTTTGCTATTGTACCCATTGTGTCAACATTTCCTCATCATATGGAGGTGCATTGGGGAACATAAGGCTGTGCTTATGTTGTTGAGAATCAATGTGCATGTGTTTGATTTGACTCTGAATCTATGTGGACCCATGTCATTGGCTGCATTCGATAGATGGCATAATAATCAACTCAACCGTTGTTTATCTAGGGCAGCCTTCCTCAACCTGGGGCGCTCCAGATGTGTTGGACTGCATCTCCCAGAATGCCCCAGCCAGCAGAGCTGGCTGGGGCAAACTGAGAGTTGTAGTCCAACACATCTGGAGCGCCCCAGGTTGAGGAAGGCTGATCTAGGGGGTAATCCCCACACAACATGTTGATAATAATAATTCGTGGTGTGGATTGGGATCAGCATTGAGTTGACAATTAGTCCATGCTGAGTTGACTCACTCATCAGCCCTCTCCCCCCTCAATCCTCCCGCTAGTATCCCATCAGCCAATGCTACCGAAAATCTGTCCTGCTGCTTTGACCTCACTTGCCTTGCAAGACTGTGGCTGACAAAATAACCAATGGTGCCCTCCACACTACACGATAAACAACAATGGTTCAAATAACCAACTCTGCACCTTATTTGCCTTGGTTATTTAGGACAAATAACCAACCATTGTTTAGAAAACTCCCTCCACACAACACGATAACCCACAGTGGGGTAAATAACCAATTGTTGACTATTTAATTCACTGTTGGTTATTGTGTTGTCTGAACCCAGTCATTGGGTTGTTGGTGTAATCACTGTGTCAGCAACTACATATTGTAAAGAAGAGGCTTGTATCAGTATCCTGTTCTCCTGCACCGTACCATTTCTGACCTCAGTGAAAGGTACATTGCTTACCTCGACAGTTCTTCACTACCTTTTAGGAGCCGTGGCCCCAGAGAGTTCAACGCAATCTCCAAGAGATCCTTTCTTAATTGCTGATTATTCTAATCTGTGGCACCACCAAGGCAAATCCTAATTAATCCCTCAAATGGTAAATGTTGAATCTTGTTTCTCAGCACTGTGTAGAAAGGCAACTTGGGTGGCCAGGCACTGCATCGTAATGTGTTTTCTACCAAGGAAACGAGAACCTTCAACTCCCACACTTTTCGTCTCAACCAAGAAGACAGAGTAGCTTAGTGTGACAGACTGACATTTATAATTGTCTATGCAGTGCATCTGCTACTTACTGGTCCTCTTACTGGTCCTCTTATTTCCTTACAACTCTGTGCATGCAATGTTGCTGTGGCACATCTGCGATGTAGGTGGGAGAGTGGCATGACTAGGGTGACCATATGGAAAGGAGGACAGGGCTCCTGTATCTTTAACAGTTGCATAGAAAAGGGAATTTCAGCAGGTGTCATTTGTATGCACCCAGCACCTGTGAAATTCCCTCTTCATCACAACAGTTAAAGTGCAGGAGCTGTACTACAGTGACCAGATTTAAAAGAGGGCAGGGCACCTGCATCTTTAACTGTGGTGAGGAAGAGGGAATTTCAGCAGGTTCTCCATATATACAAATGACACCTGCTGAATTCCCTTTTCAATACAACTGTTAAAGATACAGAAGCCCTGTCCTCCTTTTCATATGGTCACCCTAGGCATGACTAACCAATCAGCTCAAAGAGGAAGTTGCCAGAGATGGGCCCCAGTCCTCCCAAGGAGCCCCAATCCTACTGCCAGCCATAGAGAGGGCAGCAGTAGTGTGCGCTGTTGCACAATGGTGGGTCAGCCCTCCTGGATACTGGAGCCCCCTATAGGTGTCTGATGATGCCAACTCTTGGCGCAGGCTCTGCTGTACCCAACCTCTACAACTGCATCCCCATCAATGTCTTAATAAATGAAGCTACATTTGCTGCCAGGCATTCCCTTGTCAGTCACCCTTTCCCTCCCCCTCCCCTTGTGTGACTCCCCCCTCTTCAGAAATCTCATAAGTCTTAGCAAAATTATTCCCACCAATGGCTTGGGCGAGTCAACTTTAACATTTGCTTCTAATTTGAAATGTTGACATGGGCAACTGTGATACAGATGAATTGACCCCCCCCTTCTCCCTCCATATATTTTGCTGTTCTCTATCTCATCTTATCAAAGTGCTTTTAGTTCCCCTAGAAATCCCAATTTGCTTCCAGTTTGGGCAAAATCCAGGCCGAACTCTAACTGTAAGCTGTTTGCAATTCCGCATTTTCTCCTCCCCTTTTTACTATCCTCTCAAGTGTCAAAGTACATTGAAGGCACTATATATAGGGTGACCCTATGAAAAGGAGGACAGGGCTCCTGTATCTTTAACAGTTGTACTGAAAAGGGAATTTCAGCAGGTGTCGTTTGTATATATGGAGAACCTGGTGAAAGTCCCTCTTCATCACAACAGTTAAAGCTGCAGGTGCCCTGCCCTCTTTTAAATCTGGTCACTCTAGTATAGCTCCTGCAGCTTTAACTGTTGTGATGAAGAGGGAATTTCACCAGGTTCTCCATATATACAAATGCCACCTGCTGAAATTCCTTTTTCAATACAACTGTTAAAGTTATAGCAGCCCTGTCCTCCTTTTCATATGGTCACCCTACTATATAATCACATATAATAAGAATGCTAATCCAATAGATTTACTGCCAGGAAGTTTCCCAGGGCCCGATTTGGTCTACCTCCTTTCTTATCATTTCCCCCCCCTTCTCTTGATGACCCCTATTCCACCCATGGGTCTCTTCCCCTGGTCTATTTTTGCCCTGGGATTCTCCCAGTTGTCTTGTGACTCAGCATTCTATGCCCTGTCTAGGTATGACTCCAGGGGATGCTGACACACATTTCCTTCCCCCGCTATACACTACATCGCAATGTCTTGGAAGTGGCTTATTATTTATTTATTTATTTATTACATTTTTATACCGCCCAATAGCTGAAGCTCTCTGGGCAGTTCACAGGCTTCCTCCCTGGGTGGAGACCGAGCTATTTAAGTAACTCCTACAGCTCTGGTTTATCTGGTCCCCAAGGGTTTATAAAGCCAGGTGGAGCCCTCTAAATACCAAAGCCTTGCAGCCAAGAGGAGCTTCTGCCTTCCCGAGGGAACCTGAGCCAGCATTTTCCAGCTCTTAGGTAGATAATAAGCTAGACAATTTGAGAATGGGGACCATGGGCAGGGTGTTCGTGAAGTGAGTTGTGTGTGTGGAGGAGGGAGCGGGATTGTGGAGTGGCTGAGAGTTCTAGTTAGGAAAATAAAGGTGGTCTGGGTTTGATTGATAAAAAACCCCCGAGGTATGAGATTTACATAGGAAGCTATCTTATACCATGTCAGACTGTTTGTCCATCTAGACCAGTATTTTCTTGCCTTGTCTGACAGCAGATCTCTGGGGTCTCAGTCAGAGAATTATTTCCCCCATCACCACTGCCAGCTGATCCTTTTAACTGGAGATCGCTGGGATTGAACCTGGAACTTTATGCCTATGAGGCATACACTTTACCACAGAGTTATGGTCTCTTCCCCAAAGAGCTTAACCTGGATAATGGGCTTAAACACTATTCAGCTCCCAAAATGGCAGTGCTGGCTCCAAGATGTCAGAGCCCTTGGGCCCACCCCCATCTAGAAGAGGTGGAATGTGCAAACAGAATTCTCCTTGGCTACGTCTAGGGTGACCATATGAAAAGGAGGACAGGGCTCCTTTATCTTTAACAGTTGCATAGAAAAGGGAATTTCAGCAGGTGTCATTTGTATATATGGAGAACCTGGTGAAATTCCCTCTTCATCACCACAGTTAAAGCTGCAGGTGCTATACTAGAGTGACCAGATTTAAAAGAGGGCAGGGCACCTGCAGCTTTAATTGTTGTGATGAAAAGGAAATTTCCCCAGGTTCCCCATATATACAAATGACACCTGCTGAAATTTCCTTTTCAATACAACTGTTAAAGATACAGGAGCCCTGTCCTCCTTTTCATAGGGTCACCCTAGCTACGTCCAGTCTTCTTGGACATTTTGTTTGAAGTGGAAATAGTAGCACTGTTAGGGCATTAGACCCTCTGCTCCTCTTGGGGCCCTGGCAAATGCCCAGTCTTCCCACCCATTAGAGCTGGCCCTGAAAACTTGCTACCAATGACAAGGCTCAGCCTTGGAATATGGAGATTAATTTAATTCCAGAGAGATCTTATTTTGGCATAAGCGGAATGCATTTTGGATAACCACAGACTACTTGCCATAATTTGGGATTAAGTGGGCTTCCCGATACATTTGAGGCATGTTATGTTGGAAATTAGGCATTGGTTTGGGCTCAGTCTGGCTGGGTGCCACATGGCCCTTTGAGTTCTTCTGACATGGTGCTTTTTGGACCATCTAAAGACCATGGTGTATTTGCTTAAAATACACAATCTCAGGTGGAGATCACGAACTAGTCTGTTTAGAATTTTTGTTTGATAGAAAGACTTTTCCCATGCTGGGGTGTGTGCCATGATAACTATACCTGTCCTGGCAGGCAAGTGGAGAGTTTGGAAAACAAAACTTGGCATAAAGAGAACACGATGTGCTCAACCTATCTGATATAGCAAGCATATTCCTGGTACTGGTGGAGCAGGAAAAACTGAGGGTCTTTCTAGTGTACTGCCTACTCCCTGGCCAAGCTCTCTGGTTTCATACATATGGCTGGAGAGTCAGAAGTAGTAGCTTTAAATTGTGGGAGAGTAGAATTGTAGGAAAGGAAGAAAAAAACACACACCTTATTTTAGAGCGGAAATGAAATTTCTCAAAATTTAGAAATCTACCACATTTTCCAATTTCAGAATTAAGATGTGAATGTTGAAATTTGTGATCAGAGCTAGCCATTTGAGTTTTAGAATCTAACGTTGACACCGATATTTGAAATTTGCTTACCAGTTTTGGTTGGTGGAGGTCTCTTGCAGTTTGTCGAATGTGGACAGCAGCTACATGTCAGCTGTCAACTCTTGTCAACTCACTACAGATACATGTCGATTGCTATTCTAACGTCATTGCTACTGCGTGCCGACCATTAGTGACTCTGAAATGTTGACTGCTACATGTCAGATTCTGTCAGCACGCAGAGACTCTCAGATGTTGAGAAATCTTCATGTTTTCCTCTTCTAGATTCTCTGCATCCTCCTGTGGATCTTCACCATGTCTTCAAGTCGGCCTGGTCCTTCTGGAGCACCTGGTGTCCCTCCTGTGCCGAAACCTGACAATCCGTTGGTTCCGGTTCCAGAGAAGCCCTGGCCTGAGGGGTCTCCCAAACCTGAAGGTCCTCAACCATTGGGGCCTCTGGTGCCTGGAAAACCATGGCCAGAAGGCCCTCCTGCATCTCCAGATCCTAGGCAACCAAGATCTCCTCAACCACCAACACCTTTAGGGCCTACCAACCCAGGACCATTTCCTGGACCATCCAGTCCTCCAAAGCCACCCCTGCCAGATGATCCTTATCCACCTTTACCTCTTGTGCCTGTTGCCCCTTGGCCACCACTGCCTAAATGGGATGATTCAGGGAAGCCTCCTGCAGGCTCTTCTGATGAGGATTAACTTTCCTTCCAGCCATGTTCTCCGGGGACTCCTCTGACTGATTCAGAACAATGCTGTACCTGTATGTGTATTTCTGTGCCTAGCTGATGTCAGCAAAGATGATTCCAAATCCAGACAGGTCTCTGCTGTAAGTCTTTCCTGAATGGCTCTTGGAAATCGAGTGATAACTGAAAAAGGAGAGGATTCAGCCCCACTGTGTTTATTATTAATTGATGAAACAACTCCAAAACCTTTATGATGGTGAATATGCTAGGCAAATTCCATCTCCCCCCCATCCAACTTACTCATATCACACTTTGACCTGAAATGCAAATCAGTCTTTCATTTCATCTGATCTGTGTCTGCCATCTGTCTGTCTGTCTCTCTATCTATCCATTCATCATTTTATATGATCCAGAGCTCTTCTCTGTGGTGTATCATTTGTTTTATTACCAGCTGGAAAACAATACTGACTGTTACTTGTATTGTAAAAGAAACTTCCAATAAAATATTTCAATTAGAAATATGTCTCAACTACTTTAATGCAACCTCCTCCCATATTTGCATGATTGTAAAATATCTGCCTTGCCCTTGCAAACACATATTGGCAAAGCATCCATTCTCTCTGGTCTAAGTATTTAGGAAGCTGAAACTGAAAGTAGTAATTAATGAAAGCCAGTTACCACTTCTGTGGTTCAGAATCTTGGCTTGCAAATGCAGAGGGTGGAAATACACTAAAGCCATTGCAGAGTCATCAGGGAATAATGATATATTATGAACTGTGTTTATCCTGTGCCCAAACCATTTGTAATCGGGGAAATGTCCCGTAAACCAGGGGCTGGTTAACAACTCCTTCATCTTGTGGGGCAGAAAGGCTTCAGAAACACTCTGCAGAAGAAGAAACATCTACTGAGGGTCAGAGAATAAGAAACAATGAATTTCATGGGTAGAAAATTGCAGCAACTGAGCTATGAAGCAGAAAGTATGTGAATCAAATTTCACCTTTATGGGAAGCTGCTTTATCAGTCCATCCAGCTCACGTTGGCACTAGGATGGGCAAATCTGAACATTTTGGTTTCTGTAGCCAGATCTATGCCTTATGGCCTTGTCTACATCAGCTCTTTATTCCAGGATAATATTGAAGTCGTCCCTACCGATGACGCACAGCTGATCCCGCTGTGATCTCGAGTCGACCCCTCAGTTATCCAGGAATATCGCTGTTTTGTCACATTTTTTCAACTCTCTCTCTACAATCCCAAAGTCCGTGGTTGATGTGCCCGCCCCCCTTTGTGAAGCTGTTGCTGTTTGGCATGAGTTCCTGGCTCAGCAAACAGCCAACCTGCTGTCAGGGGCGTGTCCAGCAGTTTTGGAGGTGTGTGGGAGTGGACCCATCTGCCATTTCCGGCACATTTTCTGATTGGTTATCGGCGTGTTTTGGTGCCATGTGTATTTTGTTTTTAACACAAACGTATCTCGGCACATCATCGCATATTTGCTGGACCTCCTATCCACCCCATGCGCAGGTGTGATTTTACGTTTGTGCGCAACCCTCCTGATTCATAAAAAAAAGTACCATAGCACTGTAATTTGCCCAGCCCCGCCCACTTCCCCAGATCCACATGCGGAAGTGCCATGAGGGGACACACGTGCTCACGCAACAGCACTCCTGTCATTGTGGGAAATTTCCCTTGCATGTGCCCTGTGAGTGGCGATCGCAAAAACAGGGAACCATTGCTATCATCCCTTGTCCGTTGCGAAAGGGCTGTAGGTCCAGATTAGCCCAGTGTCAAAACATTACGATCCCATCTTGGTAATGCTGTATCTCGCTTGTGCATTTATACCTCATAGGACACACAATGACATTTGTTGCAGTATTTTGGAAAATATGGAATAAAAAGCATGCTGAAAGCAATATATGAAACAGTGCACTTCACTACCTCTATAAACAGTAGTGTAGATCTAGCCTCTGTTATTTTTCCAATCCTAAACTCAGTTCATCCAGAACTCTGAGAATTTCCCCAAGATTAAATTTAATTCATCCTAAACACTGAGATTTTTTTTTTAAAAAATGCATGAACTTCTGTACACATTTTTGTATGCATTTCTCTGAAGACAATGCCTTTCTGTATATAATATTGCCTGATATGCATCTTCTTGCAAGCAAATTTCTTAATAGAATTCATTTTGAACATTATTTTCACAAATATATGCATTTTTGTGTCCATACTTTTGGCTTGAAGAACTTTACTGCATAAATTTGGAGATGTCCGACTTTTGAAGGTTTGCACATTGGTTCAAAAGTGTGAAATTAAGTAAGCTTGCTTTAAAATGTGAACCAAACAAATTTATCCTCCATCTCTAAAACTTGGCAGCAGCTGTAGGATTTCAGGCAGGGGGCTTTTCCAGCCCTACCTGGAGCTGCTGGAGATAAAACCCGGGACCTTTTCCATGCATAGCATGTGCTTTATCCCTGAGATCCATCCCTTCACTTGAACTATAAGCTTATTAGGTAGCCTTAAGTATTTGTCCTCAGCATGCTCCTCTTACCATCTGCCATATAGGGACAGTAACACTACCCTAACTTACAGACCTGTTGCTTAAACTAAGGCCTTAGCTAGACCTAAGGATTATCCCAGGCAAATGGCGGGGTCATCCCTGCCTGCTCCCAATAATAATAATAATAATAATAATAATAATAATAATAATAATGATGTATTTGTTGCCCGCCTCTCCCTTTGGATTGAGGCGGGGTACAACACGAATGCAAACATCATATAACTAATTAAAACATTTAAAACTAATACATTATTAAAAGCAGCACATTATTAAAAGGCAAATTTAAAATTCAGCTGGGTAGGCCTGCCGGAAGACATCAGTCTTTATGGCTTTCTTAAATTCCGGGAGACTGTTAAGTTGACGAATCTCTCCCAGCAAGCCATTCCACAAACTGGGAGCGGCAGAAGAAAAGGTCCGCTGGGTAATAGTTTATTTATTTATTTATTTATTACATTTTTATACTGCCCAATAGCCGAAGCTCTCTGGGCGGTTCACAAAAATTAAAACCATAATAAAACAACCAACATGTTAAAAGCACAATTACAAAATACAGTATAAAAAGCACAACCAGGATAAAAGCACGCAGCAAAATTGATATAAGATTAAAATACAGAGTTAGAACAGTAAAATTTAGATTTAAGTTAAAATTAAATGTTAAAATACTGAGAGAATAAAAAGGTCTTCAGCTGGGTATGAAAGGAGTACAGTTTAGGCGCCAGGCGGACCTCTCTGGGGAGCGCATTCCACAACCCGGATGCCATAGCGGAGAAAGCCCTCCTCCTAGTAGTCACCTGCCTCACTTTCTTTGGCAGGGGCTCACGGAGAAGGGCCCCTGTAGATGATCTTAAGGTCCGGGCAGGTGCATATGGGAGGAGGCGTTCCTTCAAATAACCTGGCCCTAAAATGTTTAGGGCTTTAAATGTCAATACTAGCACTTTGAATCGGGCCCGGACCTGGACTGGCAGCCAATGAAGTTGTAAAAGGACTGGCGTAATGTGATCTCGCCGGCCAGTCCCTGTTAGTAAACGGGCTGCCCTGTTTTGCACCAGCTGAAGCTTCTGGACCATTTTCAAAGGCAGCCCCACGTATAACACATTGCAGTAATCCAAATGAGAGGTTATCAGAGCATGGATAACTGTAGCTAGGCTATCTCTGTCCAGATAAGGGCGTAGTTGGTATATCAACCTAAGCTGATAAAAGGTGCCCTTTGCCACTGAGTTCACCTGTGCCTCAAGTGACAGTTCTGGATCCAAGAGCACCCCCAAGCTACGTACCCGATCCTTTAGGGAGAGTGCAACCCCGTCCAGGACAGGGCAAACATCACCTCGCCAGACAGATGAACCACCCGCTAATAGTACCTCCATCTTGTCTGGACTGAGTTTCAGATTTAGTTGTCAATAGTTGTCAGTCTTGTTTTTGTTGGCTGGAGTAAATTCTTCCTAGAGGACTGAGTGTGTGGGGCGGATTGTACGGGAGAAGGCGATCCCGCAGGTAGCCTGGACCCAAACCATGTAGTGCTTTAAAGGTGATAACCAACACTTTATACTTCACCTGGAAACTAATTGGCAGCCAGTGAAGAGATTTTAAAACTGGAGTAACGTGGTCACCCCTAGGTGTACTGGTGACCAACCTGGCTGCCATATTTTGAACTAGTTGAAGTTTCCGGACTAGGCACAAAGGTAGCCCTATGTAGAGCACATTGCAGAAGTCAAACCTTGAAGTTACCAGCACGTGCACTACTGTCTTTAGGTCTTCCGACTCTAGGAAGGGGCGCAGCTGGAGTATCAGCTGAAGCTGATAGTAGGCACTCAATAGTATCCCCTGTGTGTCATTTGGATGTACAGGGATGATCCCGGGATATAGGCCTGGTCCAGCCATGGCCTAAGAGACCCATTTCCCTAGACTTCTGTGGAAGTCTGTAGTAATGTGTGGGCTTGCCGTAGTACTGAAAAGATCTTGTCACAGGTTCATTAAAGATCCTTACAAGATGAGCTCTCAGACATTTGCACGTTTCCGTCTGAGTAAAGAAAGAGGGTTTTGCCCTGAGGTCATTCAGTAATGATTTGTTTGGAAACAAGAGTAATCTAACCAGATTGACAAGAGAAAGCTGAGCCTCTTGTATGGACTAGGAGGAGAGCAGCTATCACATGATGAGCCATGATCTAAAGTTGCATAGTTACTGTGATGTATATGAGAGCTTCCATTCAGGTTTGCTGATGGGGCGAACTCACACATGAAAAGAAAGTTGTGCATCAGCGTCTTCCCACTGAAAGGATTGAGCAAGACATTGTAGCCAGAAAGCCTCCAAATGCCCATCAAAACTCCATGGTCCAGAGCAAATGGATACACCACGGTGAATGATGAGAGTAGAATAAAACTGAAATGTATGTATTTATTTATTTTAAATATATAAACCACCCTTCATTTATGTATTTGCACACATTTACATACTACTGAACAAAAAAATACCACAGCTGTGTAAAATATTAAAATCACAACAATAAAAGTACAAGATAAATCTAAAACAATGCAGTATATTCCTTTCCTTTTTTCTTTTTTTCTTTCTGACAAGCTGGGTCACACTACAGGGAAATATTTATCCACACTTACAGAGAAATATTCATTCACAAGGGATCCCAGAGCACAACATGATAAAAAGACAAGTACTATATGACAATGATAAGAATAAAATTACAGAATGAGAGAAATATTAAATTATTCAACAAATGAAGCTGTAATCAATCATTTTAAAGAAAAACATATTTAAATGCCTGGGCCAAAAGGAATATTGTGATTTGGCACCAAAAAGAAAGCAAGATTGGCACCGATGGTATTTTCCTTGTGAGGATAGTCCAAAGCACAACAGAGGCTATTTTTTTGTAAAGAGAAGGTCCTCTCTTTTTCTCACACTGACAGTACTCTGAGGAAGGACTTTACTGAAGATTTAATGTAGGATGATATAGGAGGAGATACTCCTTCAGGTATTTGGACCCCAAGCCATTTAGGGTTTAAAAGGAGATAACTTGCAACATGAATAGGAATTGCTAATGAATTAATTAATTCCCTAAGAATTTGTGTAACTGGCTCCATCTAGGTAATCCAGTGAAAATACTAACTGCTGAATTCTGCACAAGTTGAAGCTTCCAAATTTTTCTCAAGGGATGCTCCCTATGCAATGCATCACAATAATCAAACCTGGAAATTAAGTTGAGGGGGAGAATCTGATTCAGATTCTCACATTTTAAATTTGCATTGTGTGTGTGGGTATCAGAAATTCTTAAAATCTGCTGTTTGAATGTGATATTTATGTTCTAAATGATTTTTATTGATTGATTGATTTGGTTTGGGGAGGATGTGGATTTAAGCTGTTGATAAACCTGTGACTTATTGCTAAAAAGTTTGACTTATAGTATTGGATTACTCTGAAGGGGGAAAATGTTTTGGAAACTCATATAATCCGTTTCCTCCCATTCTTAAACATTTAGAGGAAGCATGCTTGTGTAATATTTTCATTGGCATTGAACCTCATCTGAGGAAACCTTTCTAAGGCCTTAGCTACACTGGGCTTTATCACGGGACAAACCCTGGGATCGTCCCTGTGTGTCCACATGATGCACAGGGGATCCCGGGATCAGGGAGGGATGATACCTCCCTTGCCCCGGGATAGAGCCCTCCCCTTTGGGCCCGCTTTTTCTGCGGTCCCGGGCTGAGCCCGAGACCGCGGAACGTGTGTTCCATTGCCATGGTTTGACCCGGATCCACGCAATTACTCATGCAGAGCCGAGAGCAGCG
Source organism: Elgaria multicarinata webbii (assembly GCF_023053635.1). Taxonomy (NCBI): domain Eukaryota; kingdom Metazoa; phylum Chordata; class Lepidosauria; order Squamata; family Anguidae; genus Elgaria; species Elgaria multicarinata. Next base: position 147,245,999 of record NC_086173.1, read on the forward strand.
CCCATGAGGGTTAGGGTGGGGGGAGTGGGAAAAGTAATTAAAATTAAAAAAAACCTTACCTTTAGTGCACGACCGTTCGTGCGCTTCCTCTTTAAAAATAAAAAATGGCGGGCGCGACACCTCTCTTCCTGAGGTCGTTGCACCTCACGTGTAAACGGAGGAGGGATCTCACGTTAATCACAACACAAGATCTTCCCTCCTCCGTTGCGGACTATAAGGTAGGTCTAGCTAAGGCCTAAGTCAAATCTCCACAACTGAAATTTGCTTGCAAAACCTGAATTCACATTTTCCTAATTTATTCTTTCAGTTTTCCCAATTATGGATGTTGTTGAACAGAGGGGTTATAGAGAAGTCAAAGATTTATAAATACAAAACTCAGAAGGCTTCAGGGTGTGTAGTAGCAATTTTAGAAAAACAAGAATATGGCCACATCAGACACGAAATAATGAACTTGGAATACATTATAATACAAATTGAAAATGCTGTTGATATAATGCTTCAGTTACTCCCAACTTGTCAAAATAAAAATGTTCAGGAACTGCTTTGTATGTTATGAGGAAATATTGACAGAGGATGTTTGAATCTCACATCCCCCACTGTACATCTCTCATATAGGGATATATATCTGATACATCTACAATTCATACATAGCCCTTGTCAAATGTGAGTTTCTCCTTAACACAATACCAAAAGCGTGG